>NW_023504523.1:55000-429957 GCF_004664715.2 Peromyscus leucopus | reverse complement strand
CCAGTGACCTATTTCCTTCACAGGCTTCACTTCCTAATTGCCCATTCAGTGTGAATTTCTCAGTGGATTTGAACCATTGATGAAGTTAGTACTTTATAGTCCACCCCACCTCTCAGTGATTGTATCCGCCATTTGGGATCTAAGAGTTCAACATGTAAGATTTTTAGGAGATTTTTCTAAATAAATCATAACAAGGACAAATTGATAGCAATCCCCTTTTACATAACCTTTATGACCAGCATGACCTGGTCACCAAGAGTATTATAGGCAAATAAACTACAGCTTTATTTCATTCAACAAAATAATAGCAAATTGAAGTTAATTTTCTGTTAAAAAAAAATCGATGAAGTTTGTCCAAGTTGAATTTATTGAAAGTATGCTAGTATAGGTTCTTATCAGAAAATCTACATATTAATAATTAAGAATAACCTCAATAGAGATGTGATTAAATTTAACTCAGATTCATGTCTCTTTTGTAAGTACTAATAAAGTAGGAAGAGGAAGGTCCTAACAGTTGGACATTTGACTTCTGTATAAAATGAGGACATGACCACTCCAAGGTATGGTTAAAAGGAAGGTTTTTATTGTAGATATGAGGGAGAGTATAGCCAGCAGCATTTGGGAGCGTACAGAGCAGGAAGAGAAAGTAGTAGACAGAACATGGCCAGCAGAATGGACTGGGCCATGAGGAGGAGAGTGAGAAGGAAGAGAAGAACGGTACACAAAAGAGAGGAGACCAAGAAGGTACATGGCTGACGTGGGAGGGTTATATAGGAATGAGAAGCTTGGGGAAGAAAGACCAAGAGCTGGGGAAGTGTGAGATAGGGCAAGGTGAGAAGAGCTGAGAGGAGCCGGGTGCTGAGTGAGCTTTGGTCTGCTGAAAGGCAGGCACGGTGATAGCCATTTGTCCTGCGTTTCTTTTGGACCCGACGGCTTTTAGCATCAGAAGCAGGACTCTTACTTAGCTAGTCTGCCTGACATCTCAAGATAAGCAACTCTAGTCCCCCATCAGGTCTCTTTTCCACCAAAGTGAAAGAGCCCATCATAAATCAAAGGAACTCATCATATCATACACAACTGTGCATTAGTGAAAGACGTGTCCTCCAGTGATTCTGCTATAGCAAATACTAAAGCTCTAGTTTCCTACAGACATTGGGAATAAGCAGTATCTGATGCTCAAGTTTAATTTGTTTGCAAACCAAGGAAGAGCAATCCACCCACATTCAGACATCTCTGGCAACACACACACTTCACCATTCTCAGCTGACAGAAATGCCACCCAGGATCTTAACCCAGCTTGGCACTGACAAACTACAGGACCCTGGCAGATGATGATAGAAAAGCACAACTTACTGCTGGAGGAGGAGGGTGATCTTGTTCAGAATTTTGATGAAGCTTCAAACAATGAAGCAGACTGAACTGACTCAGTATCAAGAATAAAATCGCAATGATTTGACTACTTAAAAACTTTTATTGAAATTGAATGAAACATAAATCCTTAATATTTTAATTTCAAGATGCTTGGACACTGAAACTTTCAGTTAATTGTTACTTATATTCAATTATTTGTTTGCTTTGATTAATTCAGAGAAGCCAGAAAGTAAAGTCTAAAATAAAGATAAACAAAACTTTTGCCTCAGTGACGTTTAAAAAAAAAAAAAAAAGAAGAGAAAGGTGTCACTAACTTTACTCCTTGTCACTGTTTTCTTATTTAGTGAGCATGGTGTGACAAAAATACAGAGACAAAGGGACTGCAAAGGAAGAAATAAAACTATAACTTTACAGTTAATATAAGTTTATGATTGGAACCCCCACCCCCATGAAACTACAAATCTAGAAAATAATAGAGTTTGGCAAAGTAGTTAAAAATCAGATTAAGCCAGGCGGTGGTGCTGCATGCCTTTAATCTCAGCACTTGGGAAGCAGAGGCAGGAGGATTTCTGTGAGTTCAAGGCCACCCTGGTCTACAGAGCAAGATCCAGGACAGGCACCAAAACTACACAGAGAAACCCTGTCTCCAAAAAAAATCAGATTAGTGTACAATAGGTTTTTTTTAAATTGGTTTGTTTGTTTTGTCATATCAAGCAACTAAAAAACATAACTAAGATATGATTTACAGTAGAGTCACCTTAATGCCTGGAAATAAATCTAACTAAATAGTTCAAGTATTTCCACACAAAATAATTATGAAGATGTTCTAAATAAATAGAATATTATGGAAATGTCCATTTTCTTCACATTGACTTACAGATTCAAAGGTCTGCCAATCAAAAAGTCCAGCAAGGCTTTCATGGACTTGATGAGATTAATAGCCAGAGCACTTTTGAGGCAGAAAAGCAGGAAGAGGGGCATTTTAGTTCTTCCCCTGCTGCAGTCATCACATTCCCTGACTGAGCAGCTCTAAGGGAGAGAGGATTTACTCTGGCTCCCAGTTCAAGGGTAAAGTCCATCATGGTGCAAAGGTGAGAAAGGAGAGGAAGCATGAAGCAGCTGGTCACACCAAATCCAACAGTCAGGAACCAGGGAGCAGTAACAGCTTACCCCCCATTTCTTTCTACTTCCACAATCCAGGATTCCAGCCCAGAAAAACGGTGCCACCCACTGTAGGTGGTTCTTCCTAGATTAAGCTAATCAAGATAATCCCCCACTGGCATAACTAGGGGCATATCTCCCAGGTAATCCTAGATTTTATTGACTTGAAGATTGGAGTTAACCATCACAACTATTAATGTACACGGTTTACATATTATGGCGTTGGCATAGGAATAGCTAGCATGGTCAGAGAGAGCTCAGAAAGAGGCTTGAGCATATATATATTACGTTGGCATAACAAAATAGAGGAAAATTGATTATTCATAAAGATAAAATCTAAAATTGTGTCATTGTTTCACATCATATATAAAGTCAAATTAAGTAAAAACAGACCCTTGGTCACTGAAAATAACAGTGTGAGATGCTCTCTTACACAGTTCAGTTAGAAAAATTTGTACATGAATCTACAATATGTCACTTTCGTTACTGGTAGAATACAGTTTTGGCATAGCATGTTGATGGAAGGATGTTTAGTAATGTCTCTTCAAGTTGAATGTTCATGTGTTCTAAAACTCGGTCCCTTCCTAGAATAATTCTTGCATATGTATTGTCGGAAATTCATTAATGAGCATATAAATGCTAAAACATTATGTGCATATATTATAGTATTTTTATTTTAAAATGACTACATATTTCTTTAAATAACATAGATGGAATTAAAGCTATGTCCAGAAGGAAAAACAGGGAGTTGAATGCAAGATCTTAAGTAAAGATTGTCTTGGTTGGGGGAAGCCAGGAGAATGTGGTTGAACTGAAATGAGAGCAGGAGGACCAGGTCTCTAGCTTATGTTTGGGGTGGCAAGACCATGCTTCTTTATTATGTAATTCACTAACTAAGTAGATGAGCTTACGTAACTTAAGTGTCATTTCAAGAGTACACAGTTTCATAACCCGGAGCATTCCTCTGCACCTGTGCCACCATTGACACAGTTGTGTGATAGGAAACTCACACTGTCACCTGAGTCCCCTGAGACACTTTGTACCCTTCCCTCCTCCTTCCTCCCTCCCTCACTCCAGGCGACGGCAATGGCTGGTCTGCATTCTGTCAGTGTGATTTACTTTGCAGTCCCATATTTTCATATGAGTAAATCATCTCATACTTCTTTGAATTTTAGCTTTTAATTTATTTTTTATTCATTGAGGATTCCATATGCGCATATAGTGTATTGATATTCACTCTGGTACTGTTCCCCCAAACCCCTCCCAGAGCCACCTCTCACTCTCACCTGACTTTGTGTCCTCCATTTATTCATGGTGTGGGGCCTGGACTCTGCCTCCCTTGCTTCAGCTGCCAAAGGATCCACAGACATAGACAGAGGCTTATGAGGCCCTCCCCCCTCAGTGTTGGAAATGGTGACTGTCTTGATCTTATACAGGTCTTTGTACAGGCAGGTACAGCTGCTGGGAGTTCCTGACTGCAGCAATCTGCTCATGTCCAGAAGAGCTGTTTCACTCTGGTCCTCTCTGACCTCTGGCTCTTAAAGTCTTTCCACCTCCCTCATACTTGGTCCCTGAGCCTTGCAGGGAAGGGGTATAATAAAGATGTCCCATTGTTGCTGAGCACTCCATAGACACTTAATCTTTGCTCTTTGATTAGTTGTGAGTTTCTCCTTTCACCACGGTGCACCACACTAAGAAACTTTGCCAGACTCAGTCTGAGAAGCTGCACTAAATCTGTGGTGTGGAGATCTGATTTTCTTAGGCAGTTTGATACTATTACCTATGCTCATTTATCATATGAGCTCCCAGACTGTATACTAAGTGAGTTAACTCAGACCGAAGAATGACAGAAGATTCGTGTTCTCACTCATAGGAATCCTAGAGTCAGAATTTTGAATTGTGTGTCTAACTTGAAGGTCCTATAGAATCTAGGAAATCTAGAAATGAACTTCAGTTTTTACCTGGGTTCTTTCAGCATAAATTTGCATGATTTATCCTTTTTGCTTACTTGTATTGATAGTTCATACCTTTTTATTGATCTGGTATTTCATTACATGGACATACCAATTTATTTATAAATTGATGAACATTTTTGTTATTACCAGTTCGGGGCTACTACAAAATAGCTAGGGGCTATAAATACCTAGGGATTGAGAGAGTTGGTCATATGGTAGGCATCTGTTGAAATTCTAGGAAAAAAAAAAAAACTTGAGGAATGATTGTAACAGTTTACAGTCCCACAAGCATTGCATGAGTTTCTTTTACTCAGTGTCTTTGCTATATTTGGTGTGATCATTCTTTAGTTTAGTCAGTATAATAAGCATATAGTATTAGCTAATTGCAATTTTAGTTTGCGTATCACTGCTGATGAATAAGATTGAATTTTTTATGTGCTTCTTTTCCATGCTTTTGTCTACTTGAGTGAAGTCCATGTCTTTGTCTGTTTTATGTTGTTCTCTTGTTTGGTTTTGGCATTCTTTGGTATTCTGGTGTACTGGCTAGTTTTATGTCACCTTTGACACAGCTAAAATCATCTAAGAAGAGGGAACCCCAATTGAGAAAAATGCCTCCAGAGATCAGGCTTTAGGCAGGAAAGCCTGTAGGTAGGGCATTTTCTTAAATGATTGATTTGGGGTAGGAGGCAACCCATTGTAAGTGGAGTTACCCATGAGCCAGTAGTCCTGGGTTCTATAAGAAACGGGTGGAACAAGCCAGTAAGCAGCACCCTTTTGTGGCTTCTGCAATCAGCTCCTGCCTCCAGGTTCCCACCTGGTCTGAAGTTCCTGCCTTGACTTCCCTCAGTGGACTATGATTCAGGACTATTTAAGCCATTTAATAAACCCTTTTCTTCCTCAAGTTGCTTGGTTATATATTTCATCACAGTTAATATTAACTCTAAGATACCTACAGACAAATTTTTCATCACAATTCTAGTTTGCAGAGACTTTCATCCAGTTTTTAAACTTGTGATTATTCTTTCTTAGCCCCCATGAGTGCTGGGATTAATAGTCATTAGACCATTATGCCCAGCTCTGGGATTAAGTCCTGTTTATATGCACTGTGGTCTACCTAACAATTTGAATTCCTCCAATAATTTCTTGAAAATAAGAATATAATATGTAAATTTTAGGTGTTTATTTTGCTGGTCTTGTTGAGACAGGTTCTCACTCTGTAGCCCAGGCTGGCCTTGAAGTTGTGGGTAATCCTTTTTACTGTAACCTCCAAAGTATTAGGATTATAGGCACGAATTACCACAATTGGTTGTACAAAGTACTGTTTACTAATTGTTTCATATTTGCCATTTCTGTTTTTGTTTTTGTTTGTTTTGTTTTGTTTGTTTTTGCGAGATCGAGGGAGGTTGACTTGTTTAGTTGGTTGGTTTCATTTTTGAGACACATTGTCATGATAGTCCAAAGCTTTGTGGCCTCCCATCCTCGTTGTACTTAAGGATGACTTTGAACTGATCCTTTTGCTACTTCCCAAGTGCTGGGATTATAGTGCACACCACTACTCTGGGTGTTCTGGAACTATTCTTAATTGACTTTTTCTCCCTGTTCCAGGTTTATTTGTTCCTAGTTCTTTTGCATACCTGCTCATGTTTTGCTTTGTTGTTGTTAAATTTAAACACTTATGGGGGTTTTGAGAATTTAATATATGAAAACTGTATCTTTACATTATGTTTACCCTTCTTTGTTCCACAACGATCTCCTATATCCTTCTCTACACCCTTTTAAATACATGACCTCCTCTTCTGTGATCCATTATTGTTAAGCAACACATACAACTTACTGAGCCCATTTGGTGTAGCTTTTATGTACATGTGTTTAGAACTGATCATTTGGGATTCCATAGCACATCAGGGCTCTTGTCTTTGGAGATGACTGGATGTCTCCCTCTCAGCAGCCATCGATTGTCTGTAGCTTTTTGTATAGAGGTGGAACCTGACATTCCCCCTCATCCATTGGCATGTGGAACTAGGTATATTATTCATTATGTAGGTCTTTTTTTAGGCAAACTCATCATTGCCACAGGGTGCCTTCTAATCTTTTGCTATAATGAATAGTTCAGTAGTATTGTATATGTAAGTCACTTCACATGTTTTCTGAGTAATATATAACGGCTGAATCCATTCCCAGAAGTAGAGTTACTAGGTCAGAGGGTTTATTGTGTTTGTAAATCTTGGTAATTATTGCCCAAATTGTCCTTCCAAAAGGTTGAAGCATTCTTCCATAATGCCCATTAGGAAAATCCCTATTGGTCCATATTCTTAATCTGCAGAATGTCAAATATTTGAATTTCTACTAGTTAATAAGAAGAAAGTGTTTTTTAATTTTTGTTCTATTCTGAATAGTTTGAGCATCTGTGCTTCAAAGCTATTTGTACTTCCTTTTCTCTACTGTCAATTTTAAGTTGTTGGTTATTCAATTTTTCCTTTGATGGTGAGAGTACAGAACTGAAATATTTTCTTACAGTGTTGTTTAATAACTTAAGAAATGATCAGTTAGCATTCATAAACTGTTAATGCAGTTCATAGAATACAATAAGTCAGCTCTTTAATGATTTTAAAGATTTTTATAAAACTCCTAGATCAAAGGCTAGGATAATTGATTTTTCAGAAGTTATAAAACCACATTAATCTGAGTTTTGGAGCTTGAGGGTAATGTTCCAAAAACAGTTTAATAAGCCATAGAATTGTGCCTTTTGGTAATCCTTTTTACATCTGAGTTGGATATTGGCATCTCTGAATAAGGGAAATAAAATGTTTTAAATTTTGGAAAAATGCTTGTAACTTTGCAGAAGTATTATTCCACAACCAAGAATAATAAAACACCCTCGCTTAGGTGACATGAGGTTTTCATTCAGTGGGCCTTTCTCCAGAAGTAAGAAATGTACTGCTATTTTTTATGGCTTCTCACATGGTCTCTTCTCTGCCTCCTGTCAGTGCCTGCTACTGTTTGCTGATGTCATTTCTACTTCTCTGTAGGTGCTATATACCCGTGGACAGTTAATTAGGGAGGAAGTGGCTTTACCAAATGAGTGAAGTAATAAAATGAGCCAGGAGCTTACTTATATTTTTTGTTAAGTTATAAGTTAAAAAGTCTGGCTTTGTTTATGCAATTGAAAAAAAATATATTTTTTAGAGTTACAACCAGTATGGAGAGGCATCCAGCCCACGTCCGTCAGGTATGATATCATGTGAGAACATTCTCTGGTATTCCTGTTGTTCTGTCTTAGCAGTTAACTAAATTTACCCTGATTAAACTTTAATCATCCTGAGTTGTTCATTGCCAGAGCCTTGAGCTGCATGCCAGACTCATTAGCCACCTGTCACGGCTTAGCAATCTTAATATTGTTTGCATGCTTGCTTCTTAGATACTTCTAAAAATTATATATCAGGAAAAAGTGCCTTCCTGGTTTGTTTAAGCATTGATTTTCAGGCTTTGCAAAGTTGTTGTAGATGGGTCTAGAGCTTTCTTATCAAGATTACATGTGCCCAGAGTTTAAAAATACCTTCCTATGCATCTTTCACACTGGGTGGTTTTTAAGCATACTAATAATACAGTGTATGTACTTGTACTGTTTGAATATTTTTATTTGTTTCTAGTTGTAGAGGTATGATACACATAGAAAAGTAACATTGTTAGTTTGACAAATTGTATGCATTTCTGCTTATTAGAGTTTTTGTGCTGATTAACGCTAAGGCTTTTCTGTAGAAGATAAAATTTGAATTTCTATAAATATGTATGAAGCATGTCTAATTTTAAGAAAACCGTTGATCTAAACTTTCCATCAAATATTAAAAATGATTAATTAGAATTCAAATTAAATAAGCAGTATGTTGGAAGTAGTGGAGATCTTAAGTAAATGGTATACTTTTATTAATAAAACAAATTTAAGAGAAATGTGTATGTTTGAATTTAAATTGGAAAATAGTTAAGACATTTCTAGTTTTTGTCTCATAAGTAATTTAATCCTAATTTAAATTTAAACATATAAGCCGGCCGGGCAGTGGTGGTGCACACCTTTAATCCCAGCACTCAGGAGGCAGAGCCAGGTGGATCTCTGTGAGTTCGAGGCCAGCCTGGGCTACCAAGTGAGATCCAGGAAAGGCACAAAGATACACAGAGAAAGCCTGTCTTGGAAAAAAAAACAAAAACATATAAATCATGGTAAGATGATTTCAAGAAAGTATTTTCCTTGTTAGTTTTGGCCAGTGTAATTGATTAAAAATACTACTAGAAGTAAAGTTGAGTTTTTCATTTTTTTAAGGTTACCGAATATATATTTTCAGTTCTTACTTCAAGATGACCTTTGTTGTTTAATTTAGACTTCAAGGTGTCTGTACAATCTCAGTCCTGATAGGTCAGAAAAAGATGCCTTAAACTAACTGCACCCATTAATTATTTCAGGGTTTTAACTGCAAAATGACATTTACTTAAATTAAAATTTATACAGAGTTTGTTGGGAAATCAAGTGAAAAAGATGGGAGAGAGGATGGAATGGAGTGGTTGTCCCCCTTGTTGATGTAAAAACAGGTTGTAAGGGTGGTAGAGCACTCACCTACTCACATGCCAAGCCCAAAGTTTAAACCCCAACATCACAAAAAAGAAATAGGAGTTATTAAAACACATATAATTTTGTTGTAGCATACATGTTTAATTTTCTATAATACCAAATCATATTAATATTCTAATAAATTGTTTTTTATTTAGGAGAATAGGTTTTTTTATCTGAAAATACTTAGTGTCTGTTACAATTAAATCACAGTGGTTTGGTTTCACTATCCAGTGCTTATGTTAAACATACAAGCTTTTTCACTGTGCTGTGTTTTAGGTATTTGTCAAGTGTCATTTTGATTATAATCCATTCAATGATAACCTGATACCCTGCAAAGAAGCAGGACTGAAGTTTTCCAAAGGAGAAATTCTTCAGATTGTAAACAGAGAAGACCCAAATTGGTGGCAGGTTAGTTTGATTCTCAAAAAATCCCTCAACTGCTTTTTTGTTTTTTAATCTTTGATCTGCGCAGTATCTGCAGTTTGGGAAGCATTTGTTCTCATGATTTTTTCCTGCATGAACCGCTCCTGCTCTATGTCTGTTAGCTTTTGGACAGAAGACCTAATGAGAGCGAATTTGTGAGTAGCTGTTAATGAAAGCAGACATCCTTGCCTGCAGCACTGTCACCTAGTCTAAGGTTAGACCGGGGCCGCCGTCTTCAAATATGTTGTAGGATAAGAACCCACTCGGAGTCATTGTTTGTCAGTTTCTTTGTTTTTGCAGTGATTTGTATCAGCTGACACACAGTATTCAAAATAAGAAAACAACAAATAGAAACCTAGACTCTTTTTCCACTCTCAGAGCTGACTATGGCCTCTCTGGAAAGCAGGGAAAAGAAGAGAGACTCCAGGACAGTACCAAGTATAACAGTAACAGTTGCTGGTAACAGAGTTAACAGTGGTGACTAAATGATTTCTGCAGGTTAAGAACAGCCTCGGGGCAGTGTGCCATACGTGTAAATGAAGACGCTTTTAGCAATAAGTGTACCATGGTGAGATAACTAAGGAATGAGTTCAGTAAATAGTGCATAATTTCAAGAGGGAGGGCTTCACTGACATGCTTAGAAGCTTTAACTCTGTACTTCCTATGGCTGATTGTTTCATGGACACACACACACACACACACACACACACACACACACACACACACACACAGGTTTCCCTGTTTTATTTTCTGTGAATGCCATCTCTTTAGTTTTCCAATCCTCTCACCATCATTTGAGTCTCTTTCTTCATTTTGATAGACTTACTTTGATTCCAGTTTTCAGGATTACTAAAAACTGATAAATAGATTTTCTGTCCCAGTTATAAGAAGAAACACACTAACATTGTGATATGAGTCATTGCCATTTTTTAAAAAAATCTCCCTTGTTTGGGACTAGAGAGATGGCTTGGCTTAATAGGAGTCCTTGCTGCTCTTGTGGAGGACTAAGTTCCCTGAACCCATGTTGGGCTGCTCACAACCTCCTGGAACGCCAACTCCTCTTCTGGCCTCTGCGTGCCTACACTCATATCAGCATGCACATAGACACAAACACACGCGTAACATTTTTATTTATTTTATATACTTTGATTTTACGTTTTTTATTTTTGTAATAGATGAAGTTTTACCTATTTTAAGTTTATTACTTTAGGATATGCATATTTTTATTAGGATGAATTAAGATTTATGCCCTGTATTCCCAGTATCCTTTCTATTGAATTAGCCATGGGAAATAAGATTCTAGATTGAGGTCAGTAGTAAATGGCTTATAAAGAATACTGGATGAGATGTTCCCTTAACACTTCTTTGTATAAAATAGCATTCTTCTTTCCTTTCTTTGACTTTGTCACTGTCTCTTCCTCTCTCCCTCTCCCTCTCTCTCCCTCTCCTTCTTCTCTCTCTCTCTCTCTCTCTCTCTCTCTCTTCTCTCTCTCTCTCACACACACACACACATACACACACACACACACACACACACACACAACACACACACACACAAACACACATACACTCTAAATAAACATTGTAGTATTTGAGGAGCCTGTACATTATTGTAATGAGAGTTTCAAAACATCACTACCAATTGACATACATACGAATCTTAGATACTAGTTGGTTCCTAGGTATGGCGGTGTTTAAATGCTTTAACATAGTTCCATGGATTGAAAGGTTGTTTTCCATAGCAAACTAACTTGAACTGACCAGCACTTGTCTTACTTACTAAAATATTGTCTAAAATTTTGGTCACTGAGATATTAATTTGATTCTAGGCTAGCCATGTGAAAGAGGGAGGAAGTGCTGGTCTGATCCCAAGCCAGTTCCTGGAAGAGAAGAGAAAGGCATTTGTTCGCAGAGACTGGGACAATTCAGGTGAAGAGCTGAGCACAAGTAAACAGGCAGGGGCTGGGCGCACCTTTCTTTGCCTCTTTTTCTGAATACACCGATCAATTGATTTGAGCTACATAGAGAATTATCTTTCCTGTGCATCTGCTTTTTCCTCTCTAAAGTAATTTTTGATCCTTTTTCTGCCACCTACTGGTAGCATATCAAAATTCAGTGACAGTTCACCCCTTCCCTCAGGAGGTAATTCTCCTACCTCCTCATAAAACATGACTGGGCAATTTAAGATCATATCTTAATGTATCTTCTAAATTATACTGGTCTTGTCATCATTCAGGACCCTTTTGTGGAACTATAAGCAACAAGAAAAAGAAGAAGATGATGTACCTCACAACCAGGAATGCAGGTGTGTTTAAAATTCCTTTGAAAGAGCAAAATAAATAGCTTTATCATTAGTTAACATGTTTTAAATCTCTGAACATGTAATTTGAAATGAATGCAATTTATATTAGTGCCAATTACTGAATCTGGTGTGAACACATGATAAAATGTAATATAAAAATATTAATTAAGTCCCAACTTGAATATAATTTGCAGCAGGATGAAGTTACTAGGATTTATCCTTGTACTAGATCATACGTACAGTTGACACTAAAGGAGAAGGGAAATCATCTAGGGAAGTAAGAGTAAGGGGAAGGATGAGAAAAGGAGGGGTAGCAGGGGGCAGGGGACTATGCTCAAAGTGCATTGTGTGTCTGCATGAAAACGGCCTGATGGGATCCAGTGTATAAAGAGATTAGAAAGGAAGCTAAGTATGGAAGCTATTCTGTTCATTTGTCTTGACTTGAAAGCTACCCCTACACTAGTAATAAAGAACACAGTATAAAGAAAATCAGACAGGAGGGAGAAATGGTGTTTTTACTCTCCAGTATTGGTTTAATTTACTGTTAAATTGTACAGAGGAATTATTAAGATAATAATGTAAAGATGAAGTGTTATTACTGCAGATAGCGTCAAGCTGTGATGATGGGTGGCCTGATATTTCAGAATCACTTTGGTTTGATTTTTTATTAACTATATATCACTAAACTTTTTTAGCAAAATTGGTAGCTTTTTCATTGACTTGGTTTATAATTTGAAGCAGTAGCTACTGAAAATGTGCTTTTATCCAGCATTTTATGTATGAATTTTAGAATCTTGATATTTAGATGTGAGTGTGCTGTGACTAGAGAAAGCATCCTCAGCCTGTACAAGTGAAGCAGCCAAGCAGGTGTTCTCCTCTATTCTCTCTACCTCACACACACACTTTTAATGTAAATTACATGAACTGTAATTTGATTGGCATTGAGGTAATCATTTCTATTGGAAAATTGCTGATGAGAAGCCTTTAATAAAGTACAAAATATTGATAAATACACATAAAACTCAAGGATTTTCTAGCACAGTAAATGAATGTCTGAGGGCAAATGAGTGAGGACATACATTTAAGTCAAGATATAAAATAATTTTCTGTAGCCTACTAAGTTTGTAAAACCAAGCTTGTGTCAGATGTGCACAATCAAGTGATAGTTAGCTATCAAGACAAGAAGACCATTAGCGTACAGAATACCAGGGGATGTTTCTGTGTATGTAGAGTATAACTGAATATAATGTTGTCCCATTACTTTCACATTTAGAGTTTGATCGTCATGAAATTCAGATCTATGAGGAAGTAGCAAAAATGCCACCCTTCCAGCGAAAAACATTAGTGTTGATAGGAGCTCAAGGTGTGGGCAGAAGAAGCTTGAAAAATAGGTTCATAGTGCTGAATCCTGCTAGATTTGGAACAACGGTACCATGTAAGTCTTGTGTTTCCATTTGTTGGCCAGAAAGTGAGTGGGTTATATGGAGAAAGGAATTATTTGTAACTAACATAAATTTCAGATAATAAGTGGTTCTGCCAGTGAGCATGGGACAGTAGACAGTACTACTGAGAATCCGGATGGCCCTATTGCTGTCTTGGGTCATGTGCCACCGGCTGCTCAGCTGTAGTCAGTCTGTAAACTCTCCTTTTCCAGAAGCTAAAGGCAAATGCATGCATTTAAGAGTTGTGGCAAGTTACATGTACTTGGATTATCTTGTGTAACTATTATCCATCTATTTGTATTTTTTTTTCATCCAGTGTAGTATATTTAAAAGGAGAAAGCCTACTAGGTGGTCTGGTTTAAATTGTAGCCCTTAGCCCTCCAGAATCATAAGCCTGATCCTCTGAAAGCAAGTCCTCTACAGGAGACAATATTCATTAAACTTCCTGAGACTGTTTAATAATGCTGGGGAGAAGTAGAACCATTTAGGAGCAGACTGACTTTGTAATCTTCATTTCCTCCTATCTTTTGTATGTTTACATTGAAAATTTAGTGATGCCAGAAATGGAGTAGGTGGAGAATTCAGATAATCACTGATGTTATAATGCTTGCTGGACATTTGACAAGAAACGTGAACAAATGGCCTGACAGGAATGACTTCATGGAAGAAGGATTTTTCTAGCTCCATTTTCTGAGATTTTCCTTGGCTCCTTTGGTACTAGACTCATGGTAGGGTGGAACAGCATGGTAGCAGAAACATGTGGAAGAGGAGGCTGTTCACATCATCTTAGACAGGGAGTTACCCAGAGCTAGAAACAGCTTCCAAGGTATGCCCAGTCATCAGCTTTCTCCTATGGCCAGTGCCTACAACTTCCCTAGCTTTCAATACAGCCCCTCCAGTTGGGGACAATTCATATTCTAACCATAAACGCTTGGGGCCTCTTCACTCCTACAAAATCACATTGCCTAAAGCTATTTTGAATGTGCTATGGCTTAGAATGTCTTAGGATTTGTTTTTGCTTATATTAGTTTCATTTTAGCTTTTCTTGAGATTTACTTTTTTTATTATTTTTAATTAGGTGTGACTATGTGTCTGCACTGGGTATATGCTTGTGAGTGTAGGTGCCACAGAGACAAGAGGCACAGAACACGCCCCCTTCCCCCAAGTTAAGTTAGACAGTTGTGAGCTGCCTGCTGAAGTGCTGGGAGCTGAACCCAGATCCTTGGAAGAGCAGCAAGTGCTTTGAAACTACTGAGTCATCTCTGCAGTCCCTAGTTTTCATTTTAGTTTTTAAAAATATTTTATTTTGTACTCAGTAACAAGCTTCCTTTCTGTGTTTTCACATACGTGGCTTGGGTTGCCTTCCCTTTCAACGTCCCCATCTCCCTGTCCATCCTCTGCATTCATATCCGTTGCCCCAGTATTCTGTTTCCATTCTCTTATCATGTGTCCTGTTACCCTTCCCATGTCCTTCTTTACATCCCTTTTCCCCCTCATGTCCCTTTTCTAGTTTCATGACCTCTGCCCTCACGCATTCCCACAGAAAACACACACACACACACACACACACACACACACACAAAACCACACAGCTAGCGTTTATCTTTCTTAGCTTGAGCTACCTCATTTAATATCTTTTCAGTTCTATCCATTTTTCTTGCAAATGTCACTTTTCTTTATAACCAAATAAAGTTCTAGTGAGGGGGGGGGTGTATACACACATTTTCATTATCCATTCATTAGTTGATGGACATCTGGGTTGATTCCATTTTCTTGTAATTTTTTAATAGAACAATAACAATGATAACAGAGATTCCTTTGAGTACGTGTCTAGAAATGATATACCTGGGCCACACGCTAGTTCTGTTTGTGGTGGTGGTGGTGGTGGTGGTGGTGGTAGTGGTGGTGGTGGTGGTGGTGGTGTGGTGGTGGATGTGTGGATACATTGTGTCTTCATGTAGGTGTATACATGTGGAGGTCAAAAGTTGATGTTGCATATCTTCCTCCATTGCTCTCCTTTCCTTCCTTTTTGAAACACAATCTCTCACTGTACCGGGAGCTCACTGTTTTGAGTAGGCTGAAGGCCAGTGAGCTCCAAGGATCCTTCTGGTTCTACATCCCACCGCACCCCTGCCACCTCCACACCTCCCAGACAAGCCCCAGTATTTTCTTTTTTTTTTTTCTTTCTTTTTTTGATGTGTATGGCTCTTTTCCCTCATATATATCTGTGTACCACATGCTTGCCTGGTGCCCACAGAGGCCAGCAGAGAAGAGGTTATTGGATCCCCGGAACTGGATAGTTGTGATACAGATAGTTGTGAGCCATCATGTAGTTGCTGGGAATTGAACCCAGGTCCTCTGGAAGGGCAACCAGTGCCCTTAACCACTGAGCCATCTCTATCCCCTATGCCCAGTTTTTATGTGGGTGCTAAGGAACCAAACTTGTTGGACAAGCGCCTTACCAGCTGAAACCATCTCCTTATTCCATTGAGAGTTTTCTGCAGAGCCCCCACACTGGTTTCCATGATTGCACCCGGCTGCACACTCCCCAGCAGTGACTGAGGATTTCTCCTTCTCTGGATCTTTACCAGCATTGGCTGTCAGTACTCTGGATGGTGACCATTCAGACTGGGGTGAAATGGGATCTCAAAATAGTTCCAATTTGCATTACTCTGATGACTGAGAATATTGAACACTTGTTATAATATTTGTTGGTCATTTGTATTCCTCTGGAGAATTTTCTTATCTGTCTCATTAGTACATTTATTGTTAGTTGTGGGGTTTTGGTGTGTAATTTTCACAGTTCTTCATATGTATAATCTGAAGTGTATCTGGGAAAGATTTTATCCCATTGTTCTGATAGTTTCCTTTGTTATGTAAATTTTTAAATGTTTTATTTAAAACCATTTATAAATTCTTGGATCTATGTACTATACTGTAGGGTTTTTCTCTTCTGAACATTCTATACTGTTTCTATATCTCAAAGTGCATTCACTATGTTTTCCCCTAGCAGTTTCACCATTTTAAGTTTTAAGTTAAGGTCTTTGATCCACTTTGAATTTCTTTGTTTTTTCAGAATAAAAAATACAGACTGATCTAATTCCATTCTTGTGCAGGTACTCAGTTTTATAAGCATCATTTACTAATTGTGTTTTTTTCCAGTGTATGTTTTGACACTTTATCAAAACTTGGGTGTCATGGCTGTGTGGGCTTATTTCTGGTACTCTGGTATATTTCTCTGGCCTATTTTTATTCCTGTACCATGCTATCTTTGCAGCAGTGGCCCTGTAGTATATTTAAAGTCAGGTAATTTGATTCCTCCAGCTATGTTCTTTCTGTTTAGAGTTGTTTTGGCTATCCAGAGTTTTTTTCTGTCTCTGAGTATGGAGTTTTCTAGTTCTGTGAAGAATGTCATTGAAATTTTTATGGGGTTGCACTGAATCTGTGGATTAGTATTTTTACAGTATTGCTTCTGCCTGTCCAGAAGCAGGTCTTCCATTGTCTAGCACCTTCCTTGATTCTTTTTTTCATTTGGTTTTAATGGATTTTTCCCCTTTGAATTATTTCATCTTTTTAAAGTTAATATATCTCATATTAACAAAGCTGGTTCAATAATAGCAATAATAAATATGTTCTCAGAAACCAGAATTGTGTTTATATGCTTTCATTTGCACAACTATCCAAAGGTAGTAAACATTCCTTCATCTGTCTCCAGCCTTCTACCCACTTCTTTACCTCCTTTTACTGTATTTAATTATTGCTTTCCAAAGTTCTCAGTTTATTTTCCCCTTAACACTTTCATTCAGATAAAATCCACATACAGTTCTCTTTACCAAATTTGGTTCTCAGTAACATCTTCCTTCTGTCATTCTTGAATTTAATAAATTCTTCCTAAATATTTGTCAATTTTATTCTTTTCAGAAATTTTTTAAATTTTACTAATTTTCTGTATTTTTTCTATAATGCATTTTATTTATTTCAGTTTAATCTTATTTCTTCTTTCCTACTTGCTCTTTGGGACAAAGAGCTCTTTTCCTAGTTATCTTAGGTAGAAAGTCAGGTTACTTACTCACTGGAGATTTCGTTTTAATAAACACATTTAGTTACAAGATAGAATTTTGTTGTATTCTAAGTTTTTGTTTGCATTCATCTTAGTCATTTTTAATTCTAGAAATAGATGACTGTAATGAAACAGTTTTTCTCTTCACACTGATGCTAGAGACTTAAAACATAATCTGATAATAAGACAGTTGTACAATACACATCAATTAGTCAGGTCTAAAATTGGCTTCTTACCACAGCCTTCTTCCTTCCTACTCATTCATGAAAGCAGTCATTGGGGTGAGCTAGAAACTTACTTTTTGGTCAGAAGTCAAAGTGAAAGGAAAACAGCAGTCCATTAGTTTTGGGTGACATAGAGTGAGACACTTAACTCCTGTTCATTTTTGTTAAGAAGTCTGTCCATTGTAAGCCATCCGTAGGCTTCAGTCAGCCACCTGTGGTGTCTTTACTTCTTGACACTCCCGCAGGGCTGACGGAGTCCTGCACAGCTATGATGGCTGAACTTGCACTCATTCAAAGCAGACAGGACAGCGTGCTGACTGCAGCCAGCACCCAGGACTCTTGCCAGCTCCTCTAAAGCAGCGCCATTTTCCTCTCAAAGTATTTGCTAACCTTGTGATTTCGTATTTGACCTGTTTTGAAGTATAGTATTTAATTTCACACATTTTTTATTTTGTCCAGATTTTTCTGTTAGTGATAATAATACCATTCACTATGTCCAGAGGACATATGTGATTTTACTCCCCTTAAACTCACTGGGAATTGTTTTATGGCCTCAAACACTTGTCTTGAAGAATGTTCCTTGTTCTTGTACACTTGGGAAAATGCATTTTCCTATTGTTGACTGGAGTGCTACATAGATATAGTCTGTCTAGCTGGTCTGTAACGTTATTCAAGTCATCATTTCCTTTGACCTTCTGTTTGTTCTCTCCATCACTGGAAGCCTCGAGAGTTCCTGCTCTTTTGTTGACCTGTCTGTTTCTCTCTTCAGTTCTATTTTGCTTCATGTGTTTGGAGAGTCTGCTGTAGACAGGAGCTTCTGTGTTTTATGATGAACATCTTACTTCTGGATGAATCGATGCTTTGTCTTTGTAAAATGTTTTTCATTGTCTCCAGCAATAACTTTCTGTCTCAGTGTTGGTTTTGTCTGATGTGTGTAGCTGTCTCTGGGTACTGCTTGCATGTATGTCTTTTTAATCCTTTACTTCCAACATACTTGTGTCTTTAAGTATAAAATGTCTTTTGTAGACAGCATATAGTTTGATCAGTTTTTCCAATCTATTTTGGCCAATGTCTTTCGAGTTTTATCTATTTAATGTAAATTACTAATACTGTAAATGTCCTTAGTGTGAATTTGTCCAATTGTTTCTCCTAACTTCAGGTACTCACCAGGAGAGTTGCATCTTGTCTTTGTGCCCATTGCTGATGCTAATGTTGGTCATTGATTTAATTACTGTGACATCTGGTAGATTTTTCCATGGCAAATCTGTAGTTTACAGTTAAGCAACCTGTTCAGAGATATTTTGAAACAGTGCAGCTCTTTTCCACAAACTTTCATCCAGTGATTTAAGCTTCTGTCAGGAATAGAACATAGAAAATAAAAGCTTTGCCTGAGTTTGGAGGAACATCTGTCTGCTCTCACCATGTTTAAGCACACAGATAAGCTTTCTTTCCTAGTGTCCTGACTCATGTTGTGTCAGCTAGTAAAACTGCTTTGTTGAATGATTGAGCTCAGGAAGGAAAGAACTAGGGTTTTATCTAGCCTCTGATGATCTGTACTCCTTTTCCCTTCTTTACCTTCAGGCCTCTAGAAGAGTCAATAACTTTCTGGTTCTTTCATTTTCATAATTGTGGCATCTTGTTAAACAAATCTCCTTTTTAGGCATTAAAAATGAAAAAGGCTAATTCTGATCAAAAACTGAAGCAGGATTCCAGTGCTCTATTCCTGCCTTCCTCGTGGATCTTGTGATCTGTAGCACAGTAGCTGTGTTAGGAAGGACAGGGTCTGACTTTTTTTATTACCTGGTTTATGTAATAAAAACTCCTCTGCTACTTCAGTTTCTCATGAGCTATGTTATAAGAAGTGAGTGCTAAAAGAAAAGAGAAAGAGTAATTGTTGCAAAAGATCTTTGCTTGCTGGAGTTTATTTGTCTTGACTTTCCAAGTAGTATGTCTTTCAATATCCTTTTTTTAGAGTCCATTGGAGATTTCCATACTACAAATTTTTCTTGGCCAAGAGTATTAGAATTTCTAATTATTCTCTTGGAACCTTGCCGCCAAGCTCTTATACATAGCTTCTGCAATCTTCTCTGTACCAGTTTCCAGGATAACACACTCACCCCCCACTTGACTCCCCAAAATAACCAAAATCAGAAATATTTCAAGTTCCATAGAATTTTGTATATACCCATGCAAAACTTTCTGCAGATGCTTAAGTCATTTGAATTATTTATGATACTGTATATATAAATGTTAAGTGATTTATAAATAGCTGTTAAGCTGTATTGTTTTAAGGAACAATGACAAGGGACAAAAATCTGTCCATTGTCAGTACAGATATTTTGTTTGTTTGTTTCTGAATTTTCCCATCCATCGTTCGCTGACTGTACAGTGCAGAGCTAACAGATAGAGAAGGTTAACTACCATGTTTCTTCTCACTGTCTTCCTTAGGAGAGAGCCTTCAAAGAGTTCAGGAAAGTGGCCTGTCTTTTGGACATGTTATATACATGCATGCATGCATTAGCCTAGGAAAGTCAGTTTGTTTTTCCATCAGCGAGAGTACAAACCACCCACTGCTGTGACACGGCAACATAGGCCTTGAGCATTCTTCTGGGGGAAAATTTTACTGTGTAGGGAAAGAAAAGAAAACAATGCATTGTTCCCTAAACCTGTGACTCACAACTCATTGACTCTTTTTGGATATACTAAGATAGTAGTGTTTAGATAGATGACCAGGACAGGATAATTATGTTTTGGTAAACTGCAAAAGATGCAGTACATCCTTAAAATGCTAGCATCTGTCAGGACTCCAGTGAAGTCTGAGACTGAAGTTAAAATTCCATTCCGCGTTCTATTTACACACTTAGGAAAGCATTCAGAAGTTTCTAATATGGATTTTGTGCTTATAGAATCAACAGTTGCCTTGGTCAGGTCAACTCTGCATACTGTTCCCCACTTAGTATACTTCTTTCAAGCTCCTCAGCTCATTACTCATGCCTTTGGTTTAACTTGTCTGGCTTCTGAAGTACCCATTCTTTTGTATTTTCTCATGCTCAAAGTGTACTTTTAAATCAAGGAAAACTGACCATTCAGCTTAATGTAGCTTCTCCAGTTACTAGTGGTTATGGTCAGCACTAAATTTTTATTATTTGATTAGTCACCTGTCTCCTTGTTAGAGTTGTGTGTGTGTATGTGTGTGTGTGTCACAAGAAAACAGTTTCAGTAATCTGACATCCAGTCTTTTCAGCTAAGGGTGGGAGAACTTTGCTCACCTTTGGGGCAGTCAATTAAGAATGTTTAACTGGAAAGGGAGGCTATAATAGAATCTTCAAGAAAAAGGAGAGCATCATTCATAAGTAAAAAGTATTTATTCACTGACGCCAGGCCTAGGACTTCTAAATAAGTATGCTTTAAGTTTCAAGTTGAATTAAAAATTACACTTTGGATACAAAGTTATTTTGAGAACCATCCCTTTAAACATTCTTCTAAATTAGAGATCAGCAAGCATTCCTGTCCAAAGGCCATACAGTCTGTATCATAGCTACTATTTTAATGGGAAAGAAAATGTGGACAATGAATAAACAAATGTGCATGGCTGTAGTCTGAACTTTATTTCCAAAACCAGGAGATAGATGAATTTAGCTAAGTCCATGTACTAAATGGAACATGCAAAGTTGTCATGTGTTTTAGTCTATATTTCTCAATCTACAGTGTCTTGTGCAAGTTCTCGACACTATTTTATTCTAGTTACTTCACGGAGCCAGAGAAGATGAAAAGGATGGACAGGCATATAAATTTGTGTCCCGGTCAGAGATGGAGGCAGATATTAAAGCTGGAAAGTATTTGGAACATGGGGAATATGAAGGAAATCTCTATGGAACTAAGATTGACTCTATTCTTGAAGTTGTACAGACTGGAAGGACTTGCATTTGGATGTCAACCCACAAGTGAGTTGCATGAATTCCAAAGCTGTTTTTAATTTTTTATTTTCCTGGGTAGTTTTTGACTGTATATAGGGTATGAGGAGTGTGTTTTATCAAGCTGGGAATGTGGTTTTTTCTCAACTTCATTATGAGTCCATAGCTAGATACATAAAATAAACGTCAGACAGCCAAGAAGAGCAAAGATTAATAACCCTTGATTTTACAGCAAAGTAAATGGCTTGACAATTTAGGGAAGTACTGTGTCGAGTTAGGACAGAGGGCACAGGCAGTAAGTTATATTCTTAACCTTAGCAAAGAGACAGATAGACTTCTGTTTATACTACGGCCAGCACACTTCAAGTTCTGACATTATATAAATTGTTTGTAATTACTTTTGCACAGGCATTGAAAGTGTTGAGGACATCGGAGTTCATGCCTTATGTGGTATTTATTGCTGCTCCAGAGCTAGAGACCCTGCGTGCCATGCACAAGGCTGTGGTGGATGCAGGAATCACCACCAAGCTTTTGACGGTAGGGGGCTCTTTTCAAGTTAACACTTTTATTTTCTCTTTTCTTCTGAGTATGTTTAATGCCATCTAATCATACTTAGGATGTCACTGCACTATGTAAAGTGCTACAGAATGAAAATTGATTTACCAGATATAGTTAGGATTTGAAACAATATTGCCTGTATGTGACAGTCCTTCACTTTATAACAGAACTTGAGTTTTATACCATGAAAAAGATCAGTGTTGGAATGTGTACATTGTAGTTTTCCATCTACGGCCCTGTGTAGTCCTGGAATTTCTTTCTTCCTTGGATCTTAGCTTAACTGTCATCACTCTGTCTAAATGTAGACCTTTTAAAAGTCTTTGTGCCTAAGTGTGTTTTCTTCTAGAGTACTTACAAGTTGCAAATTTTCTATTTGTCCTTCATCTACCTTTTCTACAAAAAGCAGGAGCCCTTTCTGCTTCACTTTTATCTACTGATTCTGAGACTTTGCAGGCATTAATAGGATCCAAATCCTGCTTGAGGATTCATGTGAAGGTGTAGTGAAGTTTATGGAAACCATCACTTAGGTACTCCACTCCTGTGTTGTCCCAACAACCCAGGAGTACTTGATGAAATGCGAACAGTAATCTCAGAAATAAAGTCATCTATAGGTGTGTGTTTGGGCACAGCCTAGAATCTTCAAATCACACTTGTAAGAGTCTCTGCCTTCTAAGTGACAGAGGCAAATGGACTTTGAGTTGAATAGCACTACAGGTGGAGTCCTGGCTTTACCCAGGTATAAGATAATACTATTTTGAAAAGGAGTATCTAGAAGTCAACCGGAAGTCAGGCATCTGTAGTAATTCTTGCATTATCTTGGACTCACCCTAATAAAGTGGAATTTCACTCTAATGCCAGCAGAACAGAAGGTGTAGAATACTCATAAATCATGGAAGTAGATGGAAAGATGGCAACATGATCAGATATATCTGGTAACACCTTCTTCAGCACTGTATAGGGTAGATATTGAGGATTGGCATCTGAATTCCAACAAATACCCAACCCCTTCATTTTTTACTCACGTTAGTCTGAATAAGTCAGTGTGTATTACAATGCAGACTTTTTTTTTAACATTCACAGGACTCTGATTTGAAGAAAACAGTGGATGAAAGTGCACGGATTCAGAGAGCTTACAACCACTACTTTGATTTGATCATCGTAAACGACAATCTAGACAAAGCCTTTGAGAAACTGCAAACTGCCATTGAGAAACTAAGAATGGAGCCACAGTGGGTCCCTATTAGCTGGGTGTACTGATGATTCGATAAGGCTAACAGTTAAATAAAACTTTTAAAAAGTGACTCAACAAGTAAACCTTCTACTGGGAGAATACATGAAGAGGTAGAAGGCGTCTGCCACATGGAGGCATTTTTATTATGTAGATTGAAATGACAGTGCACTAGGTGGAATTTTTATATAATTGTGGTTGGGAAGGTGTACTAATATATAATTTCTCTTAATTTTTCTAACTTTTTATGGATAATCTTTTCTATTCATATCACATAAAGAAATGCGTTCAAGCATTTTGTAGGTTTTTGATTTAGTACCCTTACCTTTTTCATCAAAGGAATTTTCAGATCATTCTCTCTAACATTGGTCTCACATTTTCACTGTGATAATGAATACTTGAAATAGTTTTTGTAAAGCTATCATTCTCTTCAGTGTTTAGTGAAGGGTCAATTATTCTCATTAGAAAAAATTAGTAGTTACTGACCTTCTTAATCAGACTTCTTACAGAAGCAGAATTTGAATATCAGTGCTATAGCTAATCCACTTCTATAGTAATCTGACATCCAGTCTTTTCAAGGCCACCTCTTACTCCAGAGTATGGCTATTCTTTCCTGTTTGTGCAGAGAGATCAGCTCCCCCTTCTTTCTTTCTCTAGTGAATACAATGAAGAGCAATAGCTTGCACTCTCTATGGGCTTATTCTTTTCATTTGTGCGCAGTGATTGCTGATGCAGACTAATGTTGCACATTAGTTACTTTGTGAGCTCGGGTTGGAAGCAAGGTCATGCAGACAGAGAGTGCCTTATCTGCAGAACTTCACTCACCTTAACGTTTACTTATTTTCAAATATAAAAGTTTCAAACCTATTACTTCAGTCAGTTTTTTAAGGATATAGTCAGCAAAAAATATGCCTCTGCAAATGTTTGTGATATTTAAAGATGTTTCTAAGCTGCAAGCTGTTTGTTAATCATCAGATGTGATTTATGAAATGGGAAGTGATTTGTTAGGGTATTTGTTCTCTGTTTTGTCGAAAACCAAATCCTTTGAACGGTTTACAAAATTTGGAAATAATTGCCAGCTATTCATATATACACTCATAGCACATACATTATATATACTAAATAATGTTCTGTACTCTAGATTTCTGTTAGGAAATACACTTTTTTGTTACTTAATGATTAGGAACCAAATCCTTTAGCTGCATTGCCAGTGTGCAAATTTCCACCTTCACCTTGGTTGATAGTCTCCTCTAGGAGTCTTAAATGGTATATATTCTTCCTTAAGTATATGCGTTTAGTGATGGCAGCTCATCACTGACTAAGCTAACCTTATTTTATATTGCTGCTAGCTTTTCATTTCAGAATAGTCACATTTTAAAGGGTTTGGTGCTTAAATATTGATGAGTGTCTTTGGTGACAGGCTTCAGACACCTGAATTCTGATTTTGTTTTTCCCCTCATCAAAGTAATATATCCATCTATATAAAGATATTGATATAGATATACACATACATGCATACATATGTGCATATATATGGTAGTAAGCAATATTCACATGGTATTTTTTATTCATAATAAAACACCTAAGTTACCATATTGTTAATAAAGGGAATCTTGAGGCTTTTACATTTTAATTCTAGAATTTCATAGCCAAAGTATTCTTTTTCTTTTTTCTGGGACAGGAAATTGTTAACAAAGTGGATCATACACTCTTAATAACTTTTTAAACCACATGTATTTGCTAAAATTATTGAATTCTCAAGCAGCGTAAGTCAAAGCACAGTGTTTACATGGCACCTTGTGACTTAATGTTTCAATACACTGTAAGTTTGGAGAGGAATTTCAGTTCTGTGCTCTCAGGAAATGTGCTGTATTCCCCGATGTACCTTCATGCTACTTCTTGAAGCCTTTCTAAGCAGCTTTGGGAAAATTATATCCGCACAGCAGTCTATCCACAAATATCTCTACCCTCTTGATGCAACAGAAACAGTAGTTGCATATGTATTTATATCCTTTTCGTGTGATACAAAAATGTATATTACCTGGCGTATCATCTCTGCTTAACATTGTTTCTATTATAAGTGATACTCATGATTGACAACATAATTAATCACAGATTTCTCCAAATGAAGTGATACAGTTTAGTTCACTATCCTATAGATGCCAATATTAAGAAGGTACAACTGTTTCTCAGTGAAGACTCACTGAACTTGTAACTCAAGTCCCCACCTGAGTCCGTAGGAACCATCAGGCTTCATACCAGGAGTCTCCCTAGGTGTTGTGATCAAGGAAATTCATACTTCTCTCCTGGGAAGGGTCTAACATAACACATGTATTTATAATAATTGAAGATGAAAGGGCTTACAGTGGTGTTCAATAATTGGTGATAGGTAAAATATACACATACATGCATGTTCTTTGGGAAAACATTTGTATGTGTATTCATAAATGCACTGTGGGATGAGTGTCCACATTCAGCATTCAGGCATGTTTTTTTTTTTTTTTACAACTAATGGCTATATGTATTTTTTCGTTTTCAAGTGTACAAATGCCTGTAGAAATGATGTCTCTGAACAAGTCATTTAACCTTTGCTAATGGAATATATTCAATGCCCTATAGTAGAATTTTCAACTTTGTTACTACTGTGCTTTTATTGTGCAGTTTCCGTTTTTGTGTTTTTAGATATCAGATGTCAAATACATCAGGAGTGTATGTTTGGCTGACTTGATACAATTGCTGACCATAGCTCTCTAAAATAGAAATCATTATAAACCAAATAGGACTAAACCCTAGAGTCTGGAGTCTAGTAAAGTTATTTATACAAACTGTAAAAATTTTTCCTTTAAAAGGCCAAATTAGTTATTAAACATGTTTAGAAAAAAAGCTCATTAGCGTATAGATCAATAGCTGGACATTGATTATGACAAGGTACTACTCTGGCCAAAAATGATAATTTTGCCAGGCTTAGTAATACAAGCACTCAGGAGGCTGAAGCAGGGGGGATTGCAAATTGGAGGCTAGCCTGCCTGCATGGTATAACAAGGTCCTGTCTCAAAAAACAAAAAAGAAACAACAAGGGCATGGGGTTATAACTTTGGTAGAGTGTGTGCTGACTAACATGTGAGATCTGGGCTTAATCCCCAGCAACACTAGAAATGACCCTTATTTCAAAAATTAATTTAAAGTGATACTTATTTTTATGTAGAACAAGTATCATGACTTAGTGATTGAAGTTGATTGCCAAGGCCACCAAATTAGTTATAATTATTTTAAATGGGTAAATTCAAAATATAAAAAGTTTAAAAAATGGCAAGAAAATAGCCATCTACTTATTTTTGTGTCTAATGAAACAGTCCTTCATTATACAGAATTAGACTGGAGGACCTTACCTCCACAGTAACTAATCTTTATACTAAATAAGAAAAGGGCAGTCCTGAAGTTTTGTGCACATAAATAGTTCATTTTTTAAAAAACATGTACATATATATATACACACACACACAAAGCTATGTGTATAATATGTAAACTATCTCCCAAAAAGTAATGAATGGATAAAGCTAAATGTATTTGCCCACATGTTACAGCTAGTGTTCTAAGGCTTCTAATTACTTTCAAACTCCTAGACATTCTGATCTATTTTAGATTCTTTTAAGAAGCTTTGGCTCTACCTTGAAGCTGATGCTAATCTCCTTTCTGAAGACTTTACTAGAGAAACTAAGCCCGGAAAACTGTTTTTCATTATTAGAATTTAATTTCCGTAAGAAAAAACATTTCTGGATGGAGACCTCTTTGGGAAATATTACTTCAACTTTGAAGTGAAATTGTGCTATAAGTTAGACTTTAAAGATTACAGTGCCTGTGCGCCTCCTGTTCCAAGGGATTGCTGTGAGAATTCTTATAACATCTGTAATGTATTTGGAGTTCTTGGGAGAAATTCAGTATTTTAAATAATGAGATTATTGTATATAACAATATTATTCACAGATTTTTAAGAATACATTTGATGAATAATTCAGCATCATATTGGTCTTTTTGTAAGTATATATGATACACCTGAAGATAATAATTCTATAGTTTTTTAAGGTAAGGTTATTTTTAAATTGTATTTTTGTTTTAGCTTTAAAGTTATATTCTTTTAAAAATATTTCTCATTTCATCTTGTTGCTTTGTATCCTGGAGTGACTTTTGAAAAATTCACAGAATCACACGTCCTTAGTGGACTAAAAAGCGAGCGAATGATGCTCTCTTTTCTAAGGTAAGCATGGTTGCACCACTTGGGCAAAACACTACAAGATTGTCTTAAAAAAAAATCTCTCGTTATAAAAAGTAAAAATAGTTGTGCTACTTCTGCTGACTAAGATCCTACCATGTGATTTTTAAGAACATTTAATTCCCTCTACCTTCCACGTGTTTTGTGGGGCTAGGTTAATACCTGTCTTCATCTTCAACTCTAAGGGATGACTTGTGATTGTGATGTGGTAAGCCTTTGAGAGTACTTATTAAATGTGTTCTCTTACCCGAGTTGCTTCTCCTTCAGTCCCTGTAAAGTCACCTCATTCTAAGGTGAAGGAGCAGGTGGTGAACTGTTGGGGAAGCCATCCCCAGGGTTAAGAGAGCTCCTTGACTGAGCTACAGTCTGGAAGACAGTCTGCCTTCCGTGGTCCTAACCTAGGAGTCCCATTAGACTCCCAGTCCAGGTCCCTAGCTGCTAAGCAAGTCGTTCACTAATCACACAGATTTGACATCCTCTGATGTTTACATCAGAGCATCCTGAAGCTGCTCTTCCTTATCCTTGTGCCTAAAATTTACACTGCAACCTGGTTTTACCCATAGTGTGAAGCTTAATGGGCACTATATCTTTATTAGAAAAAATACTTAACAGTTAATCCAATTAGTGGACCCCAAATTCAGAAAATACTTCTTTCTCTTCTAATTGCTTATTGTCTTGTGGCTGTGTCACAGTGATGTGATAACTGACAACTCAGGACACAGGTCAGAATGGCCATTTTTATTGTTTTTATTTTTACTTTGTTGTTTTTTAATCACTCACACAAACTGAATTAACACATCGATAGTTAAGATAAATGGCACTTATAACTTGGAAGTTGACCATTTATTTCTTATATATAAAACTACCACTTTTTTAGTCTCCTGCAATAAATAATCGTTACTGCCACAGAGCAGAGATGTCCTGGGGCATAAGTATAGGACTTTGCATGTGCTGCGCATGCTCCAATACTGAGCAGTAGTCCCAGCCTTCATTTCAAAAGTCTGAAATAGTTGCCTTTATTACAATTGAGCCAAGGCAAACTGAATAGGCAATATATACATAAATGTGATAGGCCACACCTCAAAACTAGCTTCCCTCCTCTACTAGGCAGGTTGCCTGAGAACTTAGAGGAAACTTAAAACTAGTCAAGAAGAAAGAAAGATCACAACATTAAAACTGTTCAGTTGAGGAGGGTGGGGGCTCAGAGATAGAGTGCTTTGCAAGCTTTGTGTCCACGTGGTCCAGGAACATGCTAACACCCTAGAACAAACAAAAAACCCTTCTCAGCTATAAATTGCATTGAGCCAGAAGCCTTACCAGTTAAGACATGATTACATCTTATGTCAGAGAGCTAGTTAATGGTAGCACTGCTAGTAAGCGTGGTCCAAGTGAGAAATACCTTAGTCTTTACAGATAGAGCCAGTTAGATGCTGTATTGTTATAGAATGAACATGCCTTCACAGTGAGAACTCACTCCCAGCACATAGAAATTAATAGAGGAAAAAATCCTCTAATAGCATGTGCCTGGTTCTGTCTGGGGTGCTTGTTATCCAGGGTCACCACTTGCCACTTTGGCAGATCAGGACTTAATGATGACTGTCACCCTGTGCCACTCACTTGACTTGCCACCCTAGAGACACTCGTATTCTGATACAGGGATGGGTCTCACAGCTGGTCAGTCTTAGTGAACCGTCTCAGGAGTCCTAAACTCCAGTTATGTTTTAGGAACAAAATGTTCTTTCCTGCCATTTCTGACGAGCCTGGTTAGCACACAGCTTATCTCCCAGTTCCTGTGGAGGTGGCACTCCCTAGCTAAGTCCTGCTTTGTAACTTAATATCTCCTGAGCAAGTTTATTAGTAAGTCCTTTATAAACATGGCTGCTGTTAGTTCATGTTTCTCCTACATCAATAGCTCATATGTCTGAACATGAAATTCAAAGTAGATGATTGTTTTCGCTGTATGCCATCTTATAAAAATTGATGCTGGTTTCTTATTTCTTCAGTAACACTGGTTTTTTGTTGTTTTATGTGGGTTTTTTTGTTTTGTTTTTTAAGTGATATCTTGCACACAAAAAAATGAGCAATAGTGTTGTCTTAGTTAGGCTTGCTATTGCTGTGATGAAGCACCATGACCAAAGCAGCTTGGGGAGAAAGGGTTTATTTGGCTTACACTTCCACATCACGGTTCATCATTGAAGGAAGTCTGGACAGGAGCTCAAGCACGGCAGGAACTTGGAGGCAGGAGCTGATTGATGCAGAGGCCATGGAAGAACTCTTGTTTACTTGTTCCCCATGGCTTGTTCAGCCTACTCTCTTATAGAACCCAGGACCACCAGCCCAGGGCTGGCACCATCCACAGTGAGCGGGTCCTCCCCATCAATCTCTAATTAAGAAAATGCTCTACAGGCTTGCCTGCAGCCTGATCTTATGGAGGCATTTTCTCAGTTGGGGTTCCCTCCTCTCAGATGACTAGCCTGTGTCAAGTTGACATAAAATGAGCCAGCACAAGTGTTCAGTAACATGAAATTTCTGCAAGCTTTTTTGAATTGTCAGAACCCACAAAGACCATTTGATGTGAATGACTTGCTGTGGAAACTTTTTTGCCTCTCCACCCCAGTTCATTTTTGCATACTTTCCTCCTAACACAAACACATGCTCTTTTTAGCCCCACCCTCTTTAGCAACTGTAAGGAGTTTCAGTAGAAGACAACATGCTTATAAAAGTCGAAGCTTGCCAAGCTGTTTAAGGAACTTTCTGATGAAAAGGTTTAAAAAGAAAAGTTAAGCACCCCTGCTTTCTAGATATCTGCATTACTAGTTTCTGCAAAGAGAAACATCACTGCTGTCCTTGTATACATTAATTTCCTATAATACAGTAAGTACTGATGTTTCAGAAACTCACTATAAATCTTTCAACATATTTCCACATACAGTTAAAAATTATTACAGTGTTCAGTTTGTGAGATTACATATTCCTGATAAAATGTTTTTGTGCATTTAAAGAAATACTTGTTGGAAAAAATTGGTAATGTTTCATTTACAGGTAGAACTAAGAGATAAAAACTACAGGATTTTTGCATTAGCTTTGATTTAAATGGATTTTTAAGTCCTTGATGTAAATTTTTCCCACCTAAATAAATTTTCACCTGCCTCTACTTTTCACCCAAGATTCCTTTTGCTGCTGTTTCTATTCTGGCTGGTGCATGATGATGGCTTTCATAGAAAAGGATTTCAGAGTTGGGAAAGATTAAAATACAGGATCAAAGAAACAAAGACTCTGCTTAGACAGCATGAGTCCCTCTGGCCACTTCCCATCTGCCCAGGAGAGAGAACTCCTGTGTTTCAGCAAGCAGCCCTGCTGTGGGTCGCAGCTTCACACTAGGCCTGCAGGAAGAGGGCAGGCACCCACCGCAACAGCAGTGTGGCTTTGGGCAGCAGGAAGCCTTTCCAGAAGTGCCCTTTGCAGCTCTCCCATGCTGGGTTCTAGGATTCCATACCTCGTGTTCAGGAACATGCTACTTTAGGATGTTTCTGGTGTCTCCAGGAAAAAAAAAAATTGTTTATTTTTCCCATTCTGTGTGTGTGTGTGTGTGTGTGTGTGTGTGTGTGTGTGGTGTGTGTGTGTGTGTGTTCATATGTGCACGTAGAGGCTAGAGATGTCTTCCTCTTTTGTTCTCCAGGTTTTTGGTTTTTTTTCCCCCATTGTTTGTGTGTGTGCACGTGTGTTCACGTGCACATAGAGGGTAGAGATGTCTTTCTGGTATCTCTGCCTTCCAGTGATAGTATCACAGAGGTGATCACAATGCCTGGCAGTCTACATAGGTGCCAGAGACCCAACTGAGGTTCCCATGCTTGACCAACAATCACTTACCCTTCATGTTTTCTATTTTATATGACCCATCATTGGAAGGATAATATAAAACTCCAACCAGAATATAAAGGTAAGGAAGTAACTCTTTTTGCCTTTTGTCCCAATCTCAAAAGTCCCTGAATTGCAATGCACCACTGCTAGGTTTCTCCTGAATTCTAGACATGCATTCTCATGCCCATACATGTGTGTTTTCCACCTGTAGATTCATATATGTTCTGTTCATAGCTTGCTCTTCATGTCTTATGTCAGAAATAATTGAGTCACAGTACCAACTTCTCACAACTACACACATTTGCATTTCCTTCCTAATTTATGATCAGTTTATTTCTGAGCAGTGCTGCTGGTACAACTTTAGCCCTGTAAAAGATAGCTGCATGAGGTGGAGTCTCATTTTAATTTCATTTTTGTTACTCTTCCTTATAATCTGAAGGGGGCCGCATGGGCGAAGTGGAGATGGAAAACTACATGCTAACATGCATCTCCCTGCTGCTTCTGCCCAGAGGCATTGAATCTGATCTATAGTAACAAATACTTTCAGTGGAATCGGGAGGCTTGGGGAGACTATCCAAAACTGCTGAAGCAGAAGGACATCAAAACAGAATAGCAAACTTTACATAGTTCCAAATTTCCTTTGGTAGAAATTGCAACATGTGACAAATTCCCAGAATGCACTGGAATTGTTCTAGACATAGTATGTTCATCAAAGCGTAACAAAGTCAAATAAAAGGAATTCATCTAAATCCCCACGTTGAGGTGGGTAAAGTCAGATGGCCTTAATATAATATTGTTTCATGTACTCTGGTAGCATTTAAAGTTTCCCAGTCATCAAGTAATGTACAGCATGTCTGAAAGAAGAGAAATTGCTTTCCTGTAGCATTCATAGCCTAAGATGAATGTTGAGGTCTCAGACTCTCCTGGTTTTTATAACAGGAGTGAGTGGAAATAAAAGTGACCGATGAGTCGAGTACAAAGCCCTTGACACTTCCCTCAGTGACTCAGATGTTGGAATCTACATGGTCACCAGGGGTCACTGTCTATTGGCATACCAGGCCTCTGATGAAAATAAACCATTCACAATGCTTGCAGACATTCAGTGTGGAAAAGTCACCACTCTTAGCCCCAAATCCTAAAGTATTTTCTCAGTTCTAAAAAGTACCCAGCCTTGGCCAGTAGCACATACTTCTGACAGGCAAAGACATTACTCGTGTTCTTTGCTTAGAGTGCAAAGCCCACTTAGAGTGATATGAAGAATCAGTGGGAAGATGCAGGAGTCCTTCAGGATGGGGCTTTAATGGACAACTGCATCCTCTCCAGGCAATGTCGGCAGAGGCAAACAAACGCTGCACAATCTCAAACTTCTCAGTATCTCTCAGGGGAGCCAAGGTGGGGTCTTCAAAATCACATACTCTGTCATCAGACAGAGCGTCGAGCTGAAATGACAAATTTAAACAAACTTCAAAATGTCCCAGAAAATCCAATTAGATTATTTTTTTAAAGTCTCCCAAATAGGACAGTAAAACCATTAAATGTAGCAAGATACATGTTTCTTCACGCTAAGACCTTAGTTAGGCCTGTTTTTCCCTGCCTGTAACTCTGTCTGAATCCCCATGTGTTACACCTTCTAGACCCATTAGCCCAGTAGACTAGAGAAATCATCATGTGCCTTTTTGTATGCCACATACAAGGATTCATCTAGCTTTACTGATAAACGTGTACATTTTTATGGGCTGTATTAGGTAATTATATATATATATAATCTGTAATAAAAAATCAGGGCAATAAGATACACTTCTAATTATTGTGAAATATGGTGGTTTATCTGTTACCTACTGTGTTAAAGAAATCCAGAAGTATCCTTCCTGTCTGTGGTTTTGAAGCTCATTATAACTCCATCCACCCTCCCCGCTGCTTGTCTGAATCTAGTGGTCACTATTCTACTCTGTTCTTCTGAGTTTGACTTAGTATTTCCACAAATGCATGAGAGTGTGTGTCCTGTGTCTGGCCTGTTTCATTCAACAATGACCTCCAGTTTCAGCCATGTTGCTGCCAATAAATAACGTCGTTTCATTTCTTACAAGTGAATAATATTCCACTGTACATTTATCTACATGTTCTTTGGCCTTCATCTACTGAGGAGCATCAGGGCTATTTTCACATTTTAGCTATGTGAAGAGGCTCAACAAACATGGGAGTGCACATCTATGATATTTCATCTCAGATAGACATGGGAACGTTCACAATTTCAGCCATTTTTAGTGTCTGGAGGATTGTTGTGTTTTCTATAATGGCTGTACTAACTACATTCTTTCCAAATAGTATGTAAGAGTTTACCTTTTTCTATATCTTCTCTAGCATTTCTTATATCTTTTTATGATAGTTATTTTAATGAGGGTGACATGCTACTTCTTTGCAATTTTGATTTGTGTTTCCATGGTGATCAGAGAGACAGCATTTTTTTTTTCATGTACTAGCAATTTGTCTATCTTTTGAGAAAGTATCCATTTAGGTTTTTAACTCATTTTTTAAATTGGATTGTTTTATGGCATTATGGCCTTTTGAGTTTCTAGTATTTTCCAAATGAATCCCTTACCAGAAGATGGTTTGTAAATACTTTTCTCATGGTGTGTTATATTTTGCTATGCTGTTGAGTTCAGTTGAGAATATTTGTATGTGAGTCTGTGGCTGTCTTCTTGTCTCCTCTGGGTATCCAGAGAATGCATTCCTCCAGTTTCAACTTCTAAATCATGGAAGCAGCATTGGCATTAGCTCTTGGTTCATTGTTTTGTAAATTTCAGCAGTGAAGTCACCAAGTCCTGGACCATCTTTAGGAATATCACTTATTGTTTCCATCTCATTATTGGTCTATTTTAGACTTTGTATTTCTCTTGATTCACTTCTGAGTTAACTCTGTTGTAGGTTTTCCAGTTGTGTAGCATTGTGGTTGTTGTAGTCATTCCTTGTGATCCTGCGTGTTTCTGTGGTGGTGTGCAGTGTCTCCTTTCAGTCTACCCTACTGCCACCGACACAGCCTAACTTGACAATTTTACTTTCCTTTCAAAACCCCCAGTTGTGTCACTGATTTTTGTGGGGTTTTTGTTTTGTTGAGCAAGGGTCTCAATATGTATCACTGGCTGTTTGTAACTCACTGTGTAGATCAGGCTGGCCTGGAAAGTACAGAGATCCTCCTGCCTCTGCCTCCATTGGGGTTAAAGGTGTGTATCACCACACTCAACTCTTCTGTATTTTTAAGTTTTGATTTTCTGCTAAGATTTGGGTTTTGGTTTGTCCTTGTTTTTCTACCTCCTTGAGATGCAGCGGTCGGTCAGTTGCCTTAGATCTTTCTGTTGTCTGATGGATGCTGTTACTGTTTGAAAGTTCCCTTTCACTGCTGTGTTTGCTGTGGATCATGGGTTTTGTTGAGTTCCTTGATTTCTTTCTAGAATTTCTCTAGTTATCTATAGTCACTAGGAACATGTATTTTTATAATTTCTGTTCTTGGTTTCTTTTTTAAGTTTTAGTCCCTTGTGACCTCCAAAGATACATAATATGCTTACTTCCTGTGCTGACCATGGACTTCAGGGTAGAAATACAGTGAGGTCGTGAGTTAACTGACAGTGACAAGGTTAGGGGTTGTGTGTGTGTGGTGTGTGTGTGTGTGTGTGTGTGTGTGTGTATAGCTGGATTTAGAAAGAAGAGATGAGCATGATTGTGCCTTTATTTTTTTATAAGAGAGATTCCTAGAGCATGTGTCTTCAGGGGTAATAATGGTTTCTAAAAAATATTTTTAAAGGAACAGAATTAAGCATGAATTAGCTCTTAAGTAGAAACTATAAAGTAATGGCTGAATTATAGTGGCACCAGCTAGCACCTCCATCATTTCAGTGGTTTTATAAAGACAAAACAAACAAACAAAAAACCTCTTCGAGACTAAACTGCTGTGAGAAAAAGACTTAGTTTAGCTACATTGATTTCTTTTTTCAGTTAAAAATCTGAGTACTTTGGCCCTTTGATTTAATGTGGTGTAAAACTGCAGTGTACAAAAAGATTTAGTTATCAGTGTATTGTATCTAATGATTCTTTTGTAGCCATCGACTCTAAGGCAATAGTTCTCAACCTTTGGCTCTAACGAAGCATTCTCAACCTTTGGCTCTAAGGAAGCAGTTCTCAACCTATAGGTCGAGACCCCACAGGAGGTTGCATATCAAATATTTACAAATATTACAATTCATAACAGTAGTAAAGTTAGTAATGAAGAAACAACAAAATAATTTTATGGTTGGGGGTCACAACAACATGAAGCACTATATTAAAGGGTTGTAGCATTAGGAGGGTTGAGAACCACTGCTAAGGCCTTTATTCAGAAACTAACCCATGAGGGCTGGAGAGGTGGCTCAGCAGTTAAGCACACTTCGTTCTTGAAGAGGACCCTTGGTTCCTAGTACCCACATGGTGCCTCCTGAGCCAAAGGGACCATTGAGGGCATCAGGCATACATATGCTGTATATAGACACATGCAGACAACACAGTCATCAGATGAATACATTTTAAAAAAGAAAACTAGCAGAAAGATGTACCCTGAATTATGTTTTGGGCAGGAGTGACCACTGACTCAGGCTTAGAGCACTAATGAAGTTCTACTGAATTCAAAACTGAGCAGACGGGTGCTGCAGCATGTGGCTAATGTGCAGATAATAAGGCTAATGGGGGTAGTAAGCCAGGGGTAAAGATTGCACGCTGTGTCCGCAGACCAGCTTTAGCTTAGAGGAGGGTGAAACAGTGAGAGTGGGTTATGAAGAACTAGTGGGGCCTTGGTAGAAAAACTTCTACAAACTTCTTCCTCTTCAAGACAGTCGTTTCTAAGAGTGCACCCATAAAATAACATGTGTCCCTCAGAATTGTTTGGCTGGTTTGTATATCATGTCTGACATCCCCCTGTCGGTGCCTTGGCTCCATCTTTTACCACTGCAAGAACCCTGAGTGCCCTTTCCCTGAATTTGATTCTCAGCCTGTCTGTCTGTCTTGTGCCCTTTCTTATTCCTGATATAACAGGGTTGAATGTGGATAACTGGTTATTCTTGATTTCTTTCTTAATCTTCAAATTTAAAAAAAATTGCATTGAGACTTATTTGTGGCCTAACATGCTCTAGTCTTGAGTAGTACATGTTCTGGTAAGAATGAGTTTGCTGCCACTGCTGATGGTTAAGCTGCCCTGTAACTGCGAACACTCACTTGTAGACTGAGGTGTTTAAATTCGTGTTTTAAATGTGCTACCCATGGTGGAAAAGAAGGGACGTCCCTGACTGCACCTGTGTTCATCTCTGCTTTCACATCCATGGTTGTTTTGGCTATGGGATTGGTAATGTTGGATCCATATATATTTGCACTTCTGCACCTGGTTGCTGAACTGATCTGTTTAGGAATATTAGTGGTTGCATTCTCTCTCTAGTTTTTCATTTCAAGTCCACTTTACCCTATGATAATATGAGTATAACTCCTGCTTGCTTTGTTTTCCATTTGGGTGCTTTATTTCCCCCATCCTTTTTAATACACTGTCTTAGCTAGAAGAGACACCATGACCAAGGCAGTTCTTATAAAGGAGAACATTTAACTAGGGTGGCTTACAGTGAAGGTTTAGTGCATTGTCATCATGGTGGGACATGGCAGTGTGCAGGCAGACATGGTGCTGGAGAAGGAGCTGAGAGTTCTACATCTTGATCCACAGGCAGCAGAAGCAACTGTGTACCACACTAGGCACAGCGTGAGCATAGGAGACCTCAAAGCACGCCCCCACAGTGACACACTTCCTCCAACAAGCCCACACCTCCTATTAGTGCCACTCCCTATGGGCCAAGCATTCAAACACGAGTCAGTCTATGGGGACCATACCTGTTCAAGCCACCACATACACATACATCAGTAAATGGATTTCTTGTGTCTGTGGACAGCATATAGTTGAATCTGGTGGGTGTACTTTTGTTTTTTTGAGACAGGACTCATGCAGCCCAGACTGCCCTTAAACTTTACATGTAGCTGAAGATGCCTCCACATCCCAATTTCTAGGATTATAAGCATTCACCACCATGCCCAGCTCTTTCTTACTGTTTTTTTTTTCACTTACTCAGCTAGTCTATTAGTTGGTAAATTTAATTAATTTATATTCCATGTCATTATGTTGCATATTTTTTCTTGTTTTGTACAGATTTGTTTGCCTGTCACTTTTGTGATTTGGGGATGCCCTGTCATGCTGAGTTTTAGTGTTACTCCTTCCTTTCATGTGTCTGTTTTGCTAGTGGGGTTTATATATCACATACTTTGAAAGATAGGCACCTAATCTTTGTAGTGTGGTATTTACTCCCATTAGTATTTTTTACAGCGCTGGTCCCGTGGTCCTGAATTCCCTTGGTCTCTGCTTGTGTGGCACCATCTTTGCCCTCTGCACCTTTGAAGGCTAAGGTTTCCTGGCTGACAGTTACTTTGTCAGTATTTAGAGCAGACCATGCTGTCTCCTTCCATCCAGGGCATTCCTTGCATGACTTGTTTTGCTTTTCCTTCTCTCATGATTTGATGTGTCAACTAGACTGTGCCTTGGTGAGGACATCCTCTGCTTATTAATTTAGTTGGGGTCTTTTAAGTTCTGTGTGTAGATATCCGTCTTCTTGAAGATTTGAGAAGTTTTTCAGCTATTGTTTCAGGGAACTAGTTCTTAAATGACTCTTTTCCTTCCCCTCTGGAATCCCCACAGTGCAAATAGTTGTTCACATAATTCTGTCCTAGGTGTCTTGTAGCTTTTCTCCATTCCCCACGCCAGCCCCCTTGTCTTACTGAAGTAATTGGAAGCATTATCCTTAGATTCTGCCATGTTTCCCTGCACTGCTTCCTGCCTGGTGTCAGAGATTTGTGTGTTTTATTGCACTGACTAGATATGTTAGCTCCAGAATTAAGAGTCTTTGTTAGTTTTTTTTTAAGTAAGATTTCTAAGTTTTAATTTCTCATTTATATCCTGAACTATTTTTTTCTTCTCTGTATTATTTTGTTTATATTCTCTTGGAGCTCATTAATGTTTTCTTGGGATCGTTACTGTAAACTCTCTTCAGACTTCCTTCTAAGAGATTATTTTTAGAGAGCAGCTACTCTCTTTGGCTTGTTCTCTGCATCCTGTACATCTGTGGCACATCCAATATTTTGAAGCACTTCCTGCAGGAATTTTTGTTGATTTAAATGTCAGCTGGATGGATAGTCAGGCTTTAGTTACACATGAGCTCAAAGGTGTAGCTGCCATGCAGTGCCTCATTGGGTTCCCATCGTTAGGGTCTGGGGGTGCAGCAACAGTCCTAACCACAGTAGTTCATGAAGGTAGCTGTAGGGCTTTGCCCTGAGTACAGCTTGCCAAGAGCACATTCTGTTGCTGTGGACTCGCTGGTATGAGATGCAGAAAGAACTGTCCCCAGGTCTGTACAGGGGAGCATAGATCATACCAAGAGTTGTAGGAGATGCTTGGGTCTGTCATACCAATACCCACAATTCTAGAGCTGCAGGCTGGAACCATCTCCTTTCTCCAGGTCTTACCAGATAAATATCTCTGGGAGCCGTGGAACTTAAGGTTTTGAAACATAATGGAGCCCTTCCCTAGTCCCATGGGGGTGATTAAAGTTGCTGGGGCTTTATAACTACTTTTAGTGGAGATGTGGGATCCAGACAGTACCTCCTTCAGGATCTAAGACATAAGCACAAGTTTTACTCAGTACCAGCAGCCCTAACCAAAGTCAGTGGACTATGGAAGACAAGTTCCTTGGGTCTTCCCAATAGTTCTGGTTTCCATGCTTGGAGGTACAGAGCATGAGGGGGAATTCCTCTTTGTGTCGTGGGTTAATGTGAGTGGTGTGCAAGCCTGTCCTTTGGTGTCTGCGGTCTGGCTGCAAGGCCAGGGTGGAAATATCATGCAAAGAATAAGTAATGGAGAGGCCAATACTTGTGACATTGTTTGCCATGAAGCTGAAGACCACAGATGTGATCCCAGCTACAAGCCTGAGTGGTGCTGAGGCGTTTTGCACCATCAGCTACAGTTCCAAAAACTGTAGGCACAAAAGTTCCCTAGTGCCCCCTATGGGTAGATGCAGGTTGGGGCCCTGATCACTGGAATCTTGGAGCTGCAGGACCTGACTGGGAACTTGGCTAGCTCCTGGTAGACAGGTGCAAATGAGGCTAGGGCTTCACAGAGCAGCTACAGCCCCACAGCCTCCAAGTTGTAGGCTGAGGAAGAGATGGCTGCCATACATACAACTATGGTACTTCAGAGCCTGAAGTAGCCAAATGCAGAGCGCACTGCCATCCACCCAGTGTGGGCACAGGACCCAAGGTCTGTAACAAGGTAAGAGCCCTGCTGATTATGAGAGGCCCAACTCAGGGGACCGCCTTCTTTGGAGCCCTGTTTATACAAGCCAGTTACTCAAAGTGGACATAAAGCTGCAAAGGTCTCTGGCTTGGGCAGTTAGAGTTGCAGGCTTGAACAATGAGGCCTGCAGCCTTTCCATTCTTCCTCAGGCAGCAGCAGGGTTAGTGAACAGCAGGGCACATACAACAGGCACTTCCCACGAGGTTTAATGTTCCAGTCACTTTTTGCTAATTGTAGAGTTCTGCAATATACAGGTTTTTTGTTTTTGTTTTGTTTTGTTTTGTTTTCTGCTCTGGGGCAGGTATGCACTCACCACTTGGCCATTGGTGGTTTGTTTATTACTGTAAATGGCAATATTAGAATTTCTTAGATATTTGGATGAACTCAAGTGTAGGCACTGTCATTTGTTAATTGTGTTTCCTGCTTCAAGAACCTTTGCCCTTGCTGTTCTCTATCCTTTGGGGATGTTTTCTAGATTTCTCTAATGATTGAATCTACCCTCTTACCAGTTCACAGCACATGGTTAGTATATCTGACACTGTTTGCCCAAAACCCTTAAAGAAGAAGATTTCAGAGGTACCTGGGCCTTCAAAACAGGGCTGCAGATAGACTGTGTGCCCTTTTCTAGGTAAGTCACTGTAAGAAGTACACAATACTCCACGCTTGCAGGAGCCTGGCTCTTCTAAAGAGAGCAGTGGGAAATCTACAGAGATTACCTGAGAAACCTAGGAAGATCTTCCTTTAAAGAAACCTGTTTTGTCTGCTGAGCAGCCTCCAAAAAGCAGGCAGGTGCATCTGCAGGCATCAGGAGCCCATCCATTTTGGAACTGGTTCATTGCTGGTCATGGGACATCAGCCAAAGCCAGAGCCAGAGCCAGAGCTGACTGCAAAAGGGGTGCTAAGTGAGTTCATTAGGCCTGGCTCCCATAGCACAAGTTTCTCTTTGTGTACTTCCTGAATGGCTTTAATTAGTCCCTAAATACTCAAGAAACAGACTTTGGAAGTGCTGAGCACTCTCTGCTGCAAGAGGGAACAGAAGCTGTTTTGCTCATCATCTCATACATTAGGATTATTATCATTCTATATTCAATACATCAGCAGCCATCAGCCCCCTCAGCTGGTCTGAATATCTGAGTGGCGGTGCATGCTTCCAAGTAGTTGAGTATACCCTGGGGCACAGAATCTGGTCGATTCTGATGGCACCTGCCCAGCTGTGTGATAGAGATAGTGCTTCTTGACTTCTGACACATCCTTCATGGCAGAAACGACATCCAAGACCATGTTACATGGTTTGGTATTTCAGGAGGACATGGCAGTAACGAAGGTAGGTAGGCCTGTAGAGGCAGTCTGCATCGCCAGCTTTGCTCTCTATAGTGGTAACAGTGGAGCCAACACAGGACTGAGAGGAGCTGCCTCTGGGCATTCTGGGGCAGCCTGTTGCTGGTCCTCTGCTAACTGCCCCTCTCTGTAACGAGAAACTTAGCTCCACTCTGGGGTTAGACTCATTACTGATCACTTGCTCTTGCAGTGATATTTCCAGAGAGCACCAAGCTGCTGATATTGTAGGAGGATGGAAGAAGCTATGTCGTCTCCAGACAGCAGCCCTCAGTGCTTCCTGGCAAATCTGACACAAGGCAGCTTCAAACCATCCCACACTGCAGTGACCAACGAGAGAGTGTTGGGCCTCACAATACTGAGCTATGGCCAAGTCTCCAAACTGGGGAAAGCACATGATTTGGAGTCTGCACACTGGGCTGCTTTGCTAGCCAGTTCATTGAACACTTTGTTCTGGACCTCAGACATCCCACAGCAGCCATGTGTTAATGCTAACACGTGCTTACACTGTCTCAAGCTGAAGAAACTAGAGGTGTTTCACCAGCTGGATAGCCTCTGTCCCTCCTCATCCCCATTCCTTTCCACCCCACTGTCCCATCTGAAGGTTCCTTACCAGGTGACGCAGCATACGAATAATGTGGAGTTTACAGCATGTCCCCAAGAGAATTGTGCATTATCTGGCATTTCTGTAGAAGACATGCATCATGGTCATGGTCACTGTCAAAAACAAGTTTGTGGAAGCCAAGCATCGGTAATGCATGCATGTAAACTCATCATTTGAGAGGTTAGGCAGAAGAATCACAAGTTTGAGGCAAGCCTGAACTATGCAGTGAGCCATTGTATTAAAAAGAACATTTCATCCATCCCTAGGTGCCCAATTTACCTTACATTTACATTTCATTACCTTACTACAACCAGTTAGAGAAAATAAATGTGTGACCAGGCCAGGTGTGGTGGCATACCCTTAATCCCAGCACTTGGGAGGCAGAAGCAGGCAGTCTCTGGGTTCTAGGTCAGCCAGAGCTCCGCACTCTCAGAAACAAAAGAGTGTGGTCACATTTGAAGTGCTGGTTTTCTGTGGGATCTTCCAGAGAATCTAGTCACCAGAGCATGTTCGTTGACATCAAATTTGCTAGCCAGAAAGAAGGGCATGGGCTCTGGGAAAGAATAATTGGCTCAAAAAAGCAGTGCTGGAGTGGTTAGAGCGCTACCAGGTAACTAGGCTGGAGCTTGTTTTGTTTCTGGTTTTCTAAGACGTTTCTTGCTATGTAACCCAGCATAGCCTCGAATTTGCAGTAACCCTGCCTCTTCCAAGTACTGGGATTGACAGGCATGTAAATATATAACATGTAAGGCCATAGCTTTGGTGTGCCTCTAGAAGCTGTCCATTTGACACACTAGAGGCACCACACAAACAAACCAGTCCCTTTGGAAAGAAAGCTCCAAGAGCACTAATCGTGACACAACAAAGTTGTTGTGTGAGAATCGTGAGACGCTAGGGCTACACCAGAGGGACCTGCCAGCTCCTGGCCCTGCCAAAGGAATCCAAGTCAGTGTCCTTCAAGCCTCTATACAATACCTCCCAGTAAAAAACAGCTCCAAAAATGACCCTGACCCCCAGGGCATGACCTTGGAGCTGCTAAGTCACCTGGTATAGTGACTAATGATGAACTTCATGACCACCTACATCTGTTAGCTGTATTAAAGATGACGTGGTCACTGAGGCTGTGACCCAGAGAGGACAAAAGGATATGGCCATCCCCAAAATTTGAAGGCTGCTGAAGGAGGGACAACCCTGTTAGGTGATCCCATCAGAACCCCAACACAACCTTCTAGTGTGGTCATGCTCTGCCTCTGAGAAGGCTCACAGTTTTCTGTGTCCTCAAGGAGGCCTGCACCCACTCCACAAAGATGGGGATGGAAAGCACAGGGCTGAGAAGGGTCCACCAAGCACTGACACACTTCAGCCCCTTCACTTCCAGGGTGTCCTCTGCTTCACTCAGTTAGCACTTGCATCCCTCATCCCTAGAGATGCTTACCCCAAGTTGTTAGCACAACACAAAGAAGCTGGATGCAGGGGAAGCTTGAGGTGTAGCTAGTGTCTATATCAACCCTGCCCTTTCCATCGGAGCTGTGATCTCATTATAATAGCCACTGCAGAGGTTGGCTGATTTAAAGCTTTTGGTAGTATTCTCGTCAACCCTGGACCCTTCCTTGGCCAACGCTTTGCAGACAGCATGGTATTCTAAGATCTGGGCATTAGTGCTGGAACAGAAAGTGGTCCTCTTGGGCCCTGGCGGTGTTATTTGGCTTTATCCTGCTTGGCTGCTTCCGGTACTGCAGTCTCCCGTCTCCTGGAGAGCTTCCCTGCCTGTGTGACTATGAGCAAATCCCAGCTCTCAATGCCACAGAACCTCCTTTGTAACCGACTCACTTTTTCTGGACTCCCTGGACAGCCTTACATGTCTTTGTTCCCTGGGCCTTTCCCTCTGTAGTGCTGGAAGAAAATGCCTGTATGAGGACACAGTGCCTATTAGCATGCGTTGGAGGAAGTTGGTCCTCCGGGATGGGATGTGGCTAGCAGCTGCTTCACAGGCACACCAGCCTTCCTTCATGATGGTCTCCACTTGACAGTAACCAAAATCCACTCCCCCTGGAAAGCCATTTTAAGACCTGCTGGGGGATGTCTTTCTGTATGCTTGTGAATATATGTTGTTCCCATTGGTTAATAAATAAGCTGCTTTGGCCTATTGGTAAGGCAGCTTAGAGGCAGGTGGGAAATCCAAGGAGAGAGACAGGAAAGAGAAAGGAAGAGTCTGGAGAGACCCTAGCCTGCCTCCCAAGGAGCAACATGCCAGCAGACTAGTAAATGCCACAGCCATGTAGCAAAAACATAGATTAATAGAAATGGGTTAATTTAAGATGATAGAGCTAGCTAGCAAGAAACTTAAGCTATTGGCCATCCAGTTTGTAATTAATATAAGCCTGCGAGATTATTATCAGTAGCTGTGGAAGACCTATGCAGAAGCCAGCTATAGCCTGCCTCCTTGCCTTGCGCATCACACAGCACACACTCTGAACCCTGAGAGTACCATGAGGTGGAGCACAAGTGTGCAGAGAGGAAGGAGAGGTCAGGATAAACAGCTGCCAGGGAAAGTGCCTGCCGCACAGCGCTGTGTGGACCCCGGTGTAGCTTACAGGCTGTATTTGAAAAGGACTTCGGGGGAGGGGACGCAGAAGATAGTCCTCCCTGAGTAGGACAGACATACAGGCAGGACTCACTGACCTTCCACTCTTACCCTCAGGACTGAAAAGGAGAGAAAGCACCTTTGATCATCATTGCTTCTGGTCCCAGAAGCACATACAGGAAAGCAATACCATTTCCAGCCGTGGCAGAGGTTGCCCTGTTCTTTTTTGTCTTGTTTCCATACCTGCTAGTGCACTGACAGGAAGTAGGCTGTGGCAAAGAGCTTCTGGTTGCTGACCTCATCCTTCGGGCCAGGACGCTCACCCTGTACCCTGCACCCCACCAGCTGCAGGAAGGCTGTGAGGTCCTGCTGCTGACTGTCTGTTAGCTCCTTCATCGCCAATATAGCCTGCGAGGACCAGAGGCCCACCGGCCATATCATCACACTACAGTACAGAACGGGGAGAAAGGCCACGGTGAAGCAGAACCACTGAAGTACAAGCAGCTGAGCCTCTGCCCTACCCCAACCTTCCCAACACTCCGTGCACGTCACCTTCTCCAGGGAAAGCAAGCACTGAGCCCTTTTCTGTGCTTTGACGCTATCTATGGGCCTAAATTTCCTCCAAAGGACACACTAAGCTGAGCCTTTGCCCAAGTACTATCCAAGGAAAGGGGGGAGAAGTCATGCAGGAAATGTTGGGCAGAGAGAACCTTCCAGACCAAGCCAGTTATGGAGTTTTTACCAGAAACAGGGACAAGTAGCTACATACCAAACTGATGAATGGGACATGAAAACAGCATCCTTACCTGGTTCTCACACTCTTAAAAACAGCCCTCTAAACCTAGTGTGTCCCAACCTACCTTGGCAGCTTCCCATCCCACAGGGCTGCTCTGGGTGGGATGGCACTGCCCATGAGGCAGTTCCGATCTCCTGGCTAGCTCCACTCTATGTAAGTACCCTGCATCCCTTCTGACACCCACCAGCGGGCTTGAGGCTCTGCCAGCATCTGACAGGGCAGCTGCTACTTGCTCTACAAGGACCCAGCCTGACATTTTCCTCTAGGAAGGAGCTATTTAATGAAGCAGAAGTCATGGATTTCTGAGACATTTGTGCTTCCTAGGGTTAAGCCTGCATCCTCCAGAAGGCAAACCAGGGCCCTCTGTGCTCTCCAGCACAATCTCTTTCAAGAGGGAAGATAACGTGAGTCTTTTTCTGGACACCTAAAGCATTTGAGCAGGACGGAAAGGAGGGTGGAAATGTCACAGTGAAAATTTCCAAAGCTTCAGCCTCATTAAGTTTAAAAAAATCTGAGCTGATGGAGGGTGAGCAGCTGGCGTGTCCCCCGAAATCTGGCTGTTGCAAAACAAAGCAATAAACACCTACTTATCTGTGTTCTAAATGGGACAGACTAACAGGCTCCGCCACATAGCCCCTTCACTGTGACCCTGAATACATGTCCGCGCCCGCAGTCTCAGGACGGGGCCAGTTGGAATGAGTCTTTGCAGGCAGGATTAAGGTGAGAGTCTCAAAGTAAGAGCACCCTCTATCCAGTAATGGTGAGCCTTAATGAGCTTTGTGTCCAGAGAAGACCTCAACAAACAAAGGGGACGCGACAGAAAGAGCGATGTAGCCACAAGCCAAGGAATGGCAGGCGCCCCCAGAAACTGCAGGCAACAAGGATTCTCTCCTAGCTCTTTCAGAGGGGCATGGCCCTGCTGCCACTGTCAACTCTGGATCCTGCCCTCCAGGTCTGTAAGAGAATCCATCTCTGCTATGTTTAAGCACCAAGCCTGTTGTGGTCATTTGTTATAGCTCTAAGAAAGTTCACTTGTCCCTCTCTGCCTGATGTCGGCTCAAGTTTTAGGGTCAAAAGGAGGTAGTGAAACTTAATTTCTGTCATATCACCCAAAGCCTGTCTGAGGAGTCTAGCCTGTGCACATTTTCAGAGCAACCAGGTACAAACCCAAACTCAACACCCTCCCCTGCCAGCGATCCCCACCCTCACCATAGTTCAGCCCCCCACCCCGACACTCCACGCCCACCACCACCACCACCCCGACCCCAACCCCCTCATCCCACCACTAACCCCCCACCCCTGCCTTCACCCACTTGCTCCAGGGCCTTAAGGAGTTCCTCATCGAACAGGACTTTCTGCAGGAGACGGGACAGCGCCATCTGCTGCTGAGCAGGTAACACTGCGAAGGCTGGAAGCTCCTCTCTAGGTGCACGGATGCTGTGGACCAGAGCGCACAGATGCAGGGTCAGGCCTAGCTCACAACCTGCCTCTCATCACCAGTCCTTCCAAAGGACTCCAGGTTCAGAGTTGGTACCTGAGTGATTCTCAAGAACCAGGGAAGCTACAGGAAAGGAAGCAGGGACAGGGGAGCCCGCTTTGACACCCCAGGCCTCACCCTTCTCTGCCCATGCAGTGCTAAGCTTTGACCAGGTAGTGCCTGGAAGCCACTTACGTTCTCTTTTGGCATGGTGCCTATGGAAACGCATCTCAAGGCTGAATCACTAAGCATGAGGCCACGGGCCCCCAGACACATCCTTCCCAGCGCTGCCTAGAAATGCCCTGCAGTTTGGCATGCTTTCCTTTTTCATGCGTGGTCAAAGGGCCGGTACTCTGCGTTCATGACAAACATGGCTTCCACTTCCCCCTGTACCCTTCACTCCTGCTCAAGATGAGCACAGAGTGAATACTCTGCTGTGTTGCTCGCATCCTCCTCAGGGGGCTTGGGAAGCCTGTGCCCTGTAATCCTCTTTCTCTTTCCGAGGACAGTCAAAGTTCTAGTAAATTAAGCCAAAAAAAGATGGGCTGAGATGGTGCTTTTCCTACCGAGGGCTGCGTGCTGATACAGAAAACGCATGGCCTTGCTGATGGAGGTCTAGGAAACAACTGCTAAAAAGCCCTACAGGTTGAACACACAATGCCTGAGCCACATCATCGTTCGAACACCCCTTTGTGAGACCCTGCCTGAAAGAAGGGCTGTCCTGGTTTAGCCTAGAATCTGGGGCTCAAACACCAGGCCAGACCTCCCAGTACACCTGCCACCATCCCAGCTGCCCAGGACATCACAGGCTGCCCAGGAGGTTCCAGCCTACATCTTCTGCAGGGCAATCTCCAGCTCAGCCACAACCATTTCTTGCAAGTAGATGCCTAAATTCAGTCAACCTTTGTTCCAGGAAAGATCTACCTTAACTCCAGTTTCCAATCACCCTGTTCTCCAATACTGACAATTTGTAACTGGAACAGCATCCTTTGCTTAGGGATTTACTGAAGTCCCAGGGAGGGAGGAAGCTTTTCTTGCTATGCAAGGCAGAGCATATTCTGAGCCAGCCCCGGCTTCTCCTAAGCTCTTACCTCATCACATGTTTCTCCTTTTTCTCACCCAGTTCCCCCTACTGCCCACTGCTCTCCTGCACTCAGCAAAGCAAACCAATTCTAAAGCGACAAGCTATCGTGGAGCAAAGAGGATTACCATGGCCAGTTCAGGGGTACAGCCCCTCCGCCATGTGGGTGAGCTGCTGACATGGTTTTTACCATGGTGACGAAAGAGCAGCCTGCCAAAGCAGTGAAGCTCAGAATGTAACAAAACTGATACAGATCCTGAGGTCTCCAGCCCTGCTCATCACTGGCCATTTTCAGTAGTCCATTAGGGTTCTGTGGTTACAGGAAAAGAGAACTGTCAGGTACCTGACCAGGGGCACTCCCTGGCCTCCCACACTGACCCACCTAGGGTCTCTCCATTCTCCAAAACAGCACCCGAGACTGGTCCTCCCAAGATCCAAGGGGATCATTAAGGCCACATCACCTTTGGGAAAGAGGGTTCACATCTCCATCGGGCCATAACCATGCTGCAGGCAATACCTTGTTTTAAAATATGTAGTGGCCCATCTTGGGAAGAGATTCTCTTGACCCCATCTGGCATGTCCAGGAATGCAAATTCTCTGTAGGCCATGGGGGTCCAAGTAGACAGAGTCAACTTTCCTCTCGTGCTCAAAGCCACCATGTTTCCCTTGCAGGAGACAGAATTCTGTAGCAGGAGAAGAGCCCAAGATCGGACATGGGTTAGCACAGCTCATACTCATCTCAGACTCACCTTTACATGGCTCAGGCTGTGTAAAGACACACAGGAAGGCCTTTGCTCCTTTGTCTCTGCTTTTTTTGTTGTTGTTTTTAGTTTTTTTGTTTTTTTTCGAGACAGGGTTTCTCTGTGTAGCTTTTGCGCCCCTTCCTGGGACTCACTTGGTAGCCCAGCTGCGGCCTCGAACTTCAGATCCGCCTGGCTCTGCCTGGGATTAAAGGCGTGCACCACCACCGCCTAGCTTGCCTCTGCTTTTGAGACAGTCTGGTGGTGTTGAATGAGAAATACTTCCCACGGGCTCATCATTTGAGCGTTTGGGTCCCCAGCTGTGGGACTGTTTAGGAGGTGCTAGCCTCGCTGGAGGAAAAGGACGTCACTGGGGGTGAGCTCAGAGTTATAGCCTTGAGCTTATGTCATCCAGTGAGATCTCAGCTTCCTGTCCCTGCTGGACATGCCTCCACCCCTCCATGATGGACTCTTCTCTACCTGGAACCGTTAAGCCAAATTAAACTTTCTTCCTTGATTTGCCTTTGGTCACAGTGTTTTGTCACAGCACCAGAAAAAATAACCAGTAAAGAGGTTTAGTATGCAGCCCAGGCTGACCTCTAACCCTAAATCCTCCTGCCCCAGCCTCCCAAGTGCTGAGATTTACAGACATGTGTTACCATGTCTGCTCGCCTGAGGATGTTTACGCTCGGTCTGATGAAGTGTAGTGTGGCTGACAAAATATTCCTGCCATACAGCAAGCTTAGCGCACCCAAGGGCTCCCTCTGTGTCCTTGTCCTCTGAGATGAGCACAGGGAAGACACCTCTCCTGGAGGGTGTGCCGCAACTTCAGGGGAGGACCAGAAAACCCTAGGTCTGTTCTCCACCCATTTCCCCACATTCCTTCCCTGTAAAATGTTTGGGGTTTCACATCCTAATCTGCCACCGTGAGAGAGAGCCAGAGAAGGATTCCTGCTGAAGCAGAGCCCAAGAGGCCACCTTTCAGCACAAGTGCTGTGGGCCAGGAGCTAGATACCCTAGATACGGAGCGGCACTGGGCACAGGGGCTCAGGAGGGCAGGGGTGTCTCCAGACAATGGATCAGCTTTGGGCAGACCAGCGGGCAGTGGTGTAGGGATAAGAGATCAAAGGGGCATATTTGCAGGCAAAGCTCATCCTGAGAACAGAGCCACCACGGAGAGCATTTGGGCAGGTGACTGGAATGCTCCGATTGTGGCTCAAATCCTCACTACTGACTGCACTGCAAGGTGGACGAGGACACGGGGCTCCTGAATACGTGGGTGAGAAGAAGGGGCTGCTTAGGACTGGAAGGCAGGGTGAGAACAGCGTCACTGCTGGGGACATCAGATCCAGTTCACACTGGAGGATGAGCAAATGGCCGCTTCACACATGCAAGCTCCGTTCCAGAGTGATGAATGGTGCTCTGATTAGACCCAGGAGAGACGTGTGAGAGGGGGTTCATGGCCGCTGAGAACACAGAGGGATGGAGTCGGCTTCTCAGTGATTTGCAAGACGGCTAGGGTGGCTGTCCAGGTAACCCTGCCAAGCCAGGAGACATGGGCAGGCACCTCCTTCCGGCTTCCACAGGTTTGCTAATGGGACTATATATGTAAGAACGTTCCATGTGGTGAGTGACAGGAAATGCAGATGGGTAGGAACTGGGAGAAAAGCAGAACTATAGTGGTTATGGACCCAGCCACAAACAGGCAAAGATGGGCGCTCAACAGAGGAGAAAGCCTGGGGAGCGGCCTCCAAGGCCAGGGCCTGGAAATGAGCCGAAGACAGGGATGGGCTGAGGGAGACAGCAGAACCCAGAAAGCACGAAGGGAGAAGGAAGCTCCTGGGGAAAACAGGCCACCCCAAATGAGCTGCAGGCAGCTCGGCAGGAAAGAGCTTGCCCGGTCTCTTGCCACCGAGGACCCTCCCAGAGCTCATAGCCATCCCCTCACGTGGGCCACGTTTTCACGGGCCTTAGAGAAACGACACATTGACAGTAGTTAATATAGAAATAAAAGCACTAGAAACAAATTGATAAAAGAGCTGCCGTTATATGCACACAATGGAATACTACCCATTCGTGAAAAGGAAACCCACGAATACATCTGGAGAACATTAAACCCCAGGCGAAAAGAAGACAAACACTGTGTGATCACATTCATATGTAGATTCTAGAATAGTAAATCTCACGAAGCAGAGAAAAACGGTGGTCATCAGGGCCATGAAGTAGATGAAATAGAAACACACGGGCTAAATCCAAGTTCCAGTTATGAGGAAGCTTTTTATCATCAAATACACAGACTTGTGACAAGCATTAGTCATGCTGTTGCCATGGAAACAAATGTGTGGTTAAGAGAGTGAAGCTGGGGGTCCTGGGACTGAGAAATAAAAGGACCGGCAGCTCAGCAGTTAGGGGCACTGGCTGCTCTTCCAGAGAACCTGGGTTTGGCTCCCAGCACCCACGTGGCGGTTCACAACTATCCCTACCTCTAGTTCCAGGGGGTCTGATGCCCTCGCCTCTGACCTCCTCCAGGCACACATATGGTGCATATACATTCACGTAGGCCAGACTCTCATACACATAAAATAATCATCAGCAACAACAAAATAAACTCCGACCTCCACAGCATCAGCAGCAATACCTCGTTGTTATCTGACTTAGAATCAGCTTGGGTGCTCAACAACAGATGAGCAGATCAAGGAAATATAGCACATTTACAGAAAGGAATATTACTCAGCCATTGAACAGATAAAATTCTATTGTGTAGGACAACGTGGACGAACCTGGGAAATAGCGTGTGGGGAACATAAGTCAGACGCAGAGAGGCACACACCGCTTTCCCTCGCTCATGCCAAGTCCAAAGGATGCTTTCTCCAGAAGGAGACGGAGAAAAGGATGGATCGGGCTGGGCAGAGAGGGCACACAGCCTCAGCTGGATGGGAGGGAAGCAGTGGGTAGCAGTGTAGTGTAGATTGTAGAACAGTCTGTGAGGTTATCGAATGCTTTTATCAAAAGAAATGACAGATGCGGGACAGCAAGGTGGCTCAGTGGGTACAGACGACTGCCCCCAAGCCTGACAGCCTGAGTGATTGTGTCCCCTGGACCCAAATGGAGAAGGGAGAAAACTGACTCCTGCAACAACCCATGGCACGGAACCACACACTCATGTAATGCACAAACGCAAATACATAAATGTAATCATTTACAAAGGACTCAACTAAAACTAATATAGCCTACATGTAAGCACACCACACACACCCTCCAAAAAATGCCAATAATGTGGCGAACTGGCTGGGTAGATTAGTGTGGGCGTGGTAATCACAGTGAATATGCTAGCAGAGTATTGTAATAGCTAAGATATTTAGTGTTTAACCAACTGAGCCTCACGAAAGCAGGGGAAAGTATCCCAGTGACCCATCAGTCAAAACCACCCGAGAGGCCCCGGAGCATCCGCACCCGATTGAACCGTACAAGTGCACATTGACACTGCTCATCATACCCTGATACTGCAGCAATCTGATCGCCTTCAGGTGTGTTTGAGCACGAACAGACAGAAGGGGAGAAGGGTGAGGAGAAGGGAGAGAAGGAAGGGAAGGAAGTGGGGGAGGAAAAGAAAAGGAGGAGGAGAAGAAAGTAGTGGGGGGGGGGTACCTGGGTGTGGTAGCATGAGCCTGTGATCCCGTATTTGGAGGTGGAGGAAAGAGAATGAGGAGTTAGTTCAAGGCCATCCTCAGCAATATAGCCAGTCCAAGGCCAGGCTGGGCTACATAAGACTATCTCAACTCTTTTGTAATGTTGTGAACTAGTTGCAATGGGGATGTAGGTGCCACCCCAGTGTTCGGAGCAGCCCAGGTTTCCCTTACCTAGCATTCTTGATCAGTTTTTAAAAAACGGACCCAATGTCACCTCAGGCGAATCATTTCCACTTCCCAAAGCACAGATGAACAAGCCAGTGAGGGCGCTCAGTGTTTTGTCCCAGGCCTGTTCAGACCTGCAAATGCACGTGGGGTGGGTGACATTGGTGACCTGCCACCCACCTTTGCAGCAGAGCTGGGTAGCATGTCGCGTGGTCTTCATGAGAGTCGGCACAGACTCACGGAAGCCGACCCACCTTACCCACCTCACCAAAGACAAACAGACACGTGTGTAGTCTATTCTCGAGGGCAAAGGTCACACTTAACAAGAGTGCACAGTGAAATGCCCATAGCTGCTCATCTTCCAGCCTCAGCGGCTTGACAGCCAGCGGCATTCTTTACCTCTACCCCCAGCACACACACACTCCTTAGGCCATTTTGGAAGGCCTGGGAAGGGGCCTTGTGCATTAGCACAGTGGTTCTCAGCCTTCCTAACGCTGCGACCCTTTAATACAGGTCCGCATGCTGTGGTGACCCCCGACCATAACATTATTTTCATTGCTACTTCATAACTGTAATTTTGCTACTTTTATTGAATAGTAATGTAAAAACCTGTGTTTTCCAATGGTCTTAGGCGACCCCTGTGAAAGGGGTGTCAACCCACAGGTTGAGAACCACTGATCTGGAGTCAGCAGAAAGCTCTAAGAAAGGACAGCCCTTATTTTCTTCTACTGATAGCAATGACGTGTGAGGCCCAGAGCAAGGTCAAGTTGCAGTATGGGCTTCACGCTGGGAGGGAGGTGGAGTCACGGTGAGGACAGGGTTAACAGATAAGTCAGGGTGGTTGTGAGTTACCACTGTCCTGGGCACTTCCCAGGCCTCAGGAACCCAGCTTAACTCTGCCCAGGACTCAGCGGGGACTCTCTTTCCCCTCCGGAGCAGGTGGCCTGTGGTGGTTTCGGTGAGAAATGTCCCCCCACAATCTTGGGCATTTGAACATTTGGTCCTCAGTGGGTGGCACTGTTTGGGGAGGTTTAAGAGGTGTGGCCTTGTTGGGGGAGGTGTGTCACTGGGAGTGGGATGTGAGAGTGTAAAGGCTCACACCACTTCCGGCTCCTCTGCTTCGTGCTTACAGCAAAGGATGTGAGCGCTCAGCACCCTGTTCCCGCTGCTGCTGCCCAACGCGGTGGGCTTCCTTCCCTCAGGACGCATAAGCCCAAACAAACCCTTTCTTTAGGCAGTGTCCAGTCGTGGTGCTTTGTCATGGCAACAGAAAAGTAACTCCATGGGGCCTTAACCTGGGAAGACTCAACAGCTTCCCAGGAGGTCTGGCCGGCTGCAGAGCGCATGCTCCCCCCACAGCCACAGTGACATCTGAGGAGCACGCAGCCCCTGGCTTCCCTCCGCCCTCTCCCCAGTGCCCCCGATCCTCTGACACCCTCACACTCCTCTGATGCCCCCTTCTTCTCTCTCTGCCAGGGCGAGCCTCACAAGGACTCACCAAACTGGCCGTCCTGTTTCACATACAGCTCGATGATGCCACAGGCGATGGTGGTGGCAGCAGGGATCTCCAGCACCACATTTGTGTCCTTCATGAGGGTCCCGTCCTCCATTGCTGACACCTGCGGGCGAAACATGTACCCCTTGTGTACTCAAGAAGCACTCTTGGCTTCTTCCTGTCACCCCTCTGCCCAGCCGCCTAAGAATGCTGGGAAATAGGCACAGAGCTAAGGCAGGAGAAGGAGACAGCTGGCACTGATATCTGGTGGCATGGGGAAGATAGCCATGCATGGGGTAGGAAGCCACACCACAGGACATTGTTTGGACAACAACATACTTAGTTTGTTACCACTGTGGGCCCACAACAAGGTGATTAATGAAACCAAAATGTTTCTGTCTCCTAGTGCCATCCTGGGCACTGTAACATCACTGCAGGACGCATCACTCATGTCTATGGTGATGCCGCTAACAGCTCCCTGGGCACCTACAGTCACTGTCAGCAGGGAACACGTGATAATTATAAATGACTATGCTACTATGCATATACACTAGACTAGATCCTTAACATGGCATCTTACAGTATTTCAGAATATATCCCATATAGTAGGAAGAGAGGAGGGAGGGAGGGAGGGAGGGAGGGAAGGGAGGAAGGAAGGAAGGAAGGAAGGAAGGAAGGAAGGAAGGAAGGAAGGAAAGGAAGGAAGGAAAGGAAAGGAACTATAAACTGTGCCTACATAAATTATTCCGCAGTGTGACATCACCACCAACAAAAATTACCTGGTGATGGGTAGCTCAGAGCATAGCTAAGTGATATATGACTGCAGATAAATAAGATCAGTTTCCAATTCCCTTCCCAGGCTTTGAGAAACAATTTTGAAAATCCCGGTGAAAATCCCAACAGGATCAAAGCTGGGCTGGGAAACGCTCGCTGAGCTGTTCCCACACCTGTGGATGATGCTCTGTGCACAGACAGACAGAGCCGGGAGGACATGCAGACGGAGAGGCTGCAAGACGGACAGGAGAAGAGGATGGGCAGGGCTGGGTAGCAGGCAGGCAAGAGCCCCTCCCACAGCACACCAGGAACAGGAAGCCAGAGAGCCATTTGTTGGCGGGACACTGGAGACAGAGCACAGCTTGGCCATCTGTGCCTGGTCACGAGGATTTACTCCGAATCAAGAAAGCAGCAGCAGCTGGACTTCCAGCTCCCAGGACCAGAGCTTCAGCGGGTGGTGACCATGGGCAGAAGTGTCAGCAGGGCCAGCTGAAGCCACCTCCATCAGGTCCTCCTTCCCCCTCTGTGGTCCAGCCTCTCACCTGCCTACCCAGCCGCCCCCGACCTAGACTTATAACCAGGCCCCTTATCACCCCTGCCGAATACAGCCTCCTGGGTCTTCTAGAAAAAGCCAGCACTACCAAGAAGGAAACTCGGAAGAAGACTACATGCCCTGCAGCCAGCTGAGGGAAAACAGTTCAGGGCTAATGAGCCAGCTCCAGGGTCAGCTTGCAATCTGGAAGAAACAGTAAATGATAGATAGATAGATAGATAGATAGATAGATAGATAGATGATAGATAGATAGACAGATCCTCTTGTTCCTGGCCCAGCTAGAGCCTGACTAAACAATCCCTTGACGGAAGCACTCTCCTTCCTAAGGACAGTGCCTGGCCCAGGCCCAGCTAGTCACTAGGCCCATGGTTCTCAACCTTCCTAATGCTGTGGCCCTTTAATGCAGTCCCTCATGTTGGGTGACCCCCCAACCATAAAATGATTTTCCTTGCTACTCATAAGTGTAATTTTGCTCCAGTTATGAGTCATAAACATACATCTTTCTGGAGATAGAGGTTTGTCGACGAGGGTCGCGACCCACAGGTTGAGAACGGCTGCACTAGCGTTCTATTGCCACCGCTTGAGAAACGGATGCGACCCACAGGGTCTGGTGAGGTCCAGCCCCGGAGCACTCTTTCCCTGCACTGTGGCAAATCTGAAGAAAGCCTGGAGCCACCAGCTCCATGGGGAAGAAGACTCCGCTTTTCTGGGTGGCTCACAAACAACATCAAGTCCTGAGTCCCATGGTAGCTGAGGCCAGATGCCTCAAAGCGCTTAGTTCCATGAGCCAGGGAGGTCTTGTTTACCAGAGCCAGCTTGAGTCCCCTTTCTAACTCTCTGCAGGATGAGTTCTGACTGAGGAAGACACCAGAAAAGGGGCCCGTGGGGAAAGGTCTCCAGGCGGGGACGCGGCGGCGGCGGCACCTGCACAGTCTTGGTCTGGATCCCCACCATGCCTCCACACTTCTCCTCCGTCTGCACATGCTCAGAGATCACACACTTCTGCGTGGTCACGATCTTCTGTGTCAGCACGCACAGGACCTCGTTCCTCCTCTCTAGCACCTGCTGGAGCACCGGGTTGTCCAGATTAATTGTTCTGAAAAAGAAAAGTGGTCATGAGTCACCCCATCGCTCCAGGGAGACCGAGGCAGGGACCAGAATCTCCTCTTGTGGCTAGAAGAAGAAACAGGGAAGGATGGGTTTTGTGTTTTTCCTGGTGAGGAAAGAGGAGGCAGGTTCTCTAGAATGGCTTTAGCCAAGCTCTCCTGCGGCCACTCAGACCAGCTGAGGGACAGGCTGGACACTGGAGAAAGTACCAAGGAATTGTATACTCTTATAACAAAGTCCCCAACAGCCACACTGGTTTCAGTGAAGAACAATGGAAAGCCATCTATGGGAGAGCTGCCACCCATCCTCCTTGGTGGGCTGGGATGGGCATAGGGGTAGCAGACATGATAGCCAGACATCCTTCCTCCTCCGAAGCCCAGGGTCCTTATGATGAGAGGCACAGTGGCTCCTCACACAGGAGAGGTGGCGTTAAGTGCAAGCTGTAGCAGGAGACCAGACTGGAGCTGAGAAGGGACTGGGGAAGAAAGCAGAACCTCTCTGTGGGTTTCTATCACAGCCATTTGGTCTGCAGCTGCCTCAGGCCACCAGCATGGTTCCCCATCCTGAGCCACTTAAAATTCTGTAGAATTGCAAGGCCGGACCTCACTTCCAGCTGTAACTTGGTGCTTAAAAGCCAGCGATGAGACAAGCTCCTTGGAGACCCCAGTTAACACCACGGCCGTGGAAGGGTGGGAAACACCAGATCCCAGGTGCGGTCAGCATGGGATCCTAGACTACAAGGACATCTGAGGCCAGTCACCTGCAAGCTCAGCACCCCTCCCTGGCCACTAAGGGGCCGGTGCTCCATCCTAGGTACACTCAGGGTTCCCAGGCATGAACCAGCTCATGACCCACATAGGAATAGACACAAAGTGGCTTATCCACACCATGGGACTGGTCGGCCATGGGAAGGAGTCAGCTCCAACACATGCTACCATGTGAAGGAACTTAACCCTCATGCCAAGCAATGTCAGCCTCCATCAAAAGACAAACACGGCAAGATTCCATATCTAGGAAAGATCTAGAATGGACAAAGTCACAATGATAGTGAAGACTGGAGTGCTGGGCTGGAGGGTGGGGGAATCAGGGAAGACTAATCGCTTAGTGGCTGTAGAATTCTGGTTCGAGAGGTGGTGGAACATTCCAGAGATGGAGAGCAGTGGCGGCCACACAACAGAGAAAATGTGCTTAGTGCCAATGAATTATACACTTAACGACAGACCTGCGAATTTTTTTTTTTTTTATGTTTTTTTTCGAGACAGGGTTTCTCTGTGTAGCTTTGCGCCTTTCCTGGAACTCACTTGGTAGCCCAGGCTGGCCTTGAACTCACAGAGATCCACTTGGCTCTGCCTCCTGAGTGCTGGATTAAAGGCGTGTGCCACCACTGCCTGGCCTGGCCAGATCTGCGAATTTTATACTTTTCCACAGTAAAAAGAAAAACATGCATAATACTGGTCAGTCTCCACTAGCCAGGGCAATGCAAAAGTACCGCAATATACACGTGAGTCAAATGGGCCAGTCACAAAACTGCTGCCCGGGGCCCTGGGCGCCCACTGGTGAAGCATGACTGAGCTGACTCCCAGCACCCATGGAAAAATACCCACAGTGGGCACGTCTGTCATCCCCGCTCTGGGGAAGCACAGGTGAAGGGACCCCTGGAGCTCGCTGGCTGACCAGTTTAGTCAAATCAATGAGCTCCAGGTCCACTGAGACTGTCTCCAATAAAGTAACAGGAAGTGACTGAGAAAGACACTGATGCCAACCTCAGTCCCCACCCACATTGTGTGTTGTGTACCTGAGCACACACACATATGCCTACATAAACATGTATACACATACCACATAGACACAAAAGTAGATCGATAGATTGATTAGTTCATTGTCAGGCAGGGCTTCAATCCCAGAAGAAATATGGACAGGAAGCAGCTGGTGCTGCCCTCCCCCTGGATGACCTGGAGTGAATTATGTCACCTTCACATGCGGCTTTCTCATAGCTAGCTGTTGTAACAATGCCCTCGCATGGCTTGTTTTAAGGGTGTAGTGAGCAGTCAGTTTATGCCACAGCCGATGTTTGCCAGCCAGCTTCCCGATGAGTCCACAGAACACAGCCACTGTGGTGTGCCGTTCCTGGGAACTGTGGGTCATTTAACTGGGTCAGCGATAAAATTCCATACCACTCACTTGCTTAAAAAGCCCTCAAGGCTCTGCCTCATCTGCTCAGCCAGGTTCTACAAGCCCATGATCGGTTCCTGCCTCTATTCTGCCAAGCCCACCTTCAAGCCTTTCCTTTATGCCCAGCCAAAGCCCTGAGGTCGTATCTGTTTGCCACCTCCTCGTGAACTGAGCTCCATGTGCTACGTGAGTGCACTCTGTCACATGGCACAGCTAAGATGGAGACACATGTCACACAACTCTTCCTCCAGCTCATTCTGGTGTTCATTGCCTGCACCTCAGTCTAGAGGAGAAACTCCACGGGTTAGGACCATCCTACATGTTGTGCTTTTCTCAGGCTGGACAGCACTCAGCACCCAGAACAGGCTCAGGGAACATCCTGGGAGTAAGAATATGTAAATGATGACGTAAGTTCTGCTGTTTCTTCCTTGTCTATTGGTTTAATGTACATGTGTGCGCGCATGTGCGCGCATATGTGTGTGTGTGTGTGTGTGTGTGTGTGTGTGTGTGTGTGTGTGGTGTGTGTTGTAAGTCAGAGAAAGAGAGGGAAGAGGAAGGGAGGAGGACAGGGAGTAGAAAAGAAGGAGAGGGAAGGGGAGGGAGGGAAGAGAACATAATGAAGATGGAGAGGGAGAAAGGATTCTGATGTTTGGTTAGGCGAACGGTAACAGGTGACTCTCCCCTTTTGCAGACCGGGGTGGTCAACATGAAGTCGGTCCCTTGTGGCTGAAAGCAAGGGCTGGAAAGGGCAGTTTACAGTCCCTCCCCACATTTTCCTTCTTCCCAGACCGAGAGAAGTTCAATGCCCGGCCACGGCCACCTGAAAGATGCTTGAGGATCTTATCAGGGTCAGCAAATTGGCAAGGCAGTACAAACTTCCAGGAACAAGTATGTCACCTACACATGACCAGGCGCATGGATGAAAAGTCAATGGCACAGCCGTCCCGTGGACATCACTATTGCTGGCCCGGAACCAGACAAAGGCGTGAAAGATGCTGAACAGGAAGATGCATTTTGACCAGTGTGAAAGAAAAAGGGATAAACAACCGAGAAATGTAGAAATGAAATCAACTCAAAGCTTTCATTAAACTGAAAAGGAAAGGCTTGAGAGATGGCTCAGTATGCAGGAGCACTGATGCTCTTGCGAGGACCTGGGTTCAGTTCCCAGCAACCGCATGGTGGCTCACAACCACCTGAACTCCAGCTCTGGAGAATTCAAAGGCCACTGCTGGCCTCTTGGAGGCACCCATACACATGTGCCTATAAGCTCACACTGGCTTGCACACCTACGCACAAATTTAAAAAGCAATCATTTTCAAATATAAAAGGGCACTGCACTTTGAGGGGAAACCACGAGGTAAGGCTCTGGGGCAGTGAAGATGTGATAGGAACCTAACACACGGGTGAAGTGCCAGTGTGAGGGCAAATGCCTGGAACCCCGTACCCAGAAACCGCTGCAGAAGGACTGCTCTAAGTTCAAGCCAGGCCTGGCTCATATTGAGTCCTGGCCAGCCTCGGCTATAGAGTAAAACACAAGCAGAAGAAGACTAAAGAGAAAGAGGAGAGAGAGGAGGGTGGGCAAAGAGAGGGGAGAGAAAGGGAGAAGAAGAGGGAGGAGGAAGAAGGTGGGGGAAGAGGGGAGAGCAGAGAGAGGAAAAGCAGTCGCTACCATGGCCTCGGCTTCCCTGCAGGCCAGGAAGCAACAGTGCTGGCCGAGGTTGAGTAACCACAGCCTCCACACTGCAGTGGCCCTCAGTCCAGCTAGAGGAGATGCTGAGCTCACGCACTTCGCTAGCTTTTTACCCAGTGAGGAGCTGGGATGTCTAAGAGTGAAAGAACTACTGTGTGCTCCACAGCCTCCAGAACCAGGTTGCAGCTGTCATGCTAGACGCTTTGACAACTTGGGACCAGCCTCCTAGAAGCCAGGGCAGCATGTACTGCAACAGGTGTTGGACACACACACCTCAGGACCCACAGGTGCCGTAGCAACAAGCTGACACCCACTCCACTTTCACACAGGAACTATACCTGGTGCCTGCACCACATGCACAATCTTGGGGCTGCATCCCTTTCGACTGGGAGCTGAGAAAAGGTCTCAGCTGTTTCCCAGTTTCAGGAACACAAGCACTAGGGGCCTAAGATCTGCACTTCCTGGGCACACCTGTACTGTCTGTGGTAGGTATTCACCATGGGGCAGCCACCTACTGTGCAAAAAACTCGGCATTAACCAAGTTGTCCCGGGTCTTGGGAAAACCCATCAGTATTCCAATCTCCACAACATCTACCAGTTCAGTAAGCTGTGTTATCCGCCAGAGTTTGCTGTGTGACTAAGGACATGCTAAACAGCCTTCAAATACCAAATGAGCTCCAGATGCCCAGGCATGAGTCCAGGACTATGTCGCTCAACCTAGGAGTCCAGGGAAGGTTTATCAACACAGCGGCTTACATGTTAACTGCACATGCCCAACACAAGTTAAGGACATCTCACTATAATCCCTGGCTTCTGACAAAAAGACTGTTGCAGAATATTTGATTAACTATGCAAAGATGTATTGCATTTGTTAACTATGTAAAGATGTGTTGCTGTGTTACCTTGCCTGCTAAGGCACCTGATTGGTCTAATAAAAGCTGAATGGCCAATAAACAAGAGGAGAGATATAGGTGGGACTTTAGCAGGAAGAGTTAAGGTAGAGGAAGTCATTTAGGCCGAGAGAAAAAGAAAGTAAGAAAAAGGAGATACAGAAGCCAGCCAGACAGACAGACAGACAGACAGGAAGCAGGAAAGTAGGACATACAGAGTAGAAAGAAAAGTAAAAATGCCCTGAGGCAAAACACAGATGAACAGACACAGTTAAATTAAGTTAACAAAGACTAGTGGGACAAGCCCAAGCTAAGACTGAGCATTCATAAGTTATAATAATAAGTCTCCGGGTCTTTATTTGGAGCTGGTTAGCAGCCCCAAGAAAATTCCAGCTACAAAGAGCTGGAGCAATGAGCCTTCATTGCCATTTCTGGGCCTGGAAAAAATGCATAGAGACCCTGAAATCCTGAATGTTGCTACCCAGTGCCACGGTAGAATCACCAACTGCAATCACCCCATGATCTTGAAAGCCCCTTTCTCAGGCTTCCTGCCAGGTCAGGAAGCAACAGTGTTTAGGCTTCAAACCCTCAAATACAACAGTTCCCATATGACAACTACAGCACCACCAATGCCCACCCTGCAGAGCGGAGGATGTTCTCACACTACACTGTGATGCTAGCGCCCAGGCTGAGGCATTTCCCATGTCTACCCTGAGGACCCCAGGCAGGTCACCTACAGGGTCACAGCCACAGGTATCACTGTCCATTGCTTGACTAGCACTTACTGTAAGGGACTGCACAGAACCGCAACCTCATCTCATACCTCGAGACTATGCAGCACACCATCAAGCCTTAGTGCCATCAGGGTTGGCTCTGTGGAGCCTGAGACACAGACCTTGGGAAGCGTGTGTCCTCTGCAAAGACACAAAAGGACCTTCATGAACTTCTACGTCTCTTACAGAACCCTGTAGCCTGCTGGTGTCAATCAAAAAACAGCACATCACACAGACACTTAGAGCCGATGCAAAAAACACGAATCCAGAGAAGCTGCTGTTTCCCATCTTAAAAAATAAAGCGGTCTCTGCAGAAGCTACTTCAACGGCCCTTGTGCAAAGAAACACTCTCCAGCCTGGGGATAGGTGGAGCACACCTCAAGACAGTAAGAACAGGAAGTGAAAAGCCCACAGCTAAATCACGGTGGCTAGGGAGAAGCTTCCTGTGTGTTCTCTAAGATCAGCAGCAAGGCAAGGGTGCCCAGGCCATTCTCATATTAAATGGGGTGCTGACGTCTGAGCAGGAGCAGCTGGGCAAAGGGAAGGAGGACAAGTTAAATTAGGCGTGTGCAGAGGATGTGATTTTATGTCGAGACAAACAGGACCGCCAAAGAGCTGTCACATGAAGACCGTCACTTTGTATGCTGAACTAAAAAATCCATTTTAAAAAAGCTGTTAGAACTTACAAACAAATCCAGTAAAGTAACAAGACAAAAAAAAGTCAATGCACAAAAGCTGGCGCCATTTTTATACCACAGTAGTGAATGTTCTGGAACAGAAACTAAGAAAGTAGCCCCATGCCAGGCAAGGGTGATAGCTCACATCTGTAATCCCAGCCCTTGCAAGGCTGGAACAGAAGGAATACCACAAATTCAAGCTCAGCCTGGGCTACCGTGATTCCCAAGTGAATGGGATGCAGAGTGAGGCCGATCTTCACAGAACAGAAAGAGAAGAAACAAACAAACCCTGAAGTCTGTGCAAGTCCCAGAATAATCAAAGCAATCTTGAAGAAGACACCTCACTCCAAATCCCACTACAAAGCGGGCAGTGTGCACACCTGCAGAGGCATCACTTGGGAAGCCGAGGAAGGGAGGGGTGAGTTTGAGACCCACCTGGACTACACAATACATCTCAAGCTAGCCTGACCTGTGAGACTAGGGTAGACGGACACAGGAACTAGCTGGCTAACCCACTAACTGAGAAGCCATAGTAATTCTAACAGCATGGTATTAGCTGAAAAACCCCAGCACAAAGACCCATGGGATAGAGCAGAGGGCCCAGACATTAACCTATGACCAAGCAGCCACCCGCGTGTTGACGAAGGCGCCAAGAACATAGGAAGGAGAGAAGATAGTGTCTTTGATAAACTGCTGTCATAGTCGGTTCTACATATGCAAAAGAAAAATTGATCCCCTCCTCTCCCCTGCATAAGTCAACTGAGAAAGGATGAAGTCCTGAGGGTTTGCCCGAAACTAGGACAGCAAGAAAACAGGAGAACTCTCAAGACACTGGTCAGTAAAGGCAGCGGCTGCTTTCAGACAAGACTGCAAAAGCTCTGACAAAAGGAAAACGGACATGTGGGACTCTGTCAGTCTATGAAGCCAAGGGGCACCAAACATGGTTGACAGACAGCCTGGAGTGCAGGAGTCTGTGTCAGCTGCTCTGCAACAGGGGCCACATCCAGAACACACAGGAGCTCAAAAAGCGGAGTACCAGAAAAACAATGTAACTTGAAAATGCGCTGAAGAACCAAAGCAGAGAACAGAGATTCAGTCAACAAACCGATGGTAAAAATGCTCAGTCTCCCTCATCATCAGGGAAACACAAGTCAAACCTCTGTGAGTCATCATTTCACCCCCAGCAAATGCCTGCTGTCAGACAAAAAGCAGCCAATGCTGTTGAGCTGTGAGGGAAGAGAACTCACGAGCAGCTGAGGGGCTATAAGTTATTACAGCCATTATGGGAAGCTAAGAATAAAACTATGATAGTGTCCAACAGCCCTGCTGGAATCCGAGACAGATGACGCTGTTATCAAGGAAGGGGAGGACACTTGCACCTCTGTGCTTATTACAGCAGTGGTCACAATGACTAAAGCAAAGCCAGGCCAGATGGCCTTTAGCAGAGGAAGGGTTAAAAGCATGTGAGATACACACACACACACACACACACACACACACACACACACACACACAGAATATTATTTGGTTATAAAAATGAAACCATGTCATTTGTAGCAGCATAGACGTTAACTAGAGGACAACGCATTAAGTAAAATAACCCAGAACATAGAAGTTAAATACACATAGTCTCATTCATTTGTGAGGAATCTAAGTCACTCTCATCAGATTAGAAGAGTGGTTGCCGAGGCCTGGGAAGGGCATGTGGGATAGCAAGAAATCCGAGGACTGAAGAGCTCGGCAGTGGTGGGTGCGTACTGCCCTTGCCGAGATCTGAACTGTGTTCCCAGCATTCATGGTGGACACTCCCAGCTGCCTGCAACTCAAGCTCCAGGGAATCTAACAACCATTCCTGGCCCTTAGGGACACTCACATACGGCATACACACACGTGGCACTCACACATGGCATCACACACATGGCATACACACATGTAGTACTCACACGGCATACACACATGTAGCACTCACACATGGCATACACACATGTGGCACTCACATATGGCATACACACATGTAGCACTCACATACGGTGTACATACATGTAGCACTCACATATGGCGTACACACATGTGGCACTCACACATGGCTTACAACATGTGGTACACACACACACTGGAACGAATTACTTCTGGACCTTCTTAACACGTGGTTGACGGTGAGAACACTGTGACCCATGACATACTTAGAGAGTGCGCAATGCTCGATGTTTGAAGAAACCGCTGTGCGTGCCACCCTGACTTCTTATCATACATTAGTTACATGTACTCAGTAACGTTAGTGTACTGTACCCATGCAGACACACAAATACTGTGTCTCAGTTTTCAAGACTTGCTTTTCAATAGTGTGGTATTTACATGTGAGTCTTCCTAGGCCGCTGTGTTTTGGACCCGTAGTCTAAAGTTAGGTGCCAGCATGTCTACCTGTCAGAATGCACATTAACCCAGCTGTCCCCAACATTCTCTTCCAGCCTCTGCCTCCCATCGGGTCTGGAATGGGTTTGGTCTGGGACAGTTCATGAGTGCACTCACTTGACCATACACATCAGAGCAGCCACAACCCACAGCTAAGAGAAAGGAACAGCTGAGGACCCACCAGGAGTCTGACGGGACTATGACGGTTAGACGGGAGTCCAATGGACTGTGACGGTTAGAAATCACCACTCTGTTATACTGCATGTGCCCCAACAGAATCCGCTAAACTGCAAAGCTGTTCTAAGCTAATGGTAAGTTGCTTTAAAAGGAAAGTCTCAGCCAGACTACCCCAAGATTGCTGAAAGGCTCCATGTGCCCCTTGAGCCTCAAGAAAAAGAGAAGCATTTCTGGAGGGATGGAACCCCTTGCTTCTGGTGACAAGTCTCCAAGGCTTGCTGAGCCCAGTGAGGTCTTTAGGGACAGCCATAGCTGTGGGAAGGGAACAGAAGCTCATCTTATCTACACACAAGGCCCATGACCAAGACTGAGGCTGACATGGAGCCGTCCTACAGCTCTGACTTAGGAGACACACCATGACTCCCTGACAAGCTACAAGGCAGGACCAGGCCAGGCGGCCTTCCCCTCTGTCCCTCCTGTGCAGAGATCACCTTGCTGGTTTCTAAGATAGTGCTGCATCTTTTGGAGGCCAGACACTGGACAAATCTAATAATCTTCAGTTCAGAGGCACCTGCTAGGGACAATAACAGAAAATAGATGTCCATTTGACCCTGTACAAAACAATCTCTAATGGGATCCTTGCCCATCTCCTCTTCCTGCTAACCCTGCATGACCCCACGCATCAGAAGAGGCTCCAAGGCCCTTAGGGGGAACTGTCCTCAAGCACAGACCCAAAATAGCTTGGAACTGTGCCCATAGCTCTAACCTCCCTCAGTCCATGAAAAGGATTAACATGTAACAGAGATCCCCTGGTACCAAGTGGGAAACCACAGGCCAATGAACTTGTTCAGTTTACAATCTTATATTCCTGTATGCACTAAAAGTTCCAAGAAGCAAAGGCATTTAAAATCCTGGTTAAAGGCTGAAACAGCAACTGAGTGGGAGGGGGCATGCCTAGCATGTGTGAGGGCTAAGTTCAAATCCTGTGACTGAAAAAAAAAAATGGTGGTACCTGAGAGAGAGCTCAGCAGTTTCGAACACTTATTGCTCTTGCAGAAGACCTGGTTTGATTCCAGGTATCCACTTGTAACCCCACCTTCAAGGGATCCTGGCACCCTCTTCTGGCCTCCATGGGCATTAGGCATGCTCATGGTACACATACATATATTCAGGCAAAATATGCATACTTATAAAGTAAATAAAATTGAAAAATTATAAAAATCTTTTGGGAGCTGGGGAGATAAAGTACAGTGAGGAACAAGACAGCTGAGCTCGATTGGCAATGTCTGCATAGGCATGAAAGGGATGGTCCTGGGCACCCAGATGCGATCTGATATCTGTTCATAGACTGTACCCTGGTAGCTTACAGAACCCTGGCCATCTGGGACAGCAGTAGCAGCAATACCATCAGGGCACCCATCTTCTGACAGTTTCTTTTAAAGGCCACTGACTTTGCAGAATTCTAAACACCAGGAACAGACAACAGTGCAAATTCGCTGTGCAGAAGGGCTAAGGACTGAAAAGATTGATTTTGACATTGTCTCAGAAATAAGATGGGGACATTAAAACGAGCGTACTAAGTGGTCAGCTTTGAACATATATACACACACAAACAACACTGAATGGATTTGACAGGTTGTATTTATGTACACCCACATGTACATATGCAAATCACAATAATGAAGAGGTCATGAATCAGAAGGGGAGTCCGGGAACATGGGAGAACCTGGAGGGGGAGAGAAGTAGAGTGATGTGAATACAGTCCACATGGAGGAAATTCTCAGAAGAAACTTAATTGAATTTAAAACATTTAAAAAATGGCAAAAGGAAAAGAAAGTCCACAAAAAACGAAAAGCCTGCCACTGCAGGAGTGTTAAGCAAGAATTACTAGCCACAGAAATGTAGATCTATACTGAGGATTAAAGCTATGGCAGGTGGGGTGTTTCTCCCAAATTTAATTCATTAGCTACAGCGAAGTTAAAGAGAAGCCAGTGTGCACACACGCAACCGCAGGTAGGGAAACTCACTCCTCGAACATCGTTTCTGAACTCGCTGGTACTGACGGCCCTCCTGACATTTCACAAAGTGGGAAGCCTGCTGATTTTTGATGACCAGCCTCCTAGGCTCACAGTTCCAAGCCCACCGCCAAGGTTGCATTTCAGAAACTACCTCCTAGACTTCCAGAATGCAGGCCCCTCTGCTGCCTTTCAACAGCCTGTTTACCCCTTCCCGGGGACACTGCTTCTACCTCCTAAGGTCTGTGAGCTCCAGGATAGCCAGAGAAGAGAGGCAGTCCTCGGCTTCTATTCCCAAGGCACTATGTTGCGCTCTGCACTTAGCAGGCTAGAACCCTCCACACCAGGAGTGTGGGCATGCTTAGGACACTCCAGTTTTGTACAGGTGCTGAACAGCCATGGACTGTAGGAGTCTAGGTCTGGTCCCACCAGGAGCTTTGGCTCATCTCTCAGCCAGTTGTAGTCATTATATTTTTCTTTTCTTTTTTTTTTCTTTTTCGAGACAGGGTTTCTCTGTGTAGCTTTGCGCCTTTCCTGGGACTCGCTTTGGAGACCAGGCTGGCCTCGAACTCACAGAGATCCACCTGCCTCTGCCCCCGATGCTGGGATTAAAGGCGTGCGCCACCACCGCCCTGCCATTTTTCTTAAGGACTGGGGAACAATTCTGTCCATTGAGACCCAGAAAATGTTATATTAGGGAGATTTTTCTCCCTCTAAAAAGGAGTTACATATAACAGGTCATTTGTCTACACCTGGACCTCATTGTCTATAACATAAACTGACATTTAGAGCCAAGAAAACTCGGGCTGTTGAGACAGCGTCAGGTGGGGATGCCACCCAGGTCCACGCCAACACTGAGCTGATCACACAGCTAACTAGGACTCCAGGATGTTTCCTTATGTGGGGTAGGTAAGAAATATTCTTTGCAACAAGACACCCAAACTGTTCTCGAAGTTAGTGTCATCCTTATTTCACAGAGAGACACAAAGCACAGAGAAACTCACAGGTCAAAGACCCAAGGACACAGGTCAGTGTGGGTAGAATCGGGTCTCAGATCAACAACTCAGCCTTGTTCAAGTCTGAAACTCTGCCCCCCATCTTCCCTCTCCCTCCTGAGGGCCTGCTGGGCCCCGCACAGCTTAATCCATGCTTGCTTCTTAGCAAATAAGCAGCTCCCCGTGAGAGCTCCGGGAACACGGGCAGCAGAGTCTCCAGAAACAGCCACCCACTGGCCACTGAGGGCCCACAATGGTCTCCATGATAAACCACGAGGAAGGGAAGGAAGGTTCATTCTGACTGGAGGGGTAGTGTTTTGGCTCGGGACTTCAGCCATTTCACCCCGTTATTGGTGTAGTGTAACATGTAACCAGTATGTGGTGGGTGAATCCTGTGCCTCTCCAGAGAGTCAGAAAGTTAAGTGAAAAGGGGAAAAGGTCTCAATAGTTCCCTGAAGACATGCATCCCGCCCACCGCGGTGGCGCACGCCTTTAATCCCAGCACTCGGGAGGCAGAGCCAAGCAGATCTCTGTGAGTTCAAGGACAGCCTGGGCTACAGAGCGAGATCCAGGACAGGCACCAAAACTACACAGAGAAACCCTGTCAAGAAAGAACAAAGACATGCATCCAATAACCTCACTTCTACCGCTCCGAGTAGCGAGTAGCATCACAGGCTGGGAACCTAGCCGCTAACAAGCAAACTTTGGGGGACGCTTCAATTCAAACAACCTGGAGCAAGGGACAGAAAATTCTGGAAACTTCAACCACTGTGATGCACAACCTGGACCGAGGGACAGAAACTTCTAGAAATCTTAACTACTGTGACCTGGCATCCTCACTTCCAGTATGTAGTCATCTCCTCTCTGGTTTCCATGATTTCAGTTACCCAAAGTCAACCACAATCCAAAAATACTAAATGTTCACTGTTCTGAGGAATGTGGTGGACTATGGTGCAGATACACCTGGGCTAGGAATCATTCTGTGTACCATGTATCCACCACGTATATGCTGCTCACTGGGAGTCACAAAGCAGCAGCCTCGGTTACCAAACCGACTTGTGATGTTCCAGTGGCTGTGTTCAAGTAACTTCCATTTTAATTAACAATGACCCCCCAAAGGGGAACTGATGATGGCAATTCAGATATGCCCAAAAGATCCTCTGTCATGCTTCCTTTGATGGGAAACTAAGTTCTCAGGCTAACAAGGAGAGGTTGATAAGCAAAGCGAGCGCACGCCAAGACCACAGTGAGGCAAATCTGTGACAGTGAAGGGAAAATGGTCCTCATCTTGTGGCCAGTATCTGACGACAGAGTGATGGTCATGGTAAGCCTAAGTCCTCAGCTGTTCGTCTCACTTCCCCTGATGGCACAGGCTTAGATCAAGGTCCGTCGCCCTAGGAAAGGATGGGTGTGGCGCAGTAAGATGGCCATTTACATAACTCCACGGTGAGTCAGTGACCGTGTACTGCTATAGACGCTTAGACAATTGCGGTACATTGCTCTGCTTTATTAGTAGTTTACCTTTACTCTGCCCCCGGTTTGTAGATAAAGCTTCCCACACATGTGTACACACAAAAACAGTCAACAGAGGACTGATACTATGCTCAGTTTTATCACACGTTCGAGAACCTGGACCATGTTCCCTGGAGTTAGGAAAGGTGCCTATAGTGTTCTCTCTCTCTCTCTCTCTCTCTCTCTCTCTCTCTCTCTCTCTCTCTCTCTCTCTCTCTCTCTCTCTCTCTCCCCTCTCTCCCTCTCTCCCTCCAGTTCTCTCTTTCACTCAGTTGTGAAGAAGATGTAGATGACTTCATGTTTGTAAATTGCAAAAAGAATTAAATCTGGGGCCTGATGTTAACTGCTCATTATTCCTCAAGTGACTGGACTGCCCCCCACCCCCACCACCAACACCTGCTCCTGATGCCTCCATCCCCGGCATCGGACCTTCATCACACAGAACAACCCTGGGAGACCAAAAGGGAAAATGACTAAGCAATTACAGATGCTCACCCTTTGGGGTTGTGTAATTAATTAACTGCCACCAGGTGATGTGGCGCAGCAAGCCAGGAAGATGTGAAGCCGGATGAAACCGAGCAATGAGGTGAATGCCTGGATCATCTCTTGGGAATTTTCTTCCTTTTCAGCTGCGTGCATAGCAGCTGGACTGGAAAAAATCACATGGTTTGTGGGTCTGGCCTTAAATCCTGAGTCCAGGCAGACTAATTAATTTCTGAATTCAGCTCCTCGTATGTAAAGGAAGATAAACCAATTCTTCTTTCAAGCGTGCAGTGCTCAGATGCTGCCAGGAGGAACCCGTGGAGAACAAGAAAACACAGCAGATGACCCCTCAGCACACCCAGCACCCCAACAAGAGGGTGGGGATGTGGCTGTTAAGGGGGACACTGGGTCTAGGCGGGGACATGAAGGATAACTAGGAACTGGCTGGGTGTGGCAGGAAGAAAGGGCTGTGTGGATGGAAGGAGGGAAGGAGCCTTCAGACAGGACGGAGGAACTGGAGTCAGTGACAGGCCTGAGGCCTGAGGGGAACATGGAGAACAATGGTTCTACAGAGGGAATGTCGGACTGTGTGGCCAAGAGGCATGCAGACCACTTCCTGGGCAGGGAAGGCACACCGGAGGATGAGCTGGCAGTGATTAATGACATGATCTGATTGGCTGTCTGTGGAGGAGCCAGAGATGGAAAGGGCCAGAGGCGGGCTGAAGAAAGGTCAGGAAGGGGGGGGGGATGAGAGCAGCTCCAAACCAGTACCTAAGAGCGAGAACCAACGGTGAGAAATGGGTGTAAAAGAGGTGAGGAGGAGCCATGTCCCCGTCCCAGTTTTGGTTGAAGCAGATGAACACTGCTCACCAATGAAGCTCCAAGGAGGGATTGGAGAGGAAGAGAGGCAATTCAAAGGTGGGTGTTGTCACCCATATCACACTCTGGGAGCCCAGGGGAAAGACACACAAGCCACCTGGCTCCCAGCTCCTGACTCAACCCGGGCAGTTCAGCTATGGAAGCTAGCTCTCGTCACCTGGCACTCACCCCCAGGGAGACAGCAGCTACACGCGGGGGCACCACAAATGACACACAGCAACTCGGGGCCAGCACCCCCTGCTTCTAACCCACAACTCCTGCCCCATCTCAGCATGCTAGGCACGTCTCTCCTCCAGGCGCACTGACCTCCCCCAGGCTTGGTAGCCAGGCTCTACTGTGTCAGAAGTGAACCCACTCACAACCATGGTGAAGGAGTTAAGGGGAACTTAAGATGAACCAGGGGCAGCTGTCCGGATTGTGCTTACATTCTCATCTAATTCTCAGAGAAACACAGAGACCATTCTTGCTAATGAAGTTCAGGTAATGAAGGCAAAGAGGATGGCTCCTGGGTATTGATTCTGATTTAAAAATGTCGGAGGCCAGGCATGGTGGTGTACACCTTTAATCCCCGCACTCGAGCGGTGGGCAGATCTCTGGGTTGAGCCCAGTCTTGTCTACAGAACAAGTTCCAGGACATTTAGGGCTACACAGAGAAACCCTGGAGAGAGAGAGAGAGAGAGAGAGAGAGAGAGAGAGAGAGAGAGAGAGAGAGAGAGAGAGAGAGAGAGAGAAGGAAGAAGAAAGAAGGAGGAAGGAAGGAAGGTAGTTTTGTTGAGCTAGATAGGAAGTGGAATATATTTATTACATTATTCCTTAATCTACATTAATCCATACTTTCCACAATTATTTTTTTCATTTTAAAAAACAGACCTTCCAGATGTGATGGTGCACATCTGTAATCTGAGCACTTGGGAGTCAGAGGGCTGGCCTCCATAGTAAAATCCTATCATACACACACACACACACTGAACGTCGTTTACCACCCAACCACGGGTCTAAAAACAGCTGTGAACACTAGGAAATGAGCATAAGGTGTCTCTGCTGGCTGTGCTCACCCTGACCTTCGAGGGCTCACTCAGGTCATTCCCATCATGCCCCTGAAGGAGGAACAAAGAGGAAGGAGAATAAAGGAAAAGAGTGAACGGAGGAGTGCAAGAATGAATTCACGACTATAAATGCACGTTATCAATGCACAACTATCAATGCACGGTTATCAAATGCACGACTATCAAATGCATGACCATCAAAATGCTATCCCTGCCTATGGACCAATCCCATAACAAGACAGAAATCAAGTGTCAGCAGGAAGACAGCACTCACAAGAGTCTCCGCCTCCTCCAGCTGTGTATGTTTCTGAAACATTTCAATATTTGAAAAAGAAGTGGGCTGATCAACATCCAAGCGCAAAGTGTCAGAGGAACCAGCACTCACAAGAGTCCTCCGCCTCCTCTAGGGACCGAAAGAGCCAGAGCAGGGCTCCATTGTTTCATACAAAACAGTTCGAATAATTGTAAGATTTATCGCCACAAACCTCATTCATTATCAATTTATAATTAATGGAGAGTTCCTCATCAAGAACCAATGTATTACCATATACATACAGAAAACTATCCTTTACCAACCAATCAAAAACCGAAAGTACCAACAAAAAACCAAACAAAACAACCCAAACCCTCCATGCGGCCATAGCTAGAAGCAAGGCCCAACCTCAAAGGAAAGATCTGGTGTGTGCCCACTCACATCTAGAAACTTCAGAGATAGCTCCCGAAGGCCATGTAGGCTGGGGAGTGAGGCCAGAGGCTGGCACGACCTACTAAGTCCGTCCAAGTTATTTATGCGGAATGAGGTTCCCCGATTCTGGGAGGTTTGAGGCAGTCAGGTGCTCGCTGGCGGGGGGGGGGGGGGGGGGGGGGGGTGTGGTGAAGTATGGCTGCTTTGCTTAAGAACAGTGACAAGTGGCGCTGGACGACAGAGACAATACAAAGCCTTTCTAGAGAGTTTGTACAGAATAATATTGGATATGAATACTAAAGCAAATCCGTGTTTTAGAAATTCTCAATACATTTGTTTCCATTTAAAGAAATGGAAGGCATTTGTCAGATAGTTTCAAGAATATGTAAGCTGAACCTATGGCTCATTAGAAGCAATCAGCTCCAGGTACCTATAAGCATGATTGCCCAAACTCTAAATGAATCTTCTATATACATGGGATAGTTTCCAAGAGAGAATGGAGTTGGAGATGTTATATTTTTGCAGACAATACAATTAATACTTGGAGTTTTTTCTTTCTCCTGGTGCTACCTAGGTCAGTCCGGGGACCTTAGGCAAGCTCAGCAAGTGACTGTCACCAAACTACACACTAGCTCCAACACTTGGTTTTTGTAGAGCCTACAAAACTTGAACACAGATGATACTTATCTAAATGACTGAAATAAAAATGCCTGGCTGCAAATATGCCCTTGAGAACATACAGTACTGAGGCCATCACTGTGACTGTGCCCAGGGCCACAGCTGCATCCACAGCACCTTATCAGTCCTGATGATGTTCCAGGAGTCCAAAGATGGGCAGGACCACACAGATAAGAATTTATGACTCTAGTATGAAGGCACAGCAATGCTAGCTTGATGGCTATCATCCTGAGACGGAAAGAATCTCCCATCCTTCCCATGTAGCTTACCTTTAGCTCTCAGCAAAATGTACAAGGGGGTGACTCTGTGATAAGGCACCTCCTGGGTCCAGGGACTGCACCTGTTTTTTTCTGATTTTCAGTGTTGGGGATGGAACCCAGGGCCTAGTCATGCATTCTACCACTGGCTACATCCTGACCTATAGTCTTTAACATGCTCCTCATCGCTCAGCTACTACCCCCAAACCGCGCCTTCTCCCATGACACCTGCAGTGATGGGTGAACTGTCTTCTCAGGCGGTCTCAACCCATCCAGGCATGTCCCAGGGGAGCAGGCCTGCCTGACCCTTCCCAAGCACCCACAGCAGACAGGGCCCATCCCACACTTCACCCAGAAACACCTTCAGGGATACTCCGCATCACATCCAAATCACTTTGACCTCGACTGATTCAAGCAAGATTTAGAGGAAAGAACAGAAGGCTTGGAACCAAGAAATCCTGGCTTGGATGCCAGCTGCAGCACACACATCTGTGACTGAGAACCGCTTCACTCACTCTCCTAAGCCTCAGTCTTTCACACACAAACGCAGTCAGCTGTGCAGAGAAAATGAGGCGATAAATACCCACTGGCTGGCACATAGTAGTGCCCTGAAGGTGATCCTCCCCGCTTCTCCTTTTCTGTTTCCTCTTAGATTTTTTTTTCTCCCACACTGTTCACAGGATCCCCACCCCCACGCTCCCCGTCGGCAGTAGCTTTTACACCTGAATCACGGAGACTTCCTTTAAAATCCTATATCAGGAGCTGTGATTGCAGAGCATTGGCTAACCCTGGTTCCTGAAATAGAAATGACAAAACTGCACATCGAAGCTAAAAGGGGGGTGGGTAGAGAGTGGGGGACCAAAGACCCTGGACTCCCGAAGCCTTCCTATCCGCTCTCCTCCATGAACAGTGTCACTGGATTTAGCAAAGAAAATGAGCATCGCCCAGTTAGATTTTGATTGCAGATAAACAATATTCCCCTGGTGTCCACTGCAGAGAGAAGGAAGGTGCCATTGTTGACAAGAGCAACCCGAGAAGGAACTAAGATCAGCCTCAGAGTGACTGTGCCTCCCACTGCCAAAGAGAGTGAGGTCCTGGGGGAACCCTGGGAAAAGCCAGGAGGTGCCAGATACATGATGGTGCTCTTTCAGGTCCGCTAAACAGGGCAGTTACAGGTGCCTAGCTTTGAAGTCTAACATCCAGCCTGTACTAAATCTGCCCACCAAATGCTTGACATGCATGTTTCATGGCACTTTTTGTGTATTAATTTAAAACATAGCTTTGTTCAATAAGCATGTCATTCTTAGGATTCTAAGATCAAGGACTTACTATTTTTGGTTTTATGTTTTTGCATTGTCAGGGCTAGAACCCAGGGCCTTGCATGTGCTAGGCATGTGCTCTACCACTGACCTACACCCCTAGGCCTAAGAACATTAGAAGAGACAAACTGCCTACACCTACATACAAATGACTTTTCCATGATGAATATGCATTTGCATTTGAATTCTCTGTCTTAAGGGGAAAGGGTAATAAAAATTACACATGGAGACGCACATACGGCTCAGTACGCATCTCACTGAAATGCCATCTCAGTCAGCCCCCTGGCTTCTGCCCATCCATTCTCTTCTCAGCCCAGTTGCCAAAAGAATCCGTTTAAAGAATAAGTCAACATGTCACCTTCCTGATCAAAATCTCCAGGGACATCCCATCTTACTCAGAGTGAGAGGCAAAGTCTTTCCAGTGGCCTCTAGGTCCTAGGGGACCTGCTCTGCCCTGACCTCTCCTGGGTCACCCTGGGGCAGCAGCTTTCCTGGTCATAGCACACAGCATCCTTGTGAAGGGCCGCATTTGTTTTTCCTTCTTAGAGGCTTTATTCTAAGACCAATTTCTCCAGTGTCTTCTCTGGCCTCACTGTAAAACCATATCCTCCTTTGTTACATTTTCCCCCGTGGCTCCAACCTCATCAATCTATTTCATGTTTTATTTAACTACATATTTGGAATCTCTCCCACTAGAATTTGAGCAGAAGTCACAGCATTTTGCTCCCTGCGGCATCCTCGTATGGAGAATATATCGCATTCCGTCAGGAGAATGACTTGTTGACTGTTGAATTGACACAAGGCAGAAAGTCAATGATGATGAGTTATCATGGGATAAAAATGAATAACACAGGATTTCCTTCAAGATTTGAAGTGGTAAACCAGCTCTTCTTCATGAAATCCTGCACTTGCTCTCTTCCTCATGAGAAAAATGCAAAGACACAAAGTGGACTTAGGAGCTTCCTGCTTCTGGAATTAATACGCAAAAGCATGAGGCTGGTGATGTGGTCAGCTCTCGCCCAGAGTATGTGAGGCCCTGGTCCAAGCTCCAGCGCTGAGGTCAAACAAACAAAACCATCGCTGATTCTTTGAACAGGGTGTGGTAGCACAGACCCGTAACTCCAGCACTCAGAAGCCTGAAGTAGGACAGCCTGGGCTACACAGGGAAACTGTCTCAAGTAAATACAGAAATGGAACAAAAACCCATAAGCAAATCAGAGGCTGGCAAGATGGGTCAGTGGGTAAAGTCACTGACCTGACCACCATGACTACTGAGGACTGTGGTGATATATTGTGTCCCCAATATAGTGTGCACCCTAATAAGCTTATCTGAGGATCAGAGGAAAAGCCAGCCACTATAGTAAACATAGAAGTCAGGCAATGTAGCTCACGCCTTTAATCCTAGCATTTGGGAGGCAGAGATCCATTTGGATCTCTGTGAGTTCAAGCCACACTGAGGCATGGTGCACATGCCTTTAATCCCAGCACTAACCATAGAGGTCTGGAGGTCTATACAGACAGACAGGAAGTGATGTAGTTGGGCAGAGAGAGGAAGTGAGATGGCAGGACAGAAAGGCTTATAGGCGTGGATATACAGGAAATAGGTCTCTTTGGAAGCTGAGGAGTTGGTGAGGTGAGGTTGGCTGTGCTTGTCCTATTCTCTGATCTGTCAGCTTTCACCCCAATATCTGGCTCTGGGTTTTTATTAATTAGACTGTTTAGCAATTCATCTTACAGAGGACCACATGGGAGTGAACTGACTCCAGCAAGTTGCCCTCTGACCCCAATGTGTCTGCCATGGAACATTCCCCACCAAACCCACACATGTGAAATAAATTTTTAAAAAATGCCAAAGCAGGACTCCATCTTTCCACTGTTGCCATTTCTCTTGAACTAATATACGGAGTTTCCCAGGTCTCACTCTCAGATAAAAAAACAGTCAGTAAATTGTAAATAAAGAATGTGCACTGAGAAAGTTTCAGGACCACTGGCATTCAACACATGCTGTTTTAGTAGTCCACATCAGCAGCCTTTTGGCCGAAGTCCAGTCAGACGACCTTCAGCCATAAGATGTATAAAGGCCCACCATGCAGAACAGAATTCCCCTTACCTCCCGACTGCATCCTGGATGAGCTGCTGCAGGTCCACCTCCTGCTTCCTCAGGGTTCCAAACGATGAGCGACCCTCCACCAGGCCTTTGCCGCCCACGTTCAGCTTGACCTTCCCCACAACCGTCCCGATGCTCCCGCTCGTGTGGTTCTCAAACCTGCTTTCATATTTCACGAAGTCTGACTCCACAACCACTGGAAAGGACAGAGCAGAGGAATCCAGAAGCAGTTAAGACACCTCAGTGTTGTGGGCTGCCCAGCTTCCCCCGCAGCCTCATGGGAAACCCACACCAGCATCCGATTGGAAATCGGGTAGCTGTGCCGGCATAGGTATAAGACAGTCCGCACATCTACATGCTGACTGAGCACAGCTGTGGACAGAGTCCAGGGTGCTTAGCACCTCTTTAGCCACTGGGGTGGTTTATATTGATTCTCAACTGGAAAGGATCTAGAATTACCCAGGAGACAAACCTCTGGCCATGCCTAGGACAGAGTTTCTAGATTGGGTTAATTAAGGTAGGAAAACTCCCTTCTAATATGGGAGGCACCATTCCACGGCTGCTGTCCCAGACTACACAGACAGGACATAGTGAGATGACTGCAGACAGGATGTGACCAGCTCCCTCCTTCAGGCCTTTCTCGCCATGATGGATTGCACCCTCAAAGTGTGAGCCGAAATAAACTCTCTTCGGTTGTTTTTGGCCAGGAATTTTTGTCCCGGCAAAGATCAAAAGTAACTAAGATGGCCACCAGCTGTGGTAAAGATGGAAAGGGACGAAAATGGAGGATGATGGGTGATACCTGTGCCCACATTACTGCTGCCAACCCCAGGGGAGCGACTTAGCATGGCAGATCCTCCCGGACAGTTCTTGGACATCCTTCCTTCCCACCACCCATCCTAAGGAACAATTCCCTGGTCCTGCTTAACATCTCCCAGTGACGTAATGTTTACATTATATCTGAGCTCTAGCCAGATGTCCAGTTTCTTGCCATGTTCGTCACCAGGCATGCCACGCCCTCCGTCCCCTCCCAAAGTGCACAAAGCCCCACTGGCCTTCCCTCCTGGTTTTCCAGACTCTAAGGAACACAGCCAACCTGGCATTCCAGTGTCATCCAGTCAACTGGGAATTGCCTTGTCCTACCACCAAGCTATGACCACACCTAAGTGAGGGCTATCGGGGTGCCTTCAGGGTCCACCCTCTGCTCAGAACCCTCATGTGAACTAGCAGCCTTGGGTTTGGGTTTGGGTTTGGGTTTGTTGTATGTATGTGTGTTGTGTGTGTGTGTGTGTGTGTGTGTGTTGGTTCTTTGTTCTCTCCCCCACACTTTTCTCTTTTCTCCCTTGGGTGAATCCAGGGTTTCATATATAGTAGTCATATATTCTACTACAAACATATGCCCCCAGGACACTGTCCTTATTTTAATCTATCAAGATACAACTATAAAAAAAAAAAACATAGCCTTGATCACCACCTTTGGTAGGGACACATTAGGAGCCTGTTTGGGCATCACACTCTGCTTTTCATGTCCTTCACCCAAGCCTCTCCTAGGCTCCTGACTGATCTTCAGAAGGGGTTCCAAACCACCTGGAGCCTGACAGACTCCCCCCGACTCATCCACTCCCAGAAGCGGGGAATGTGTGACAGGAACCACAGGCCAAGTACAACCTACAAAGGCCCCTGCCTAGTGACCTACTTACGTCAGCTAGTCCCATCTCCCATGGCTCCACTGCCCTCAGAACAGCACCATGAGCTTCGGGCCAAGCATTCCAAACACTAGACTTGGAGGTGATGTTTTAGATTCAAAACGTAATAGTCCCCAGAATTGGTCACATCGCAGATAGGGAGAAATCGAGACTACACACATGAAATGTCACCCTAGACACACCTGCAAAAGATGTCACTTAGAGTTCTTCATCTAGTTATCATCTAGTGATAGAAGGGAGCATTGAGCCACCCACAATCCAGTCACCATCATTTCCCCTCCTATCCTTAGCAACACTCACGCCAGGGGTTGAAACAAGTGGGGGAAAAACAACAATGAAGTCTCTTGAGTTTGCTTTCCCAGCCATGACTCCAACAGGACTCAGGGTCGAGCCTGAGCTCTGACCTCAAATGATGGCCGTATTCAAGAATCTGTGGTGACAAGTCTAACTTAAGTCTGCATGGTCTTTCAAGATGCTACAAGTTATCGTTTCAACATCAGAGAGAATCCCAGTACTCAGCAGTCCTAGGTGTATTTTATGATGTTTTCCCTCTCATTCCAAATTGTGCTTAGCTATTTTACTACTCAGAAGAGGTTCTACCCTCAAGAACATATATCCGGGGGGGGGGGGGTGACGGTTGATATTGTCAACTTGACAAGCTCCAGAATCACCCAGAAGACAAGTTTCCAAGCATGCCTGAGAAGGGTGGTCTAGATTAGGTCACCTGGGATGGGAAGACTCATCCTGACTGTGGCAGCACTATTCTGTGGGGGTGGGGTCCTGGACTGAATACAAAGGAAACAGACAGCCAAGTGCTAGAATCCATGGCCTCCTGCTTCTAGCTGTGGATGCAGTGTGACCAGCAATGTCTCAAGCCCCTGCTGCTGTGACTCCCTAAAACTGTGAGTTAAAATGTGCTGTTTCTTTCTTAAGGGGCTTCCTGTCAGATATTCATCACGGAAATGGGGAAGGCAGCTAACGTTGGGGATGACATGATTCAGATCAACCCATCCTCCCATCCCGTGGCAGCTCCGGTGACCGGCTGAGGGCAGCATCCACAGGAAGGCTCATCTGGAAGCAAGTGTGGAGACTGCAGACCCAAGTGAGCGACTCTGGCTCCCTTTCCTTTTAGTAGATATGCAGTCGCAAAATGCTGAAACTTTACTGTGAAGGAGAATTAGATTTGGTTTCATCCAGTAACTAACAACTGTTGATACTGTCACACATCATTGTGTTCCAGGAAGTAAGCTAACAAGGAGAAAGCAAGTTTCCAAACTCTGGTCCCAGAAACCCGAGAAAGCATGCTAGTGTAGCTGTTTCAAAAACACGGTAAGAATCACAACAAAAATGTTCACTGCAGCCTTATTTATTAAGCACAAAATTGGAATAATCAAATTAGGGTATATATATATAATATATATAATATATATATATATATATATATGAATATTATGTATTTGCTGAAATAGAATTAAAGTATCTAAATCTACAGAGGAAAACTTACATAATATTAAATAAATGAGAAATATATTAAAATTACATACAGCATGTTTCTGCTTCTGTTTGTAAAGACTATTTTGGTGTGGGGGCTGGGCTCTGAGAAGGAGCGGTCACTCACTGCACAGGTGTGAGGACCTGAGTTCAGATCTCCAGCACAGACATAGAAAAGTCCAGGCTGGACTAGCATGACCCAGGCCCAGTGAGAGCCTGCTCTAAACAATGAGGTGGAGAGTGACAGAAGACACCTGCTGTTGACTGGCTGCCAACATGCACACACACACACTCACACACACTCACACATCACACACACCACACACACACACCATACACTCACCATACACGCACACCATACATACACACCACACATACACACACACATCACACATACCACACACACACCCCACACCTCCCACACCACAACCCCACACACATCACACACATACACACACCACACACACACACACATACCATACACACATACACCCCAACCACACACATCACACACATACCACACACACCCACACACACATCACACCATACCACACACACACCATACACACACACATCACACATCACACACACACACCACACATCACCACACATATCACACACACCCACACACACACACACCACATACACACATCACACACACCACACACACACCATATACATACTACACACACACACCACACACACACACATATCACACACACACCACACACACACAAAACACACGCACACCACAACCATACACACACCACACACACACACCCCACACCAACACACATCTCACACACACCACACATAACACACACACACACCACACACACACACACACACAACACGAGTTGGAGGGAACGACAGACAGACAAAGGTAAAAGAGCAGTGGCCCAGGTGCCCTTCCACAGGTCCAGTGAAAAGTAAACCACAGAGTCCCAGTTCGTAGGCAGGGACTTCATCAGCTGCCACAATAAATGCCGAGCCAATCTCTTTAGCAATCCCTCTACAGCCACTTTTGGGCCAGAGTGGGAGACTGCCCTGCTCCCCTCGGGAATCATTATGTAAGAAACAGAACTCTTCATGCTCCTCTGGTCAGTCTGCAGCATTTTAGTCTCAATACTAAACCAAATTTTGTATGAGGAGCCATCCCACTCTGCCAAGTGGCTCTAACATTTGCAATGAGCACAATGAACTTTTATACCCAAACAGACTATCGCTTTTACAACACTAAGGGATAACATTTCATTTCAGATGTGCGTAGTTGTGCTCATTAAGAAAGGCTATCCTTTTATACCAGAGAGCCAAGGAAAAGGAAGAATTCAGTGTAAGGCACCACCTCCAGTCTAGATGCCTAGAAGAGCCACTTCCTGTTTGGGGACCAGACACTGAATCTTCACAAGGAACATACCTGGACTGAGCATTGCCCCTCTGTGAGAACATCTCCCAGGGTGACAGACAAAAACTGGTACTTGGGTCTCTGCCAGCACCAGTATCTCTTCTTTTTGGTCACCAGACTCAGAAGCTGCAGCTTGTCCGAGTCATTCAAGTGTGAGACTGAGATCAGGTCCCCTCCAGCATCCACTTCTTTGAGGAAATTCCGAGTCGCTTTGGCAAACATTTTGTCAGGTTCGGATTACCTGAAAAATGAGATTAGCATAGAGTCAAATATGGAGTTATTTGTGTCTTTTTTTCTAAAATTATCATATTTCTTTATAGTTCCTATAGCTAATGTGAAAGAATGTGTCCTCTCTGAGAAACCATCTGATGTGAGTTCAGTTGATGATAATGAAATCAAATCAAAACAGGGAGAAGCTCAAACACAAGAAGATTTCAGTCGGGATAGGCTAGGAGGTTATACTTCCAAAACAAGCAACCCCGAAATCCCAGTGGCTTACAGCCCTGGTTCTCAGCCTGTGGGTCGCAATCCCTTTGGAGTCACCAAGTGTCACAATCCCTTTCACAGGGGTCACCTAAGACCATCAGCAAACACAGGTATTTACATTACGATCATAACAAGGAGCTATTAAAAGGTCACAGCATTAGGAAGGTTGAGACCCATCAACTTACAACAATACAAGTTTAGTTGGTGAGCTGGGCTTGATGGTACACATCTGTAATCCCATGGAGCAGGGCGGCAGAGTAACACACTCAACGGCAGCCTGGTCTGTATGTGGGTTCCAGGCCTGGACTCCATCCCAGAAAGAAACTATTTGTTGCTTATACTGCATGCCAATAAAGACAGAACAGGAAAGGTCTGCGATTTTTCATTTTATTTTGAAGGGTTTGTGTGTGTGTGTGTGTGTGTGTGTGTGTGTGTGTGTGTGTGTGTGTAGACAGGGTCTCATATCTTAGGCCCATGCTGGCCTGGAACTCATTGTATAGCTCAGGCTGGCCTGGAACTCTGAACAATCTTCCCACCTCAACCTTGGAAGTTCACTGGTATTATAGGAGTAGCCAGCACCTGCTTGAGAGTTTATTTATTGTGGACATTCAGATGATCAAAGGGAAACTACCATCTTGGACAGTGTCAATCATTATACAACATAAAAGAGAGTTCTAGAAGGTCTCACATTAGCAATTAAACATCCCGGCACAAAAGGTACTGATAGCATGTTTACTTAGAACTTGTCAAAACACGGATTTAACCAACCTTGAGAATGGAGACTGCAACCTACCAAGAACCGGCCAGTCAGAGACCTGGGAATATTTGTTGACATAATGAGTTCCAAACATTCAATCAACAGCAGATTGGTGTATTAAAAAATAATTGCATTGTATTGAACACGTGTAGGCTTCACCCTTAAAACAATGCTGTAGTAAGCAAAAGACCAATTTTATAAACAACGTACAGGTGATTTAATACACCAGATGCTGTGTGTAGGATGTGTGCAAACTGCACCATTTTGTTGGCTAAGAATGATGGTCCCACATTGCCAAGTCCAGCATGGCTTGATCTCTGGAGACCGCCTCAGTCATTGAGGAAATGGACAGACACACAGACACATGTTCAGAAAATCTGGTATCAGGTGGGCTGTCTCTCCCTGGCGGAACAGCATCTACAGCAGCAACTTGGAAACTCAGAATGTTGATTTTATATATCTGAAATCCAAATCGAGGGGCTGGTTCATTGTACCCAGCTGAATAAGAGGCAGGCTCATGGCAGACAGCTGAAGAAGAAGATGGATTTAGTCAGTCTTGGCAGGAGGGCTCCACAGGGAAGCAGCCTCGGTCTGGAGTCATCCGGGAGGAGGAAGCTGGGTTGACAGTCTGCACACACTGTCAGCTTCCGCACTTGGCAGAAGAGGGCTTTGCCATCTCACTCTGAGCCTCAGAGGTTTTCCCTTCCCAGAGGTCTGAGGCATCAGGTCTTGGCATGGTTGTGCCCCAGTCAACAAGACACACTCACTCAGAACTTCATCTGCTCCTTACACATTCACTCAGGTTTCCTCCACTTCCCTCAGTGGTACCTAGGGACCACTGCAGTTCTGTGAAGAAGTCAAAGACAGATTTTCACTACATAGTGTGATCTTTCCTGCTCAGAAATGAGTACTAGCTAGCTATAAATTTTTAACCCAGAAATAACAGTATAGCCACACTTTAGCTGGAGAGAAAAAGGAACCCGGGAAGATATAAAGGGAAAGTAGCATATTTAGTGGGCATGTAGGCTAGTGTAAGTTGCCAGCTTTATGGAAGAATACCCTTGTTCCTTCCTCATAACAACATAAGAAAAAATTGGTAATAAATTGGGATTTCTTTGAAGAAAATAAAACCATAAAATGGTAGGAAGTGCAGAGAAATATTTTTTTGCAATCATAGGATAAAAGGACATTTATAAAGACAATTGTAATCTGAGTAAATATTTGCAATATTATTTCAAGAGGATTTATTTCAAAAACAACTCTTAGAGGCCAGAGAGATGGCTCAGTGGTTAAAAGGACTCCTCTGTTTCAAGCACCCCCTTGGAGGCTTACACCTCTTGGGGAATTCCTTTTGAGGGGGTCTGAGGCTCTCTTCTGGCCTCCTACACACTGCAGATACCTGGCCCACAGACATACCGTGGAAACAAAACACCCCTATATAAAATAAAAATAAATAAATACCAAAACAAAATTTTACAAATCAATACTTGAGTAGAAGAACACTAAAAATTGTATGTACCACACATAAACTGAACATAGTTGTATATATACAGATATGCACAGATTTCAAGCCACATATTTTAATATTGCACGAAAAAATTGAAATGAACTAATTTGCTTGCTGTGGATATCATTCTGTATAAATAAAACACTGATTGGCCAGTGGCAGGCAGGAAGTATAGGCAGGACAAGGAGAGAGGAGAATTCTGGGAAGTGGAAGGCTGAGTGAGGGAGACACTGCAGCTGCTGCCAGGACAAGCAGCATGTGAAGACGCCAGTAAGCCACGAGCCACATGGCAAGGTATAGATTTATAGAAATGGATTAATTTAAGATATAAGAACTAGATAGCTAGAACCTGAGCCATTAGGCCAAACAGTTTAAATAATATAAGCATCTGTGTGTTTATTTTATAAGTGGGCTGTCGGACTGCCGGGCTTGGCAGGACCCAGAGAGAAAACTCTCCAGCTACATTTGCTTGTTAATTTTATTTTTGTTTCTTTGATTTTATTTAGGCTTTTTTAAAGCTGAGTATATAACATCCTAGGCTAGCCTCAAACTCATAATCCTCCTGCTCATCCTCCTAGTATTGAGATTACCATGGTAGCCATCACGCTCAGTGAAACAGCATAATGTTACAGCTAACTACAAACAAGTAAACACGTCTGATGACAAGAGCTGGCGTTTGTCTGTATTCTTGCCCTGGAACTTGGCCAATCCTTGGTCTCCAACACTCCTGGAGTTTAACAGCTGGGTGTAGACTTTACCCTGTCTGATTCACTTTCTTCACCACTCGCCTTCCCTGGGTTTCAGAAACATCTGCTCTCCCACCTCTGCAAAGCACCTCTTCCTTCGTCACGATGAAGCAGGAGCTGCTTCAGCTGATTCTTGTATAGTCAGGGTGAAAATAAATGTTTAGAAGAGAAGCAAAGTTCCTGTTTGAACACGGCCTGCAAAATACTATGACTAAGGCGCTTGCCTTCAATGGAACATTCACTTATTCTTTTGCCAAACTGTTAACTGAGTCATTCATTAAGAATTCTTGCATACACACTAGGTTCTGGGTTGAAGCACTTAAAAAACCACTAGGTTTATGCTGGGTTTGGTGACTCATGCCTATAATCCAAGCACTCAAATAAGCAGAAAGATAGTTGTGAGTTCTAGACCAGTAGACCTCTCTGTCTCTGTCTCTGTCTCTCTCTGTCACACACACACACACACACACACACACACACACACACACACACACACACTACTTTATGGTAACTATTGGCAGATAATGGTGGAGAAGGAACAACAGAAAAATCCTGTCCATTCAAGCGGACAAGGCCCCAGTGTGCTAGGCAAGTCTGTGGCCTCCAGGCTGCACTTTGTAGCAAGGAGAATCCGTGAGGGTTGTTGTGACAGAGCAGCATTTACAGAAGCAGGGGCCAAGGTGTAAGGGAGACCAGGAAGGCAAGGAAGGCTATCAGCAAGTTTCTAGTGTCCACGCTGGTGCTCTGCCGCCACCGCACCGACAGACTTAGAATGCTTAGGAGGCTTTGGGATTGACGAGCATTGTAAGACAGAGTTCCAGAATGGGGACATGACAGGAACAGGCAGGGAAGTCCCCTGGACCAGAGCCTGAAGGTCCATATACCCCTGTGCGAGTGTCAGATGAGCAAGATCTATGAAAGGGTGTGACCAGAGAGCAAAGGGATCAGCAAAGTCACTTAGGTCTTCTAAACCACACAGTGAGGTGAGGGCAGGCAAAGGCGCTTTGCTGCAGATCTGACGATCCCGGTTCAATCCCAAGGCCCACAGAGAGGAAGGAGGAAACGGACACCTGTAAGTTTTCTTCTTACCTCCACAGCTGTGCGCGAGCGCGCGCGCGCGCGCGCACACACACACACACACACACACAATCCATAAATGCAAGCAGGGAGTGGGTAGGAGAGAAACAGCTTAGAAACGGATGCAAACCTATGGTACTCTAAACTGTCAGTATCCTAAGGGGGGAGATGCAGGCTTGGTGAATGCACTAGAACTGTGGTTGGGTGACCAATGATGACACAGGATAGGAGACCCACGAGGACGTCCTCCAGACAGTCCAGGCAGGTGGTGGGTGACGAAACGGCTCAGCCAGTCACCAAGAGATGGATTCAGGAAATTGAGGGCAGCAACTGCCACGGCTGTCCATGGAACAAGATGAAGGATTTGTTGTACCCAAAACAAAGAACTTTGAACAAAACTGGGTCTCCCCTTTGGTGTGTGAGAACTCATCCGGATGGTAGAACAAGCTATTTAAGTTCGCCCTTGATGTTGGATTTTTTTTTTATAGTCTCTAGATTCTTTTCTGAAACAAGCTGAATGGGAATTCACAAACCCATCTTCACATCAAAAGGGTTTTCTATGGTGCTGATGTCAGGCTTGCTGTTAAAACAAAACAAAAAATGGAATCCAGCTGCTGTGAAGGCCCAGCTGTGGGAACAGCACCAACTCCCCCAGAGGGTCAGCGGGTGAAGGGAGGGCACTTAAATTCATTTTTAGTGGGACTTTTTCTGCTTCCTCGAACAGCAAACCTGGCCAATTTCCTTCTTGACAGACTAAGTTGCTTAGGGAGTTACTGGGAGCCTGCTGCTCTGAAGGCCTGTCAGACCCAGGCTTGGCCAATCACGGACTCCGTGAAGATGCTCTCCTGGTGCAGTTAAGGCTAGCACTTTCTTTTCTGTGCATGTGGGTAGAATTTATATGGCACCAAAATCTATACTCCAAAAAAATGCTAAGCACCCTGAACTTCCATTCCCGCCATGCTCTCCTCCGATTTGCCCATCACACCCTTCTTCTACCGTTATCTGTGTGTTTCCTTGTGTAAATACGAGTGTAAAAGTCTGTGCATCCTCACACTTGTTTTTCTTATGTAGTGGTATAATCTATAGATTACGCAACACAAGCATCTTCTTGTTTACAGCTGCATACTACTCCTTCCCTGGGTGTGTTACTGCTGATTGGCTCCTGTCATATGTGGTTCAGCAGTTGATTTATTTTTTTTCCAATTTCTGCTATTTGAAAAATACTGCCATCCAGATGTGGTGGCTTAATCCTGTAACCCCAGTACTATGAAGGGAGGAGTACTAGAAGAGGGCATTGGGTCCCTAGAACTATAGTTACTGAAATGGGAGGATTGTCATGAGTGTGAGGTTAGCCTGGGAAAATAGTGAGTTCCAGGCCAGTGTAGACTATAGAGAAACCATATCAAAAAAGCAAACAACCAAACAAAATACCACTAAATATTTCCTTCATAGATAGATGACTGGATTGGGAGACTAGCACCCTGAGTAAGAGATTGCTCAACAATGGGTAGGTACATTTGTGACTCCAGAGCATCTTTCTTCTGCAGTCCAAGTAACAATGTAACTGCTATTACAGACTCTGTCAAAATGTGTTACAGGGTCTGTATTAGCAATGATGGCCTCAAACTTTAGAATCTTTGCAGTCCGGAGGTGAAATTGAATTTCAGTGTAGACACAGATTGCATTATTTCAATACAAAGAAAACCAAACATCTGATATTTTCTTACAAGCCTTTAAAAAAAGTTTCTCTCTTTCATAAAAAGCTGTTGGCTTTTCTATTGTTTTTATTTGTTCGTTTTATGTGTATGGCTGGTTTTCCTGCATGTTATGATGACTATGTACCATGTTTTATACCCAGGAAGGCTAGAAGAGGGCATTGGGTCCCCTAGAACTATAGTTATTGAAGGTTTTGAGCAGCTATGTGAATACTGGGAATTGAACCCAGGTCCTTTGGAAGAGCAGCCAGTGTTCTTAACACTGAGCCATCTCTCCAGCTGCTGTTGTTTTCTTTATATCTAGGATTTTTTTGTTTGCTTTTGCTATTGTTGTTGTTTTACATATAATCTTACTTTTCAACGATGCATATTTGTATGTGCTTGTTTGTATGCCGTGTGAGTCCAGAAGCCCTTGGAAGCCAGGATAGGTCTTCAGCTCCCCCAGGGCTGGAGCCTCAGGCAACTATGAGTCAGCCGAAGTGGGCCTCAGAACCAAACCCAGGTCTTATGGACGAGCACTAGGCACTCTTAACCACCGGGCCGTCTATTTCTCTAGCCTGCTTGTTTTGTGAAACAGGGTCTCACAGTGATCCCAAGTTAGCTCTCACCTCCCCCCACCCTCCAGTCTGACATTACAGGCATGAGCTACCACACCCAGCTACCACACCCAGTTACAGGAATTTTGTTTGTTCTTAATGGTTTGGGGACAGAGTCTCAATATGTTCAGACTGGCTCCAAATCCACTATCCTCATGACTCGGTCTCCCAAATATTGAGATTACAGATGTATGTCATCATGCCTAGCCTGGAAACTTTTGCTATGAACAGAGGCATCAGGCAAACTACAGGCGAAGACATTCAAATGCAATCAAGTTTTACGTCATGCCATTAGGAGGCCCCACATTGCCACAATCATCTCGATCACCCGAGGTAAACTGACTAGTCAACGGAGATCTAACATGCACAGCTGTTTCATAAGCGAAGGCGCTAGAATGACGGTTCTCAACCTGTGGGTCTCGACCACTTTGTGGGCTGCATATCAGATAGTTATATTACGATTCATAACAGTAGCAAAATTATAGTTATGAAATAGTGACAAAAGTAATTTTACAATTGGGAGTCACCACAACATGAGGAACTGTATTAAAGTGTCCCAGCATTAGGAAGTGTTTATCCTGAAATTCGCCAGAAAAGCCAGTTCTATCATTTTGGCCAAATTTAAGCAAGCTTTTATTAAAATTTTAAATACTGACCAACATGGAACTTGGTCAGGACCATCACCTGGAAACTTTACAGGTAAATGGCCCCAAGATCCATGTTGACAGAGCTTATACGGGTAAACCAACAGGCCACTTTCTCATGAGGTTTTTTTGTTATTTTCTAAGAGCTACAACTCTCAGAATCCCAGGAAGTTACCTGGTCCCTGGACAGGTGTTATCTTTCAAGAACTCCAACTACCGGGACCCTAGGAAGTTACCTGGTCTTTTGGGCAGGTGATGCTTACAGGTTAACTTCGGGTGTAACAGAAGGTTGAGAACCACTGATCTAGAACCTGATACAAGGACCCCACATTGCCAATACACAGAAACATGGTTAAGTCTCAAACTACCAGAAGTCACACTTCAAATTCAAATTTCCATAATGCTCTAGCTTGGAAGTCCATGACAATAAGACTCAGGGCTATGCATGTAAAAAAAAAAAACCACAGGGCTTCACCTGAACCCTCACCCAGAGCTTAAGAATTATATTGGCAAGCTTTATTCACCTGGCTGGCTGGCGGGCTTCCCAACCAAAGCAGACTAGAGCAGAGGCAGCCCATGTGGATGTGGTTAAGGACAAAGGAGGACTCTTCAGAAAAGAAGAAAGCAAGACAGCATTCAGAGTTGGCCAAGAATATTGGCCATTGGCTCCTGGGAACAAGGAATCTTGAAAGGAATGGCTAAGGTCGAGCGACGGTTGTATGAGAGAACCATGCCAGTGGGTCTGATTCAGTCTCGGGGAACACTTGACCTTGCGTATCAAGGGACCTTGTTCTTGCTCACTTTCTACTTAAGCTTCTTTTTCCTCCTCCTCTTCTGGTTTTTTTTTTTTTTTTTTTTTTTTTTTTTTTTTTGAGAGAGCGAGAGAGTTTGAGGCTGGCCTTGAACTCTGTAGCCTCCTGTCTGTTTCCCAGAGGTAGGAATAGGTTTCTTCTTCTGGTCTTGCCACAACAGGACCGGGGTTCTTGGGAAGAGACCACAGCAATGGATACACCAATAAAGAGCAGGGGTCAACACGTACTGGGCTCCTGCTCATTGCCAGGTGCCGAGCAGGATGCCTTTGTGTGTTTCCTCATTTACTCTCCAACTCTCTGAAGCAAATGTTTTGCACATATTGCAGATGTGGAAACTGAAGGTCAAAAATGTTAAGTAATTTTCCCAAGATCTTGACAAACAGTCGCCTGTGAAGCCAGCCTGGTGCTGCTTAGGGGTGGACTTGTGTTCCCCCACTGAACGTGAACAGGGCATCCACATGAGTGAGACCACTATAATCACAAATCTTGGCAAAAAAAAAACCCATGACTACTCTGGCACCATGACCAACTACAGACCAAGCACAAATGCTCTCCAAACCACAAAATGGCCAATACCACCTTCCTCCCGGTCCTGCCTGTAAACTGAGGCTGCTTCGTGACCAACCCCAGCTTCAGCCTAGCCCTGACAGGCTTTCCATCAAGCAATGGTTTGAGAAGAGATGCAATCAGAATCCCCGCCCCTTACAGTTAGCCTCTAGTCCGGAGCAAAGACTTCTCTCTGAATCACTGGCAAGCCACATTCCCCCCTTGCTACAAGGAGCAATAAAATCCAGCAAGGTCCAAATCCAGTAGCTTTGACTAGGGGACCTTGAGTATCTACCAAGAGAATTAGTACTGAGCCAAGAAGATCCCCTTGAATCCAGAGCAGGTGCTTCTGACCAATCCGTTCTGCAACCCTGGTCAGCTTTTTTTTAATTTAGCTGCATATGATCCATCTGGGAAAGACAGTGTGTGTGGAAAGGCCAACTTTAGTTACGGTGGAGACAAAATCATTGCCTTGAAAAACGTATCTCTTCACCAATAGTATGTGAAATAAAGAAACAAATGATGATCAGAGGACAGGCGTGAGTCTGAACCGGCAGACTGAAGCAGGCGGCAAAGGATGTGGAGTGGAGGAAATGAAAGACTGTTAGGGACAGAGGAGGCCAGGGCTGTGGTGTACAGCCTACAGGTGGGTACTTGGAACTAGAAAGGCTGAGACAGGAGAATTACAAATCCAAGTCCAGCCTGGTCATCACGGGGATATGATGGCTTTAAAAAATGTTTTAATGAATCTTCAAAGGTAAAAGCAGCTGTGGTTGACTGCACACAGCTGTAATCCCACCACTGTTCCGGGAGAGGCAGAATGTTCAAGGGCAGACCAGGCTGCCAGGACACTTAGCTCAAAGATAAACGCGAAGATCCAGACACATAAAGCGGGGACCTCTCTAGCAGGCATCCACAGAGCTCAAGAACAGGAACACCCGTGGACACGTCCTCTGAGCGGGGCAACCTGGGCAGGCAGTCTGGGTCAGTTTCCTCTCTCAGATCTCATCAGGAGTCGGGGCCCAGTTTCTCCCCAAAGCATTTCTTTGTAAGAAGTGCTTGTGGGTGATGGATGTTGAAGACGATTCATTTTATCCTACATCTAGATGCTGTTCCTCTAACCTTTCAGCTCTTTGCCTTCAATTCCCAGCTAGCTCTGCCTGGGGCGTGACAGCCCGGGCCCAGCCGCCCCAACATATCCTTTCTCACTTCTCTCCCAAGTCTCATTCAGACTCCCAGTGAGTGGGTGACTGGCAGGATGTTTTTTGTTCAGGCTCCAGCAAAGCCCTAGAGCTGCCCAGGGAAAGAACCCCTCCCCAGTCCCCATTCCGGATTGAGGCAAAAGGGTCCAGTGCCCAGGTTGGATTCAGTTACCCCAGGCCTGGCCGCACCCAACCTGCCTCTGCCTGCCTCTGGCCTTTCTTCTCCTACATGCACACGCCTGGATCCTTCCAGACACCGGAGAGAGAGCTCAGAAGACAAAGGATGGATATGGGCGATGGATACGGTGGGGACATGATGAGGTGGGGTGCTAGAGAGCACCAGCGGCATTTGCCACATTCCAGGACTACCGGGTGGCCACAAGCATGCTGGGAAGAGGCAAGGATGGGATGGAGACCTGGGCGGAATCGGACTACGGGCAGGACAGAGCAGCTGTCCCTGCTGAAGGGTGGAGGAGAAAGGGGGGGGGGGGGCGATTGTGCCCCAATCACCGGCTTCGGGAGGGAGCAAGGGGGTCCCCAGGGAAAAGGGGAGCTGACAGTTTGCCCCAGGCCGGGATACCACGGAGGGAGGAGGGGAGAGGAGCACAGGCGGAGCCCGCAGCACGCGCCCGCCCGCCGCCGCCACTTACCCGCGCGCTGCAGCTCGGTCCTGCACGTGCTCGGTTCCTGCAGGCGCGTTCCCGGGACTCTCAGGCGGAGGAGCAGGGCGGGCCGGACCTTTGTTCAGTCCTGCCCCAGGGAGTCTCAGCGGGGCCACAAGCAGAGGCACCGCGCTGGAGGCGGGGCTGGACCCGGACTCGGGGACCCTGGCGGCAGAGGCAAAGGCGCTCCAGGCAGCAGGGAGGCAGCTGCTGACAGACACTGCCTCTCTTCCTTCCGGGGATACCGGGGAGGTTGCCAACTGCCCAGGTCAGGCTTTGACTGAAGCAGCTGCTCCAGAGGAGGGAGGTGAGGATGAGCTGTGGGCTACTGACCACAGACGCCTCACCCCCTACCTCCCCACCCCCTCCCCACCCCACCCACACCCACCACCTTCCCCACACCCTGTCATGCCACCAGTAGGGTGTGAGTTGGCACAGTGGCCTTACAGTTCATCCAGGGAACTCAGTCCTTGGCCTTGGGGACCCTTGCACTTGCTTGGGGATTGGTGTTGTGAGGGTGAGCTCCCTGAAGGAGAACCAAGCCTGCCACCAGCGGTGACAAGGGAGGGGATTAGAGCAGAATGCTGTACAGTCTTTGTAGGGTGTTCTTTCCTGTGCGGTGAACAGCAGAAAAGAAAATCCGACCCCCGACCCCCAGTCCCCAGATTTACACTCAGGGAATACAGCATTTCTTAGGAAGGAGCCCGGCAGGCGGCTACAGAGGAGGACTCTCCATTGATCACCTCACCACAAAGCCTGTCCTCGCCATTCATACTACTAGGGACCACAGGGACCCTCTGTAGCTCCTTACACACTTCACGGTTCTCCTTTGCCCCAGCCGCCCTCACATCACTACGCGTATAATACACAGTTCTTCCCTACGTTTTCATCTCATTGAGGACAGGGAGATGCTTTGCTTTGTTCACTGTGTCCAGCTCCAAACTTGAAACTTACTGCGTAGTAGATACTCAGCAAATTATGCTTGGATTAGAAAATAACTGGTGAGATGCCAGTATGTAAGGTGACAGCCTTCAAGTCTGACGACCTGGGTTCAATCCCCAGAACGCACACAGAGGAAGAACTGACTTCTGCACGTTATCGTCTGACCTCCACATGTGCACTGGTACCTGTACGTGTGCTCACATGTGCATATTATAGATAGGTAGATAGATAGATAGATGATAGAGATAAATGATAGACAGATTAGATAGATAGAATAGATAGATAGATAGATAGATAGATAGATAGACAGATAGATGATAGAGATAGGTGGTAGACAGATATAGATGATAGATTGATAGATAGATGATAGAGATAAATGATAGACATAGATAGATAGATAGATAGATAGATAGATGATAGAGATAGATGGTAGACAGATATAGATATAGATAGATTGATAGATAGATGATAGAGATAAATGATAGACATAGATAGATAGACAGACAGAGATGATGGATAGATATAGATGATAGACAGATATAGATAGATACAGATAGATAGATAGATATAGATAGATAGATAGATGATGGATAGATATAGATGATAGACAGACATAGATAGATACAGATAGACAGACAGACAGACAATCATGGATAAGTAGATAGATAGATAGATAGATAGATAGATAGATAGATAGATAGATAGATAGATGAGAGATTTTTTTTCTCAAATGGGGCATATGGGATTATGAAGTTGTCTTCATAAGTTACCTAGTTTCAAGATTTTCTTTCTAGCAACTTAAGCCATGTAAGAGGATGAAGACTTATCAGTGTCCATTGCCTCCTGACCTGGGCAGTTAAGCTTCAGAGCATCCTCACCATTCAGTGCCCATCCTGAAGGCCCCAGCTCCCCACTTGTAATTGATATGCATAAGGGAGTTGTAGACAGTGGGTATCGGATGAATGAGTAATAGAAATTGCCAGAGTTGCCCCTCTGGTCCTATGCTTTGCCAATGTGACTAGGCAAGAAAGGCAAAGACAGAAAAGAAAGGAAAGAAAAGTCACTATTCTAGTCTGGTCAAGAGAGTTTTAAAATCTGTCATTGGTCCTTTGGGTTCATAAAATCATACACTGATGCTGTGGTTTGACTGTGTTCCCCAGAGTCTAAGTCTGGGCAGTGTTGAGAGGGGGTGCCCATAAGAGGTGGTTAAGACATGAAGGCTCTGCCCTCAGATACTGTTGACAAGGGAGTGGGTTGGTTACCATGGAAACTGGTTCCTATCAAAGGAGCTTGCCACCCCCTCCCCATCCCACCTGCCCCCTTCTTCCCTTTCCTTCCACCTTTTTTCTTAGAATGACTGAGCAAGAAGGTTCTCTAGCACAACTTGACCAAGGACTTCTCAGTCTCCAGAACCGGAGGAAATAAAATCTGGGTTCTGTATCATTTACCCAGTCTCAGGAATTCTGTTCTAGCCTCACAAAGTCAAGTAAGAGACTTGTTAACTTAATTGTTATCATAGCTTATTGCCCCATGGCCTGGAGCATCAACCTTTGAGCAGCCTCATAACACCATGTTCAAGCAGTCCCCACCCTGATGGCTCATCCTCTAACTAGGTCACTACTTGAAACTGAGACCACATGAGTTTCTGAAGCAATGGTTCCTTCTTGTCTTCAAATTTTTTCACTCTTCCTATTCTGTGCAGTGGCTAGTCATTAAATGCCAGAGGGAGATATAAGCAGCTGAGATGGAGGTGACACTTTCTAGGTACTGTCTCTAGGCATGGCTGTGAGTTCTTTACATGTAAAGACAAACTTATCTAACCCTCATAACCAACTTTGGGTTCAAGTTAAACAAGGGGAGTGAGACTTCAGAAACTGGGGTAATGTCAGAGTTTAACTCAGGTACAGAGCATGGCATTCAGAACGTGGGTCTTGGAACCGAACGCTGGTCCTCTGCAAGAACAGGATACACTCTTAACACAGAGCCATCTCTCCAGCCCCATACTTTAATTCTTTAATTACACTTGTGCTTCTTGCTATCACTTTATTTGAATATTTCAGAGACCACAATCAAAGCAAAATGAGATTCTAATCTCAGACTCTCATCAGTATGCTCTGTTAGGAAGAGGGGGTGTGGGAACTCTTGGAGAAAGACTGGGGTGCTTATTGTTGGCAAGTATTTTGCTTCTCAGAAGATTCATCACATAACTGTTTCAAGTTGCAGATCTTGCTAAATGCTCTACTATTCACTGGGTGTTCCCGGCTCTACCCCAGAGTAAGCTGATGCCTCAATTATCAATAGCTTCGTTTTGTAGCTTTAATCACTTCTTATAGCTCCCAGCTTTACAGGCTGGGACCTGGGGCAGGGCAGCTACACAACCATTCAGTTCCATGTGGCACTAACTGAGGTCCCTCTAAGGACTTTAACTGCTGATGGGGTAATGGTTTGGTCTGAAAGGTATAGAATAGCTTCGCCAATATTTAATCCTTCAGGATGCTATAATAAAATAATATGGACTGTATGGATTATAAACAATAGAAATTTGTTTTTTCACAGTTTGTCGTAGTTCATAATCAAGGGCTTAGCAGATTCTGTGCCTGTTAAAAATGCTTCATGGTTCTTAGATGATTTGTCACATGGTAGACAGTACCACTCTTGGATATAATCACCTATCAACCCCCCACCTCCTCATGTTATCACATGGCTAATTACACTTAGGCATATGGATTTTGGAGGAATACTGTAACACAAATTGCTAAACAGTCTTATTAATAGAAAACTTGGAGCCAGACATTGGAGTGAAAGCTGAAAGATCAGAGAAACGGAACAAGTCAGCCATGTTTTTTTTTTTTTTTCTTGGTTTTTTGAGACAGGGTTTCTCTGTGTAGCTTTGCGCCTTTCCTAGAACTCACTCTGTAGCCCAGGTTGGCCTCGAACTCACAGAGATCCTCCTGGCTCTGCCTCCCAAGTACTGGGACTAAAGGTGTGCGCCACCACTGCCCGGCTGCCAGCCACATTCTTACTTCTAACAAAATCATCAGCCTTAAGGGAGTGAGTTCCTGTTTCCTCTCTCCTTATATACCCTTTTCTACCCTGCCATCTTACTTCCTGGGATTAAAGGCACGTGTGCCTCCCAAGCAAAGGCATGAGATCTCAAATGTTGGGATTAAAGGTGTGTGCTACCACGCCTAGCTCTGTTCCCAGTCTGGCCTTGAACTCACAGAGATCCATCTCTCCAGAGTGTCCTATTACTGTCTGGCCTCTAGGTCTAATCTAGTGGCTGGCTCTGTCCTCTGATCCCAGATAATTAGTGCACAATATCACCACAGAAAACAAACACTCAGAAGAATGACATTCTACCTCTCCATTAGGGAAATCACAATGCCTTTTCATAATGTTACAATCTAAGTCTTGGTTTTATTAAACACACAAAAGAAAATTTCTGTTTTTATCTATTGTTCATGTACAACAAATATCATCACTGAAGAAATTCGTAATGAAGACCAATAGTCATCCAGCAGATGTTGGATTTACAGAAACATTCCAAGCAATACAACTCAGAGCCATGCAAACTTCCCCCAGCCCGTTATTGTCAGCAGTGCTTACGTTCAGCACTCAGGCTCTCTAGATCCAGCACTTAGGATTTAGGCAGCATCTTGCTGACAAGTGTTTATTAGGGATATACCATGGGCGTTAGGGGAGACTAAAGATTCCCTCAGCCATTAGTTCCTACTTAGAATCCTTGTAACAAAAGCAGATTAACAAGAGAGAAACACACACACACACACACACACACACACACACACAAATGTATTAGTGTGTAGCACACTAAATATAAAATTTAATATAAAAATGCGTGTGTGCCATATACATGTATATCCATACATATAGTGCATGCGCATGGGTGTGAAAATGCACACAATCACAGGGGAACATGAAGGGGACACAGAGGGTCTTCCTCTCTGCTCTCTGCCTCATTAGTGTGAGGCAGAGTCTCTCTTCGAGCCAGAGACTTGATGCTTTGGCTGCCTGGCCAGCAAGCTCCTGGGATCTGTTCCTCTCTGCTCCTTTGATGCTGGGTTTGTAGTCACCCAAAGCCAGCGCTATCTTTTTTTGTGGGTGCCTGAGATTCAAACTCGGGTCCTCATGTTTGAACAGCGAGCACTCTCACCTACTGAGCCCTCCCGTCGGCCCCTGGCATAGCGTCTTCCACAGAGAACAGTAAATCTGTAGGGAGAGAAGAACCGAGGCAGGCCATGGCAGGTTTCCAAAGGTGGGAAACTGTGGCAAGGTGAGCCCGTGTGGGAAACCAAGCACATGGAGGTTCACTTCCAGGCGCCTCCCATGCCAGCTCTGGGCTCACGAGTCTCCGATAGTCACCACTAGAGGAGAGTTCGTATCCTCCGCTCGTCAGAAAAGCAGAATAGACGAGCTGTCTCCCTGGTGCTGTTTGATTGCCCTGAGCTCAAAAACAACTATTATGGCTCATTTTGGTATGTTTTGGTGTGGCATCTCCTGATCTCCTGGAATGCCAAGCAGTGTACTAGCACTGAGGACATGAGGGTGAACATGGCGAATGTGGTCTTGGCTCTCCATGTCCATAGAGCTTTGCAGTCTTCTGCTGGCAAAAACAGAAGGGATGGGGTGCAGCGTTGGGGGAACTCCAGGCGGTGGTGTGTAGCACAGTAGAAGAACAAAGGTTAACTGCCCATGAAAAGGAAATTAGGGTATGGTGCAGCAAAATCAACCCCTGCTGCATCATAAAGACTCAAGTGCATGGTGGCTCATGATTTGCTCAGGGAGTAACCTAAGGTGGTTCCAGGTGTTGGGGGTGGGGGAGGGTGGGTTCTTCAGACACTGGGCTTGTGAAGGAAGGCTCTGCCATGGGAAGCTGCAGAGGGCATTAAGGGAGGACCTGTTGGCTCCCTGCCCACCTCTCCCCATGACAGATGTATATGAAACTGGCACATTCATTATTTACAGAGGCCAGCAGCTAGGCCCACAGTCCCTAACAACTGCAAAGGAGGCGGGCAAGGCCAGGTGTGGGCACAAGCCTTTAATTCCAGCATTCCGGATGAAGAGGCAGGTGGATCTTTGAAAATTAGAGGCCAGCCTGGTCCACACAATGAGTTCCAACCAGCCAAGGCTGCAGAGTGAGACCCTGCCTCAAAATTTTTATTTGTTTATTTACTCGCTTTTTTTTGGGGGGGGGGTTCGAGACAGAGTTTCTCTGTGTAGCTTTGCGCCTGTCCTGGGACTCACTTGTAGTCCAGGCTAGCCTCGAACTCACAGAGATCCGCCTGGCTCTGCCTCCCGAGTGCTGGGATTAAAGTTGTGTGCCACCACCGCCCGGCTACTCGCTTATTTATTAGTCTGTGAACCCTGTAAAAAGACAGCAGCAAATGCAGCTACAAAATGCCTTTGAGGACAAAGAAGCCTCGGCTGCCTCAGCTTTCATGGGGCGCCCATCTGGGACAGCCCAGACAGCTGGGCTGATTTCAGTTAAACAATGTAGCTTCAGTTTGTATAAAAAGTCTGTTTTCTTAAAAACTGATCCTTTCTTACTTCTCTGCCTGGTTAAAGAATCGCGAGAGTGTAGAGAGACACTGGAGCTCTCATAGGCAAGGGGCTGGTGTTTTTCATCTAGAACAATTTATTACCAATAAAGCTTCCTAGCTGGGTTATAATTGGAGGGGGACAGAGGGAATTGTGTGCATAGTTGTTGTTTGGTAAGGCCCCTAAAAGGGCTAATTGCAATGGGAAAGTAATTTGGCAAGGAAAAATTATCTTGGCATTTGACTCCATCCTGATTGCCTTGTAAACACACCAGCCAGTTATGTTTGTTAGTGTGGGCAGTGGAAGAGATAACATTTCCGGGAGCTGAATACCTTACCTGTGCACCTTGGAGCACACAGAAAGGAGTTGTTGTTGTTGTTGTTGTTTGTATTTTGATTTTCTTCACTGTTGGTAGACAGGGAGCATCTTTTCCTATTGTCACACTGAATCTTCAAGCTTTTCTTTCTCCTCAAAGGAATGTGCATGTTCACAGTGAGCCTGGTTTGTCTGGGCAATCTAGGCAGCCAGCAGGAAATGGGCACCCAGGAACTTCCGATTTCAAGTGGCTTTGCTCTCTGCCTTCATTGGCCAACTTCCTCATACTAGAGATAAGGAAAGCCCCAATGACCTCAAAAGCAAATGCCAGTGCGGATGCTGACTGAGATGAGGCTGTGCTGTTGGAAGTCACACAAGTCTTGTCTGAGCTGCCTGCTCGCTGTCTCTGGTCCTTCAAGCCCCAGTCTCCTCGTCTGCAGAGATGATAACACCCAACTCCCAGGGTCCCTGGGCTCCACTGCTGGGCACTCACTGGGATCCTGATAAATAGTGACTAAGGTTATTAATGTCCATGCCCTAGATCTCTATTCAATTTTGCAAAGAGCACTGAGGACTCCCTGGGCACTTGAACACATGCCTACAACTGGCTTGCTCAAGGGCTGAAAAAGAACCCGGTCCTCACCAGGGAAGGAACAGCTGTGGATAGATGTGCTCCAGTGTCCCACAAAGACCTGCCTCAGGCCAGGACCTTTAGGAGAAGGATCCACACAAGGCAAGATGGCAGGCTAAAGTGTGAGGTCTCTCCTTCTCAAGCCAAAGCCCACCCCTCAGAGAATGCCGACATCCCCTCCCGGGAACTAGAAGTAGTTGAAACATTTATGATATCTCTATGATTCCATAGAGAGGTCATACTGCAATACTTATAGTGAGACATCCCCGTTGGCCTAGGGATGTAGCCCAGTTGGTACAGTGCTTGGCTGGCATGCAGAAACCCCGGGCCCATCCTCAGCACCAAATAAACAATGTAGGCGTGTGGGCACTTGGAGGTGGTGGCAAGGATCAGGAGTTCAAGGCCAGCCTTGGCTACATATCAAATCAGAGGTGACCTTGGGCTACACGAAACCTTGCCTCAAAAACAAAGCAAGAATCTGAAGAAATGACCCAGTGAATAAAGTACCTGACATGGAAATGCAGGACTGGAGTTCAGACCCCAGCACCCACAAGTAAGCCGGAAAGAACACAGCAGCCAGGCAGCCCAGCACTTGGGAGGTGGAGACAGGTGCCTGAGGAAACTTGCAGGTAGTGTAGCCAAGGCAGCAAGCTCCGGGTCCTTCAGGAGAGGCTGCCCAGATAAATGAAGTGGGTGTGACGGAGGAAGACAGTTCATCAACCTTTGGTCTCCACAGATCTGTGAACATGGGCAAGAGGGCACTGCCATGTAAACACAGGCCAGCCTGAACTATATAGCAAGTTCCAAGGTTTTATGGGCTAAAGAGGAGACCATCAGAAAAGAACAATACAGAACAACAAAACAACACAAAGGGAATGATGGAGTCTGGCAAAACTGATTCTAGGCCATAGTCCATACTGGAACTTTTGACTCCTACCTGATAGGTAGATTTGGGATGAATCAAACATCTTTAAATTCCTTTTACTTTCCTGCTGATTAAGATCCAACCATTCAAAATAGGTTATTCCTTGATTTTTGCACACAGTGTTTTTGTTTTGTTTTTAAGACTGGGTCTTCCTGTGGTGCCCAAGTTGGACCCCACTTCTCTATATGGTCAAGGCTAGCCCTGACTCTGAGCGTTTCTACCTCAGGATCCTGAACGGTGGACCACAAGCATACAACATCTTCCCAGCTCTTCAATTCTACGGAGTTCTGATAGTGACTCCTAGAGCAGCCCTGTGGTCCACTCAAGTGATTTACTGTGTCCCATTTTGATATTAAAGTACATTATTTTGATTGGGCTGATAGCACAGGTTTATGGCACAGCAGTCAGGAGGATCAAGAGTTCAAGGTTAGCATGCACTATAGCAAGACTCCCTCCCCAAACAAACCCAACAACAAATCCAAAACAAAATACTAGCCAATCAATGCGACAGACAAAAAAAAAAAAAAAAGGCAAGAAGAGGTGAACGAGCAACCAAAGGAGACGTTTCTATGAATTCTAGACACTGGGTTTCCTGTAACGGCAGGAAGAAAGGTATAGCGTGGTCTTAGAGGAAATTCCAAGAGAGGAAAGAGTTCTAAGCACTTCCTCTTGTTTCTAGTGATGACTCCACCATTTCTTGTAAATTGACTACAATCAATAGAATTAAAAAATCTGGGATAAAATTTTTTTTTTATTATCAATATGTGCAACAACCAAACATTTTCCTACATTTTGGAACCAGCTTCCTCTTTATAACTTGTCTGATAATTCCCTATTATTAGGCAGTCTAGAAAAAGTGCTTTCTATGGCTCCCAGACAGGTTTATACGATCCTTTAAATGCCATCTGCTTTTGCTTATATTATGTTTTATTAAGGACCATCTGGTTGTCGCTACAAATCATATAGCTCTTGGCTGAGTTGGTTATCACATCAATAAATTATGTTTTTATTATTAGCAAGAGAACTTAAGCTGAGTAGTGGACTGGGCAGAGGACCAAGAGACCCACGTCTGCTAGTCTTGTGGCCAGAACCTTGACCTGTCTGGGTTATTGGTGTTTCACCTCAAAATAGAGGGTCGGACCCATTCCCCCAGTTACAGCAAACACAGCTCTGTGTGCCAACCACCCAGCAGCTCAGGGAGGGATGCTGTTGGGGAGGCTGGGCTGCTGGGCTGCTGGGAACTGTGAATAGACATGGGGAAGGGAAACAGCATCAAGTGGAGCATTCCAGACCGGAAACCAACTGGAGAGATGAGACCACTTCACTGGGAAGGATTTCAGGAAACATTGGATGGTATGGGGGCATGGTTTAGGCATTTAACAACAACCAACAACAACAACAAAAAAAACCATTTCTTTTTACTTCTTTTTTTTACAACTCTGGCTTCACATTTGCTGTAGTCAACGATGGCCTTGAACTTCTGATCCTCCTTCTCCACCTCCCAAGAGCTAATATTGTAGCCTCTGCCAGCATGCCCAGATAGATCTTTTCTCTACAGTGTAGAGTCTGACCATCTTCCTCCCGTTCTTGGTCTTAGCTTGGCAATCTTTGGAAACACTCAGCTCGATCTGGCTAACGGATGGGTCTCTTCAGTGGGTTAAACACACACACACACACACACACACTCTTCCTTCCCTCTCTCTCTTCCACTTTCCCCCCTCTTGTGTGTGTGTGTGTGTGTGTGTGTGTGTGTGTGTGTGTGTGTGTGTGTACATGTATGCACACGCATACATGTGGAGGTCAGAGGACAACTTTTAGGAGTCACTTCTTTCTTTCCACCATGTAGGTTGGCTCAAACTCGGTCACCTGGTGACAGACATACTTACCCACTGAGCCATCTCTCTGGTCCTAAACATCACTGTTGAATCAAGGTGTGTTTGGCACCACACGTGGGTAGCAAATGAGACTACACACTGAGGCCTGAGGTCTTTGAGATGAGTCTTTGGTTGGTTACCGAATGAACACATTTTTATTTTCTGTCTGTGATAGGAAACCATGGAGATGGAGAGCACTGCCATGGGGCAATCTAGTCTTATTTTAATTACTTATTAAATTACCACCAGTTAAAACATAGGTGAGCTTATACTAAATTCCATATAATAAGTTGTAGTGGATGATATTTTGTTAGCTCCATGGATGGATGAAGATAAGGAAGAAAAACCCACCCACCACACTAGCTAGATCTTGGTAGGTGCAGATTCTGCTTGGGGTGGGAGAGTGTGTGCAGCTCAGAGCTCATGTTCTAGTTGGCAAAATGACAATAAGGAGGACGAATAAAGGAAAGGCATGGATGGCAATGGCTTGTAAGGAGCTTGGATACATCGCTTAAAACTTAACAAATAAGAATGGGAAAACATCCCAGCCCTTGGGAGGTAAGGTAGATGAAGAGTTCAAGGTCATCATTGGCTATATAGTCAGCCATGTACAGCATCATGTACCCAGGACAGTCTGGGTACATGAGACCATGCATCAAGAAAACAACCAAACAAAATCCCTATTCTACTACCATCAAGTAAAAGCTGACTAAGGATCAGGGGATGGCTCTGCTGGGAAAGTACTTACCTAGCATGCATGCATCCCTGAGTTCATAAAACAGCACATGTGGCATACATGCCTATGATCCCAGCACTTGGTAGGAGCAGAAAGGTCAAGAGTTCAAGGTGATCTGTGGCTACATAGTAAGTTGGAGGCCAGCATGTACTGTGTGAGACCCTGTCTCAAAAAAAAAAGAAGAAGAAGAAGAAAAGAAAGGAGGAAAGAGAGAGAGAGAGAGAGAGAGAGAGAGAGAGAGAAGCTGGACAAAGTGAAAAATCATGTTTTCCTTGGGTCTCTTAGGGATCAGAGTTTTCTTGGGTCTCTTAGAAAAAGAGGATCAAAGAGCAAACCTCTCTCCCAGAAGGACAGACAGACACAGAAAGGCACAGCTATCAGAACGGACACCCCAGTGGGCATTGGCATGGCTTCGGGAAAGCGTCTGTTGTGATCATCAGTTGCCAAGGCTTAGGGTGCACCCCTCCATGAGTTAAAACTTCCCCCACTACTATGATTTTCATTCTAAAATGAACCAGATTCTTTTTAGCAATAGGTTTTTGATACAGGGCCCATTTCTCCCAGACTGGCTTCAAACTCATGGTGTACCCCACACTGGCCTTTAACCCCCTGAATATCCCTGTCTCTGCCTCCTAAGTGCTGGGATTACAGGCCTGAGACTCCAAGTCTGACCCCACCGAGGTGCATCCAGAGACTGCCCCAGAACTTCCCCTTGTGTTGCTAGAGGAGAAAAAATAAGGCATTTTAAAGACACCAGATAAATCTTTTTTTTCTTTCTTTCTTTTTTTTTGCCTTTTTGTTTTTCGAGACAGGGTTTTCTCTGTGTAGCTTTGCGCCTTTCCTGGGACTCACTTGGCAGCCCAGGCTGGCCTCGAACTCACAGAGATCCGCCTGGCTCTGCCTCCCGAGTGCTGGGATTAAAGGCGTGTGCCACCACAGAAAAGCGATTTTGAGACTGGAAGGATGTCTTAGTGGTTAAGAGCACTTTGCTGCTCAATCATGAGGACCAGGGTTCTGATCCCAGCTCACATGTCAGGTGGCTCACAAATGTTTGTAGGCCCAGCTCCAAAGGATCTGATGCCATCTTCTGGCCTCGGTGCTCTTCAGGTACTGACACACACATGTGAGTACACACATAAATAAAAAAAAAATAAAACATTTGTTAAAAGAAAGCTATTTTTACTAGAGCCAAAATCATCGAGGTCTTTTGAAATCACTGCTCAGCTCCATTGCCCCTGGGTCTTCTGCCCTTTTACCCAGGACAGCACCCCAGCTTGCAAGAAAAAACTACCAGGTATACCAAACTACATCTCTTCCGCTAGCCTACCCTTGAGTTGTCTCCTTCATAACTGGGCAATAGTGAACAAGGACTGTCCCGAGTTCTGTGTCAGCCATTCCAGGAAGTAATTGAAAGTGAGGAGAGAGTTACAGGACCCCCTTCCTCTTTTCGCCAAGAGACACAGAAGCACAGAGTCACATAAGGACAGGGTAGTTGCAGCTGCTGTCCGACATGGAGACGAGCTATGAGACTGAGCCCTTAGCCTGTGACGTCTGCACATGCATGGGGGCTGGCATTAAGTTGAATTGAATGGTTGAATACACAGCCACTGGGAGAGAACTGGAGAACAGAACTGGGGTCAGAAACTACCTCAGAAAGAATCCGAGACCGATGCTAGCAGGGAGATGAGACTCTCAGAGCTCAAAGCATGCTGGAGATGAAAGGCCCTGTACAGCCATGGAGACTGCCTTTGAGGGCTCATTAGAGCACAGGACACAGACATCCTCCACGCTCGGGATATGTTGATAAAAATGTAAGAGCCACAGAGAGAATAAGCCAGAAGAAATACCCAGAGCAATGGTGACTGAGAAATTCTCAATTAATGCCGTCAGTTATAAAACCACAGGCCCTGAAATCTATAGAACACTAAACAGGATAAATGGGGGCTAGGGAATGGCGGGGAGGACACGGAACACAGAAAAAACACACATACACATCTAAGGCACGTCAGGATCGGGAGGTACATAGAACACAGACACACACACAACACACACACACACACACACACACACACACACACACACACACACACCCCTAAGGCATGCCATAAGAACACTGCAGAAAGACAAAGATAAATAAACATATTCTTTTGGAGTTTTCCTTCGTTTGAGACGGGGTCTCACTTGCAGCCTTGGCTGTCCTTGAACTCAGAGATCTACCTGCCTCTGCCTCCCCAGTGCTGGTATTAAAGGCATGCCACCCTAGTTTCATTTCTTCCTGTAATTAAAATACTCAGACAAAACAAATTTAATAGAGAGAGAATTTATCCCACTTATAATTCTGGGTCACACTCCAGTGTTTCCAGGAAGTCAAGGCAGGAACTTGAAATAGCTGGTCACATGCAGAGTCAGGGAAAGAGAATGAACTGCTGAGAATGAACGCAAGCATGCCTACTACTGGATTATCCGATTCTTACACAGTGCAGGGCCCCAAACCAGGGGCGGTAGGTACTGCGTCTTCTCTCAACCCAGGCAATCAAGACAACCCCACAGGCTAGCCTTATCTAGACAGTTCCAGGCTGAGATGTCTTCCCAGGCAATTCTAGGGTGTTTCAAGTTGACAATTAAAACTATCATGTGGCACTTTTATTCTTTCCACTCTACTTCTTTCTTCCCCCTCCCATTTCAACCAAAAGACTTTCAGTTAAATTCAGATGAGTGCTTGAATTTTTGATAGCACACCAAAGCTGCTTTTGGTTTCTTTGTGGTCTGGAACAGGTCCCTTGGTCATTTGAATCTGAGGACTTTGGCCCCACACCTCCAGAATATAACCCTGGTCAGTATTTACAGAACAATACAGGAATATGCCCTTAAAAACTTCAAAATGAGCATGCACATTGTCCTGGGAGATCTAACATGGAGGCTTCATGTTTTCTTGATGTCTAGATAGAGTTAAAATCATCCAGGAAGCCAGTTGGTGATGGTGGTGCATGCCTTTAATCCCAGCACTCAGGAGGCAGAGGCAGGCAGATCTCTGTGAGTTTGAGTCCAGCCTGGTCTACAAAGCAAGTTCCAGGACAGCAAGGACTACAGAGAGAAACCCTGTCTCAAAAAAACAAAAGCAAAAACTGTCCAGGACCCTAAAGCTAGCTGAAAGGGGCACAAGAGACTCCCATAACCACATCGGGTGGCTCACACTGGGTTTGAAGCCCCCGCCTTGCTTCCAGGGGCACGTGCACATACAAAGAAACACAGGGACACACACACACACACACACACACGCACGCACGCACGCACGCAACGCACGCACGCACACACGCATGCACGCACGCACACGTATACACCCAAACACAGACATTCACACTGGCAGATAAAAGAGATAAATCTGTTCTCTAAAAGGAGGAGTCTAAAGAGATGGCTCAGCAGTTAAGAGCACTTGCCGCTCTTCCAGAGGACGCAAGTTCAGTCCCCAACACCATGGGGACCAGCTCATAACCGCCTGTAACTCAAGCCCCAAGGGATCCAGTGCCTCTTCTGACCTCCACTGTGTACCTGCACTCAAGTGCACATACACTCACACAGAATCACATGCATACACACAAAAGGAGAATAAACCTTTATAAAATAAATTTTATAAAAAAGGGAAAAAGCTATGAAGTTGACCTTAACAGATGAAGGATCTAATTGAAGAGGCTTGGATTATTCCCGGACAACCATCACCCAATGTGGAGCTATGTGGTAGGGCACAGACACATGGAACCCTGTGCTCTCAGACCCTGGGTCACTGTCCCGGCTTAGGGATTCCAGACTCAAGGGAACATGCAAGGCAGAGCTCAGCAGTTAGCCTAAGATGCTCTTTCCCTCATCTTCATTTTCTGAGGAATCTGTCCTGTGCATCCTGGAAATGCATCTGTGACTATACAGTTCTCCTATCTGCTTTAAAGATGTCAATTCCATCCGGGCTGATAGCTTGGGCTGTAAGGGAATCTGTGTTTACCCTCACATCGCTGATACAGCTGGGCTCCAGTCCTGCCGGTGATTTAGGCGTCTTCAACTCTAAGTGGTGACATACCAAGTTAGATCTGACGGCTTAGGATAAAAGTGCCATTATCAGTGCACATTTCAGTCAAAATCCTAAATCCAAATACCCATGACCTTCATTTTAATGTGGCTCATGACTAACTCATTTTAATTGAATTCATATTTGATGTTGACGACAGTTCACATTGTTCGTCATTTACATAGCCTCTCAGCTTCAGATACATTATGCATTATCTAGAGAGTTGTCATGGCTAATTAATAGTCTTAATCATGTTGGATTAATGGTCTTAATCATGTTGAACTTCTTAGTACAGACAGACCCCTCTCTGCCCATTCCTCTAAACGATTTTCCTAGTCTTTTGAGACAGGGTCTCAGTGTAGCCCAGGCTGGCCTCAACCTAGCTGTATAGCCAAGACAACTCGGAACTTCAGATCTTCTTGCCTCAACTTCCTGAGAACTAGGATGAGGTTACTGGTCTGTGCTCTCATGCCTGGTTTTTTGTATCTTTCCTTTTTCTCTCCCCCTTCTTTCTATCTTGTTAATTTTGATAGCACTGGAACTGAACCCAGCCAGCACTTAGGAATGCTAGGCAAACACTGCATCACCGTGCCCCACCCCAGCCCTTCTCCCTCTTTTAAGAGTCTCTCTGTGTCTTCCAAAATCACCTGGGGTTGGCTGAGTGTCGTACATTACATTGGGCCCTGGTATGTACAGGCCCTGAATCTGGGATTTAACTAGACAAGAACAAAGAATCTGTGGGGAAAACTGAAAAACTTTCACCTCCATGGAACATAAACAGACTTCTTGTCATTGCCCTAAACAACGCAGCATAACTGTCTACACCAAATAGTAGTTGTATTATGTTAGCCATTGTTATTTAAAGCAGCTGAGAAAATACATGCAGGCTATCTGCAAATGCTGAGCCAATCTGGATGAGGGACTTGAGCATCCGTGATTTTAGAATCTGTGTATACCCTGAAGTCAATGTCCTGTGATAGCAAGAACTGTGTACCATAAGCAATACATCCCTGAACGAAATTTCCTCATTCTATCACCTCCTTCCAAGCACCCTACCAACTAAGCCACACGCCCAGTTTCCACCCTGCAGCCTTGAAGAAGTATGGGAAAACAGGACTTTTTGAGGGACTCTTTGTGAATGAGGACGGACCTCCAGTGTCCTTCGAACCCTTGATCTTTGTCAGCCCTGGAACCTCTGCAGTTTCCAAGGTCACCAGAAGACCCGGATGCCATAATCGCATCTTCCCTGTGTCCAGCACAATCTCTGTTAGTTGTCCATTCAGCTTTGTCTTCATCTTAAATTTCCCTGGGTTCCAGATGTGTGCCTGGGATGCACAGATGTCTTGAAATGGGAGATCAAATGTATGTGAGATCAAAGTGGAGAACAAACCATCCTGCAGGTTTTTTTTTAATTAAAAAAGTGTGTGTGTGTGTGTGTGTGTGTGTGTGTGTGTGTGTGTGTGTGTGTGAACATGGGTGCCAATACCTGCAGAGGCCAGAATCAGGTGTTCTAGGCAATTGCAAACACCCTATGTAAGTCTTAGGAACATAACTCATGTCTTCTACAAGAGTAGTACGTGCTTGCAATGACCAAGCCATATCTCCAGCTCCTGTTTATGATTTTGAGATAGGGTCTCATGTACCCAGGTTACCTTCAAACTCACCAAATAGCCAAGGATGGCCTTGAACTCCTGGTTCTCTAGTCTCTACCTCCCAATTGCTGGAAACTATAGTGAAGGGGATAAAATTCAAGCTTCTGTACATGTAGGCAAGCACTCTACTAACTGAGCTCCATCCCGAGGCCACCCTGCAGTCTTCAGGAAGAAGGGGACTCGGGAATTAGAAGGGACTCCCAGGTCTTTTTCATCCTTCATCTCCCCCATAACTTCATCCCACAGCGCTCTCTATTCCTACCGTTCATTTGCTGCTGAACACCAATGTGCCGAAGTTGGTGTTCCTCCCTCACCTTTCACCTGGAACCCCCAAACTCACTTCTAGCTTTAAAACTGTGCATCCACAAACTCGCCCATGCTTACTGTTGTGGTGAAGATGTACAAGGTCCCCAGAGGCTCATGTGTTTGAAACACCTGGTCCCCAGATGGTGGCGCTGTTTCGGAAGACTATAGAGCTTTCAGGAGGTGGAGCCTTGCTGCAGGAAGTCAGTCACTAGATGCTGGCTCCAGGTTGTGTCTACTCTTTGCTTCCTGACGGCAAGTGAAATGTCACCAGGTGTCACACACTCCTGCCACTATGCCTTCCCCAGCATGGTGGACTATACCCTCAACTGGAAATCCAAAGAAGCTCTCCTCCCATTGGCTTGCCAAATATGGGGTCACAGCAATGGAAAAGTAACTAATCCAGTTGCTCAGTTTCCTTGGGACAGGTCCAGGCATGGAACCTAGGCCCTGGTTGACATGTATACAAACAATACCAGGGAAGGCATTCTGTATGGAAGGTGTCTGAACCATTGGGGAAACAAGAAACCAAAGCCAGCAGCTGTGTCTTGCACACTAGGTGGTCCCGGGAATCCATCTCTCTGGTTTCCTGTTTTTTGAGCTTAAGATGTCATAGTTTGCCAGGCGGTGGTGGCGCACGCCTTTAATCCCAGCACTCGGGAGGCAGAGGCAGGCGGATCTCTGTGAGTTCGAGGCCAGCCTGGTCTACCAAGTGAGTTCCAGGAAAGGCGCAAAGCTACACAGAGAAACCCTGTCTCGAAAAACCAAAAAAAAAAAAAAGATGTCATAGTTTATCAATGAGCACAGCCCCTTTCCTAAGGAACTATAAGGCCAGGCTTTGTGATCATAAAATATTGTGTGCCCATCATATCTAGTCCTAAGAAGGCAGATAATTTAGATTCTCAACTTCGGAACATGGAAGAAGCTAAATTTAGATCATCTGCTATGGTTCTACTACATAGATTACTTTTTTGTGTGTGTGGGGGGGGTTTGTTGTTTTTTTGACACAGGGTCTCACTATGTGAACCAGGCTGGCCTCCAACCCATCAATATCTGCCTGCCTCTGCCTCTTGAGTGATGGAGTTAAAGGTATGTGCCACCATGCATAGCGTGCTAGGTAACTTTTTTGTTGTTGTTGTTTTTCGAGACAGGGTTTCTCTGTGTAGTCCTGGCTTCCTGGAAGTAACTCTGTAGACCAGGCTGGCCTTGAACTCACTGAGATCTGCCTGCCTCTGCCTCCGAATGCTGGAATTAAAGGCGTGCCCACCACCATCCAGCTTGCTAGATAACTTTTGGTATGTGTTATTTGATTAATTTCTAAATTATAAAATGAGGGTAGTTATATAATAGCATTATGGCCCATTTAATTAATTTGAAAAATGAGGCTCAGAAAGACACTTTCCTAGTAATCAGATTGCTATAATGCCAAATGGACACAAACTTGTAAGTTGAGTAGAATTCTGATACTTCAGGGCTGCTGGCCAGGCACATTTGCACAGGTTCCTCATCCCAGCACTTGGGAAATAGGGGAAGGATGGCCAAGTTCAAGGCTAGTCTTGTTGACATGGTGAGTCACAAGCCAGTCTGGGCTATATAGGACCTGTCTCAAAAAATTTATATTAAAGATTGAAAAGAGAGATTGGGGATTCCTGACACAATACTGGCCCCTCCTACTCACCAGTCCCAACTAGTTCTTAGCATCCGTGTTAAGAATGAGTTAAGATAAAGACACGTTGCTAGGACCGGCCATGGTGGATATGGTTGGGGGGTATTTCTGAGTCCCAGAAACAGGAAGTCTGTGGAAGGGCACAGAGTCATGGTGCATCTACCACCAGGAGCCAGTTTCTGGGTCTAAGTGTTGTTTTAACTTTGTTATAAAAAAAGTCAAAATAATATCAAAGACTGTAAAAGTCCCCTAAGTCCCTCTGTGTTCTTCTCCCGTGTCTTGGTTAGCAGTGTGGTGGCACTCCTGTGGCGTCTACATCCAGGCCCTGGCAGCACCAACAGTGCCATCCGAAATCTTACCCAGTTAATGACCAGGTCTTCAAGACTTCACCGACACTACTGTTCTTTACTGAAGGACACAATTGCAACCAATGCCTTAGTGGAAAACCCCCACAGCAGCTGAGCCAGGGGTCAGGGGCCTTTGTCTCCCCACACCAGTCTGATGCAAGGCATGCCCTCTAGTTCTTAAAAGACCATAAATTCATGTGTGTGCACACTCATGCTATAGTCTGGGTATGAACTGCCTCCCCCCACGGGCTCCTGTAAGTGAACACTTGGGCCATAACTGGTGGCACTGTTTCAGGAGGTCGTGGGACCTTTGGGGGTGGGACTTGGCTGAATGAGATGAGTTGCCACCTTGGTCCCCATATGCCATACCTTCCTTACCTCAAAGGCCTATACTCTCTCACACTATAGGGAAAAAAAAAGTCTTTCTTGCCTTAACTTCTATTGGGTATTTATAACAGCAATGAGAAAAGTCACCCATACACCACCTGGGACCAAACCTCAACCTCTCTCCATGTCCCCTTCAATGCCGGACCTCCACTAGCACTGAGGCTGCCCCTTCACAAATGGCCTCAGGACCTCTCTACAGGAACCCCAACCCTGTCACATGGTGCCAAGCCTCAGCTGCGCTCTATGACCCTTTCATGCCTTCAAAACCAATACCCACTCGGGAGTCATACACATTACCAAGTTCGGCTGTCATCTTGGGGTGCAGCATCGAGCTGCTCTGGACCTCAGTGTCTGTGTTCTGACCCTGAAGATTTCACCTCGGTGATGCTCACTCTGGTTGATCACAGCCCACTTCACAGGCCCCGACTAACCAGCCTCACAAGTCTTGGTGAAACACACATTTCCCTCCAGTGGTGCTGTTTCTCACTGACCACAGCTGATTGGTCAGCCCTGGCAACACACAAACCACAGGTTCTCGGTCAGAAATACGGTATGTACAGCTCTAGGAGAGTCTCTGCTTCCCTCTGGGACTTCATAAGCCAGGCCTCCGCTGACTGCATTTCTCTCAGCACACTAATCCTCCAAGCTCCCACAGGACAGCCTATTAAATTTTGAACACTGGCCGGGCGTTGGTGGCGCACGCCTTTAATCCCAGCACTCGGAGGCAGAGCCAGGCGGATCTCTGTGAGTTCGAGGCCAGCCTGGGCTACCAAGTGAGTCCCAGGAAAGGCGCAAAGCTACACAGAGAACCCTGTCTCAAAAAAAAAAACAAAAAAAAAAAAAAAAAAAAAAAAAAAAAAAAAAAAAAAAAAAAAAAAAAAAAAAAAAAAAAAAAAAAAAAAAAATTTTGAACACTGAGTGACTTTTCCAGATCAAGACCCAAATACTTCTACAATCCTCCTCCAAAACAACATGAGTGGATCGGTCACAGTAATAGGCTATGATCTTGGTGCCAATTTCTACCCGTGACTAAAGCAATCTGGGGAAGAAAGGCTTATTTCACTTACACGTTCTAACCCATCCCTGAGGGAACCCAGGATGGAATTTGAGGCCGGAAGTGGAAGGGCACTGGTTACTCACTGATTCCTGTCTACAGCTTGCTCAGTTTGCTCTCTTATACAAACCAGGAACAACTGCCCGGCATGCACCATGCACAGTAGGCTGGGCCCTTTCTCATCAATTATCCACCAAGGAAATGGCCACACGCCAGTCTGATGGAGGCAGTTCTTACCTGATGCTCACTCTTCCCAGATGACTCCAGTTCCTGCAAATTGACACAAAGCAGCCAGCTCACCAGGGTGGCATTGACCTTTCAGTGGTCTTTCTGTCTCCGTTTCCTGGGAGGATGGGATGTAATTTTCCCATTCCTTATTTTATGTTTTTGCTTTTTGAGACAAGATCAGCCATGTGCCTGAGGCTGTTCTGCTAGTCACTATTTGTGTAGCTAAGGCTGGCCTCAAAGTTCATGGCAATCCCCTGCCTCAGTCTCTAGAGGCGTGTACCACCATCACCATGCCCAGTAAGAATTTCTATTTCTAAAACTAAAGAATGCAGCCATTTTATTGAATTGTCACACTATTTTACAATTATTTAAACTTTAATTGTTTTAAAAAGTAATTGTGTCCAGGCTTTTCTCATGAAGAACCAGAGGACATCTGGTAATCACATTAGCTGTCCCGCTTCTTACATACAAGAAGTTGTGTAATGGTATACTTTTTTTTTTCTGTGATTAAAATTGTCAATAAAAAAAAAGTAATTGTGTTAGTTATCTTGTTCTCACGGGTCAAAGGAAGCTCATGGTCTCAGCTTCAGTCCATGGTCTTTTGAACCCATCACTCTGGGGCCTGCGGTGAAGTTGAAAATTATAGTGAATGAGAGGTACAGAGCAGGGGAAGCCGTTACCTCTCGATAGCCAGGAAGCAGGCAGAAGAGGAGCTGGGGGGGGGGGTGTCTCCATATCTCCACCTTCAAGGGCCTAGGCGCAATGACTTAGCTTCCTTCTACAGGCCTCACTTATAGGGAGGACGGCCCCCCGGAATTGGTACAGGACATGCCCAGACACCAAATTCTCAGCACAAAGGCGATTTGTTGCCTGGGAGGGCAAGTGTGTGTGTGTATGTATGTGTGTGTGTGTGTATGTGTGTGTGTGTGTGTGTGTGGTGTTGCTGCTGCTGCTGCTGCTGCAAACCATCAAGGAAGCAAGAGAGCAAGGGAAGATGTTTTTGCAGGAGTGGGTTTGTAAGGAGGAAAGGGAGGAGTCTGTGCTAGGGTGGCTGGTCAATCCTGGTCGGACATATTAGCCAAACAACGAATTTTAATCGTTGGACCTTGTTTTTTCCTCAGGAATGAGGCAGTGGCCAAATATGGAGTGGACCTTGGGGTCCACTTTAGGGATGTAATCTATTTTTTAGAAGGGAGAAGGAGGTGGGGAGAAAGGCAAGGCCTGTGGGGGCTGTGTTTGCCGTGTAGGCCTGCTAGAGCCCTTCCTGGTTTCTCCAAGGTCCCCCTCCTTCCCAATAGTGCCACAGGCTGGGGACCAGGTCTTCAACAGACACATCTTTGGGGGGCATTTAGGAGGCAAGAAATAACAGTAACCATGCATCTTTATGACTCAGTAAATGAATAAGAATGTTCACCATGAACAGTACCTGGATTCTGGAGCATTCCTGGACTATAACATGCTGGTTTGTCAGCTTAAACTCTTGGATAAATGTGAAGAATACTAAGTATTTTAATCAATCAAACCAAAAAGGCAAAGACATGGGCACTCTGAAACTGCCCACATAAGTGGTCCTTTTTCTTGAGTGGCTGTGATGCTTCAAAGCGTGGCCTTGTACATTATCTGAACTCCAAAGCACACAAATCAAGTGACAGGCTTTCAGGACACTTCAGAGAGCAGGCGCAGGAAGTGTCATCTAGGAAGAGACTCTTTGGAACTCTGGTTTGTTGTTGTGTTGCTGAAGACTTACTTTATTTACACTTTATGTGTTTGAGTGTTCTACCTGCATACATGTATGTGCACGACATGTGTGACAACTCTGGTTTTGTAAAGACAGCCAGTTATTTCGGATGAGAGCTCTTCTGGGCACAGCCAGGGTTCTCGGGGCTCTCTGGCTTCTCTGGGGCTAGCCTTGCAGCTCATTCACTAATCAGCAGGACCCTTCCCAGTCAGTACCGAAAGTGCTTCCCAGAGCTGCCCTGAACACACATCCTAGCAACCATCTAAGCCTAAATGTACTTCCTGGCTTTGATGCAGGTCTCAGGGAGCTGATGGTGCCCACTTATTTTGGTTCAAACAATTTGGGGGGGGGAGTCAAACTCCATTTTCTTTTAAGAACATACATTATGAGATTTTTAAAAAGGAAAAATCTGCTATGCCTTGAATCTTCTCCAGCTTCCCTCCATCTGTTCTCCTCAAAGGCTGTTTCTAAAAGACTGTGGGGCTAGTGAGACGGTTCGTGGTCAAGAGTGCTTGCTGCTCTTCCAGGGGACCTGAGATCAGCTCCCAGCGACCTTGTCAGGCAGCTCACAACGGCCATGATTCCAGCTCCAGGGGATGAGACATCCTTTCTGCTCTCTATGGGTGCCCGCACACATGTGCCACACACACACACACCCCATATCATATACACACACAGACACACACACACACACACACACACATTACACACACACCCCATATACACACACACACACACACACACACACACACACGTAAAAATAAAAGGCTGTGATGAGAGTGAGAGATTAGATTCCAGACGTGATAGACCAGGCAACAGGCTGGAGAAGCCTGGCTGAGGAACTACAGAGCTCATGCTGGGACAAGAAGAAAACGGTGAGCAGGATCTCTGGACCAAGGCATTTATTTGTGCTGATGTGACAAGGCGTGATGATGTAAACAAAGGGATCCCAAATGCAGTGGTTTAGTCAGGATGGAAGCTTTGTTGGGTTTTTCTTTCAGCCCTGGGCCCAGTCTCTCTCTCTGGAGTTTTAATACATTGCCTAGAGCTGATAAGGCAGTTCAACAGTGTAGGTTCCAGTTATCTCAGTTGATCCAAGACCCCAGAAGCTGGTTAGCAGGGCTCAAACAGGGAATGACCTGGGCAAAACATGACGAGTTGTTGGCCTTCAGGTTGGCCCAGGATCCATCTACTTTGTTGGTTTGCCAGCATGGTAGCATCCTTTACAGACATCCTGGACACCAGGGAGTGGAGATGGGAAGAAAATGCCTGGCTCTTGATTTTCAATGCACAACCCCGGAGATGCAGATCCCATTTCTCACAACTTCCCAGTCAGAATCTGGTCACATCATTACAACTACTAGTTTGAAAATGTCATAGCTAGATAACCATGTGCCCAGCCACAGGAGAGACTAGCTTCGAGAGCAGAGCAGCTAGCAAAGGGGCAGCGGGCTCCTCCTTGACACTTAACCCTTCTCAACACATCTCCTGAGTGATTCTTCCTGCATGTGTTCTCATATTGTGACCTTCCACCCAAGCCCCTGCTACTGGGCTGGAACTGGTCCTATGACCCAGTGTGCAGGGTTACCTGCACCTGTAGAGATGACCTATACAGAAGCCTGGCCTATTGGAATGTGGGCCTTTCCTGAAAGAGTGAAAATGAGCATATGTGTACATTTGGCTAGACAAATGGAAAGGCATGCTGAGGGAAAAGAGGCATTGGAAACCACAAAAATGGACGCAATGGGTCAGTAGATGGGAAAGGCCGTTGGGTGGGAAAGTTGTTAGTAAGCACCCAATGGCAGATACAGTCAGAGTGGTGCAGTAGAGAGGATTAGTGGGCCTTGAGGAGGAAAATATGACCTTATTGATAGAAGGGAGTGGAATACAGAACTTATGTCTATAAATATCTTCCAGTCTTTGGAGGCTCGGTAGTAAGGTAAGTAACACTCCCTGTGACACCCTTATTTCAGGCCCCAAGTCATGTTTTGCTACTAGCAGTACGTGGTGTATGTGACTGTGCATTTCAGTGGCGCACAGGTGTTCTTTAGATTGGAAAGGAACCCCCATGGAAAACAGTGTCCTAATCAATAAGAGCATCTGCCACCTCACATAGCAAGACGTGCAAGAGGGACTGGCAAGATGGCTTAGCAGGTCAAGACACTTGCTGCTGAGCCCGATTGATAAGCTCAACCCCCGGGACCCATGCAGAAGGTAAGAACCAACCCCGTAGTTTGAGTGTACAGTTCACTATGGTGGGGACCATCGTGGAGCAGAGGCTCAAGGCCACTGGTCACCCTGCAGCCACAGTCAGAAAGGAGAGAAGAACGCTACTGCTCAGCTCCCAGTGTCCCCTCCATTCACTCCAAGACCCGAGCCCACAACTAGGTGGGTCTTCCCACCTCAACTAGCCTAACCAGAATTTCCTTCACAGATGTGCCCAGAGACTTGTATCCATGGTGACTATAAATTGACAAGATTAAGCATGCACTTAGTAAGCTTGGAGAGAAGCCTTGAGTCACCTGTAACGTCTCCCTGTTGCTGGAGGGCTTCTCTCCAGGTTCCCCAAGCCCCGCAGTCCCCAATCCACTTATAAAATAATCACTCAGACGCTTATATCATTTATAAACTGTATGGCCGTGGCAGGCTTCTTGCTAGCTGTTCTTTTATCTTAAATTAACCCATTTCTATAAATCTATACCTTGCCATGTGGCTGGTGGCTTACCAGCGTCTTCACATGCTGCTTCTCCTGGCGGTGGCTGCAGTGTCTCTCCCTCAGCCTTCTGCTTCCAGAATTCTCCTCTCCCCTTGTCCCACCTACTTCCTGCCTGGTCACTGGCCATCAGTGTTTTATTTATATAGAGTAATATCCACAGCATCTCCCTTCCCTGGCGACAATCCCCCCACCCCCTGCTCTTCCCTGTCACCGAGAGAGCCAGACTTCCTCTAGATCAGTCACCAGTCTAGAGATGCTGCTATCATCTCTCCCTGGACAACATGAGCGACAGAGCCTTCTGAGCATGTGGCGATGACTGACTTACCCTCCAGCTGGCCACCAAAAGGGTGGCTTCTGAAGGTGCAGAAATGTCTAGGCTTAGAAGCATTCTTTGCTCCATAAATGTGTCCCCAAGACTCCATCCCAGCAGCAGCTGGGGCCGCCTTCTGTGCAGCCCTTTTGAAAGCTACTCGAGAAACAGCTGGCAGGAAGCACACACCTGTGGTGTCCATCCTGGGCAACAAAGAGACACTCCATCGAAATCAAAGCTAAGGTCACTTAGTCCCCAGGTTCAATTTCAAAGACACTATAAAACAATATAAAGAATCTAGGAAAAGAAACTTGTCCCCAGTAGCATAACAATTTTAGGCAATTGTGTCCCAGCCCCATGGTGGCACTAAAATACTGATCAGCATAGTGCCTGGGCTGTCTAAGTCAGAAATACCTGGGGAAATTGTTGTGTGTGTGTGTGTGTATGTGTGTGTGTGTGTGTGTGTGTCTGTGTGTTTATACACATATGTGTAAATTACTCCCAGGACTTTAACCAAATTTAAGAATCTTTTTTTGTTTGTTTGTTTGTTTTTTCCGAGACAGGGTTTCTCCGTGCAGCTTTGGGAGCCCATCCTGGAACTCGCTCTGTAGCCCAGACTGGCCTCGAACTCACAGAGATCCGCCTGCCTCTGCCTCCCAAATGCTGGGATTAAAGGTGTGTGCCACCACCACCTGCTCTTAATTAACGTATCTTTCCTGGTCTATGATTTTAAATGATGGCAATTAAGGAGCCTTTTTTTTTTTAGCTCATTAAAAACATTATACAAATGGTTGGTTTGAGACCCAGGCAGGGATAGCTCTTCTAGACTGTTCTGGGTTGTCTGGCAAAGTGGCATATACCTCAAAACCACACTTCTGATGATGTCTCCATTTTGGGAGCTCTAGCTGCCACTGAGGCAGTAATGACTTCCTTCCTTGTTAATCTCCATGCTTCACACTTGCTCTGAACCTTCCATCTACTTCTCTTGACTGGCTTTGGGTTGGACTGTGTTCCCTGGAAGGACGTCTGCTATGCAGTGTATGAGAAGAACGCCAGCTGGGGATACGGTCCTGGCTTGCTCATTACTGATGACAGGGAACTACACTGTCACTAGTATTTTATGGGGATAATGAGAACATGGCTAAAATTGTAAACTAATCACTTGGTGTGTATGTATTCCTCCAAACTGTCTCCTTAATTGTTGGCATCTTTATGCTTTAATACCATCATGAGCAAACAGTGGCCAGTATCTTACAAAGTTGAGGATGCTCTTCAGATTTCCTTTAGCAACACATTATTCTGAAGGATGCTGGGACATACCACCTTGAACCAAATGAAGTCCCATGAATGCTCAGGGACGTGACTTGGATAGGGAAGATGGATCAGTCACTGTCTTGTGTGACGGCACAGGTGTAATTCAGCATGCTTCCCTTTCATGTTGTGACACACAGGAATGCTATTTCCATAGCACAGGAAGTGAGCAGAGCAGGGATCCTGGACTAGAGGTGACCTCCCCGGAGCTCCTAGTGACTATTCTAATAGCTGAGGATTGATGGAAACGTGGGGTTGAGACTCAGTGTTCCCAGTTCAGTATCTCAGATCTGTCACCTTTTAGCTGAGCAGGTGTTATTCCTCTCTATTGACTAGCCGCTCCCCCCCCTCGCTCAGCTCCCTTTCTCTCCTCCCGCTCTCTGCTCCGCCGCCACTCCTCTCCGCGCCCCCACGACCTCTCCTCTCCCCCCGCTCCGCATCCCCCGACGCGCAACCTCCCCTCTGGACATATAGAGAGCATAGATTCTATGCTCGTCTCCTCGTGTCCAATACAGACTGCCACTCAGTATATATTGCATATGATGTGCTTACAGGTGGCGTTGGTTGCACTCTTTACTCTCTCTCAGTCACTGTGGCACACGTGGCAAGCTATGGGAGACTCATAGTTGGTGATAGTGGGTGTGTGTGGTGAGCCCAATACACTCCGCCTACAGCGTATTGTGAGCAGCTAAGAGTTTACGGTCAAGACGCTTTACCATGCATGGTTTAGCGCGCATGAAGATGTTGTGACATTACTGCTTAGTCATTAATTTCCACCCCCCTGGATAGCAGTGTTACTCTGAGAGGCATCACTGTAATATAGCGACAGATCTATATAAAAAAAAATCTATGATGGAATACTGAGTCATTTCGATTGCTGCATGCCCTAAACTGGTCTTTATAGGTCTATGTGCACTGTAAGCCTCACGCTTTATTATAGCATGTACTACTTGTTCATCATATGGTAGGTTTTCATAGAGGATAGCTATAATACTCTGCTCACCATGATTCTAACTACATTTTGACACAGAAATAGACTACTGTCGCTATAACGTTTTGCTTATATATAGTGACTAGACTCTCAACCATAGATTATATTGCTGATGTGATATATTCAGATGAACATATTGTTAGACATATCAGTGATTTACTAGCCGCCTTGCGTACCCACTATCACTAGAATTCACTGAGAGCAACCTCTACTAGCTCCATTAATTTGATAGCTAAGAGAGACAGTTAACTCTCTTGCCATAGATCTCATGTAGCTTGCTCACAGTTGCACTCGCACGATACGCACCTCTCTCTCGCTAGTACCTCTCAGCCTTGTGCTCATATATATTGGCTTTTGTAGTCTTTAGAGGTTGAATAGATTATGCGTATCACAATGCCTCTGGCAAGTACAGATTGGAACGGACTGTGCATACTTATGATATGGCTGATCTATATATGATTCTACTGTGGTAGATTTTGATTAACAGTAGGCATCTCGAGGTGAAACACTCAGCAGATCATATACGTGCACACGTACACACATATTACTAAATATGTGTTGAGTATTGTGTAGCTGCTCACTTGGTAGCGCCCCTATTGATCTGCAGAACATGTGAACCTGTAGGTTGCACTTCGTCGTGAGTGGATTCTTGCTTCTAGTGAGCTAAATGGACATTTAGTTACCTGCTGGTCTGTGATTGACGTACAGTATGAGCGCACCCTACCATGGATCCCACTCACCGTACACATGCGGCACCGCAGCTCACGCTAAGATGTACAGTCATTGTTAGTGAGTTACTCCATGACTCCCCTCTTCGCGAATGAGTTTCGCAGAGGTCGTCTGCCATTTTTCTAAGATGCACGTACGCAAGTCTCTATCTCTTAGTGTCCCTCTGAGATAGCACCTCACCTACTGTGTCCTTATTCCTTGTGTGCGACAAGTAAATTGCTAGTGCCTTGCGCCAGTCTGACCTAGCAATGCTAATATTATTATTATACTCGTATAATGCATCTCTTGTGAGATAGCTTTGAGGGCCATTCCTAGGTAGATTGAGTACATGAGATGTGCTCTTTATAGTTGTCATCAGTACCCAGTAGCTATCTCGTAAGCTTCAGCGATTGTGAATGCATCTATAGCGATTGTCTGTGATTCACCTTTGAGGAGCGTTGGAAATACCCATCCTTGTAACGATCCAAGACCTCGTGGAAATGAGATCTGAGCGCTCATCTCTGCCTATATCGATATAAGTGCCTGTCCAGAGGGATCGTGCCCTTCATTTGCTTATAGATATATTTGTTGTGTGCTCTCTACTTTTGTTTGGGCGCTATCTCTTACATAATATAGTAGTATTAATTCACGTTGTGCATGTGTTGCTAGTTGCAGAGTGTGGTTTCGCATTAATAGTAGATTTCGTCTGTGTGCCTGTGGAATGATCTTCTACGTTACTATTTATTCATAATTCTTGATTCTAACGCCGTGAAATTGCATCTTGGTATGAACGACTGAACCTAGTTGTAGAGTGTCTTGATTACTGGTGTTATTTTTTTCAAACATAGATGCGCGCTAGGCGATTGGTTTAGGTGTGGAATTGGATCTTTTGTCGTATAAGTTATTAGTTCCACTGTAGACTCTAATTTCTTATAGCCTCCTTAGTGCTAGGTCCTAGTTCCCTCACCGTTGAGCCTCAATCTAAAACGCTGGATAGTCTCTCCTGCAGTCTCCTATAGTGATCCTCTGGAGCGCTCTAACGCTAGCACTATGCGTTGTCTTGGGTGTGGTGAGGTGGTCAGAGTGGAACTAGAATTGATGAAGAGCCACCCTGCGAGAGTGCAGCTCTCCAGCTCACTGTCAGAGGATTTAATAGCTCTTATATACCAAGGCACGCTACCATCCATTGTTCAATAACGGCTGCCATTCTCTCTCGGTGTGTTTTAATAAACGCTCTCTCACTTGGCACCTGGCTTAGCAGGGGGCTTGGACATGTAGAGGCAAGAATTTACATCTTTTTGGTTGATGCTGGACTTATCCGTTGTTCTTTATCCGTGTTCTTGGTGTTTTTGTTTTTTGTTAAGTGTGACTTCAGCTATTTAGGCCCTTAAGGGAGGTTGACCCGGAGTTCTTTCGATGTTGGGGTCACGCTGCTATACAATGATTCATAAAGAGATGGAGCTGGTTGGTGCTTTCACTCGCTCTACGCAATCTGAGAATATTAGTCTCTTTATAGGTTGTATGTGATTTGTTTCTAATAGTTATTATGTTTTTGTTGTTCTCCTTCGATCTTATGGGAGGTGCAGTCCCACTCATTCTCGGCTTTCAGCTCGCTGAGTAATAAATTTAATATCGTGCTGTGTATTGTTTTTGCTTTATCTGATGTTTTTTGTGTCTGTCTCAGTTCTATTACTTTTGTCTCTCTTTGTCTGACGCCAGCAGCTCTTGTGCAGTCAGCTTACACTTATTTCATCATACTATACCATCTATTTGGCTCCTCTGAGGCTTATTTCACCTATACTCATTTCATCGTTATTACACTCCTTCATTTGCTTCTACTCTCATCCGATAATTAGCTGTGTCTGCCTCCGATCGTTGTAGGGTCGTGGTTGTAAACATTCTCACTGGGCCACTTCCTATCTCCTTCCTACGTCTGTATGAGCTCCTGCTATTCTGTGTTGGGATATCGCTCTCTACACTCATATGTGCCAACGGTTAAGTACTTGCATTGGGCCAGGGAACTAAAGTGGCATTATCGCTGAGTCTCGCTGCTGATCGAGGGTCCAGCTCGTGTCCAGTGGCTTCGATTTATGTGGTAAGAGGCTCATCCCTCTGGGTGTTTCAATCTTCAATGTTTACTTCCATAACGGCTAGTCTGCGCAGATAAAACATGAAATCCGATAATTAAATGAGATTAAGTTATAAAATGAGGCAGTCACATTGAAGACTCACTGAGCACTACTGAATTGTCCATTCTTTTTGATCAACACTCCATTGTGAACTTCTGACGCTGTCCACGAGTTCGGCTAAATCGTTTGTTGAGCTAATTGAACAACACGGACTGGGTCATACTCTGTGGGAGATTTGGCTTCTCTCTACTCAATTCCACCGTCTTTATGGCGGGTCTGGTTGCTCGCGCGCATTGGAGACTAAGAATGGCATGCCCAAGGCTTGGGTAAGAGTACAGTAGTTTCCCTCTTATATTGCTGAGTCGCGCGATTGTCTTACGTGGTGCGCCACAGTGTTCAATTCTGGTTCTCTAGAAATCTCGCTCCTTTTAGGCGATCCCCCTATGTCATGTCTATTACGCCTCAATTACCATCTCAGTCGCAGAATCATTATCAACAACCTATCGATGTCACATTGATGCAGAAGAATGCAAGCTGCTCTGCGAAGTCAAGGTGCATGTTGGTATCCCTGTTGTGTCTCTTGGCAAGACAGTCCAGGACTGTGTTCAGGTAGTGACACAGTGATCTATTTTAGCACTAAGATTGCCTTAGTTAGTCACTGGACGTAGAATGGGAAAAGAGCGATTTTGACTAGGAGAGCGCAGGACCAACGTTACGCTTATTGGTGTAGTCTCTATCTGAGCCAGCACTTGTAGATGTCAGAGATGTGTTAAGCTAGCAACTGTGGAGGGGCTTGGAATGGATGAGAGTAAATACTGGCCTGGTGTAGCGCAAGTTCCTCTCTCCTGGAAGTCTACCTGAGCCAGATTAGGATCATTGAGGGATGCTTCTGGATCTCGCTCTGTGCTGGTGAGAGTATGAGCTGGATGAGTAGCATGTAACGTCCTGCATCGGAGTTGTGTGTGTATAACAAGTCACTCTATGTGTGATAGATGGGTGGTGATTGGAGAGCTCAGATAGTAGATTCTGGTGTGAGGATGTTGTTGTGGTTGATGTTATTTGTGCTAGCCCACCAATGAACTGCGACTATATAGCATGTCTATGAGGTCCGCACGCTAGTGTGGCAGCTGTGTGGAAGTCAAGGGGACAACTTTGTGCTAATGTGATCTCTAGTTTTCTCTCACACAGTAGTGTGTACGAGTCTTTCGCATTCTCTGTATTATAAATTTATTTTGGGGGGCAGCATGAAGGTGGTGCGACTGTGGGGTGCCAGCTCGAGTGTGTGGGATGGTGACATGACACATGATACGCTAGAGTCTCCGGAGCCATGTTATCTTCATGTTGCTCTGGCTCAGAGCGTCGCTACAATCTATGTGAGGTAAAAGGTGACAATGACGTTTCGTGGGCTCACACTGGGAGGATATAGCCATCTCATAGCCGTGACACGGTGATTATTGGAGATGATCTCCTGAAGCTCTCATGGCGTATAAGCATACGTGGTTTGAGAGACTGGGTGGGATGCATGCGGTTGGTGTGGGTGGGTTTGTGTATCAGAATATTTTAATAGGATACTGATTAAACCTAGATTCGAGCTCCAGGAGTCGAAAACAAGGTGAACGGCGAACAGGAGAAGAGGGATAGTAGACTTCCCCATGGTACCATGAATATGCAAATTGAGGCGGCCGCCTCTCGCTCTCCTCGGATCCACCCTTTCCCCGATAAAAAATGATTGCATCCACCGGTAACCTGCACCACGGGGTACGCCCTTAACCACTAAATTGCAAACGTTTTAACGAGGGTGGTCTTTCTTAGGTCTATCAGCGCTCTATGGCCGATTTAGTACGCTTGATGATTCGTTCAGATCGTGTTCCTATGATGTGCGCGCTACGATTATAAGTTTTATCTCACAGCTACCCACTCTAGACCACTCCTGGATAGCCGTGTATAGGCCCAGACTGCGCAAAGACGCGTGAAGCAACCCGGTGTTTGGGTTGTTTCTCCAAAAGAGTACTTTTCTTATTGCTCTTTGGAGCACTGAGCATGGTATTTACTCATCTCATGAGTGAAAATTATTATACACAGGCATCTATACATTTATTATATGCTCGGTTTATGTGTTTGGGACATAAACATTGCGCTGCTGTGAAGCGCTCTCGGAACCTTGTTTGTCTGTTGAGAAACTCCACAGACTCTAATCACATGTTATATCACAGAGTCTTATCATATTTATGTTAAAGTGAGCTTTGAATACTTCATGGTCATATATGGGGATTATGACACGAGCTGTGTTGTTGTTCTTCCTACTCTCTTTGGATGAGGCACTCATCGTATCACAATACTTTTGCTTATGGGTTGTAAGCACGACATTTCTTTATCTTGTAGGATAATGGACATGCATAATTCAAGTACATGAGTAGCGCGACTGCGTGAAGAACTGTTTTAATCGCAAGAGTGATACTTATTCTACTTGGTGGTTACAGTTATATCTATATAGTGGAGAACTCTGTACAGACTACGAGTTGTGCAGTCTGTATACCGCCGCAGGTGTGTTGTGAAGCGCCCCGTAATAAAGCTACATCCTTCGCTCCTTTAGCCCTTCTTCACAGCTCGAAGACGGAGATTGGTCCAGTTGAGTAAGAATACCAAGGGGTTCTTTCCTTCAGTGGTGCAGGTATGCTCTCCCGTGATTCGGTCGTCCTATATAGACTGTCGCTCGTGCTTGCCTCTCAGTGCCCCGTTTTTGCGCAGTATAGAGGCCTAGTTTCTTTGGAAGAACTCTCAGAGATAATCATACCCCCGTCCTTCTCCCCTTCTCTCCCCTGCCTTCCTATTTGTAATTGAGACTCAAATCTAGGCCCCACACAAACTAGGAAATTTGCTAATTTCGATTTTTAACTGTTTTTAAGCTCTTTAAATACAAGGATTATCATAACTCATATCCAATGCCCCATAATTGCATTCTCGCATGTTTCGGGATCTGGGATCATCGATTGAGATTGGTGTGACATCTGCTCCTGGCTGTGTTCATCGCTCCATATTTTTGAGCTTTCTGTCTAGATAAATTTAACTCTCTCTCTCAGTCGTGTAGAGCTAGGGCGATACACTAGGGATTAGGGGAGTAGAATGTCTGAGTGAAGACATTCGGTCGTGTCACCATCGCTTCGCTCTCTCCTTCGCCTCACCTGCTCTCCCTCAACGTCTACTCTTCTTCTTGTAGACTATGATATGATGTGATGGTGTAGTGTAGTAGGTGTTCGTGTAGTGTTGTTGGTAGTGTCTTCCTCTTGATCTTTTCCGTCGTCTTCTTCTTGATGTTGTCCTGATAACTTATAATACATATATTCAATAGCTATAGGCTCTGTACTAGTCCACCTGCACTGAATCGATCTGTACAATAAGACACTGCACAGTACAGTAGAGTATGATTCCTCAAATATAATGCAAGATATAACTTAAGTTTATGACGCGAGGGAAGATAGTCCTACATCATTAGGGAGAGCTTAGCCAGAACCTAGGTAACTCCTGTGAACTCTGCTCACTCCATGCTAAGCAGTTTGTGGCGCGCAATTCCTCTGGTTTTCAAATTCTCTGTGGAAAGTACAACCTCAAGCTGCTACTCGAGCAGTTGCCGAGCTCATGAAAGGACGCTTTACAGTAAAGCCAAGGCTCTAGCATTCGTCGCACCTGCCTCCCGCAGGCTCGCTATGTGCGTGCAGGCTTTCGCGACTTTCATCTGATGATCGCTATACTTTCTGTCGCTCAGAGGAGGGCTCACTTGCACGCTTCCGCCCCCCACTGGCCTCTTCTACGAATTTGCCCATCACACAAGGCGACTGTCGATTCTCAGATAGTCGCATGCCTCCTCCCATTAATTACAGACCAAAACAGTCATAATCACTGGCAGATGTTGTGTTCCAATTCCACAGTCAGGGATTAGATGTGAGTTCCGGACTTCCACTCATTCTACTCCTCCTCAGCAGGTATGACTCAGCAAACTACGGTTCCGTCTTGGCCGCATGGGCACGGACCTTCCAGAAGCGTTTTGTGTTGTCATGGATGCTCATGCGAAGTTCAATAGCTCTAAGGCCTTCAGGGCAATGCTATTCACTGTGATCTCGTACACCGTAGGCCACAGTTGACCTTTCCGAACTACTTAGATTCTGTGCTTTCGAACACAGTTCTGCGCGACTTTCTTGAAATCCATCGTTTAATCTCTTGGATTTACTTCTCGCGGCTGACTATTGATGGCAAGCTGGTCAGTCAAGGGACTGCGGTAGAGCATTAACGGGCCTGGCCGGCCGAGGCCAGAACGTCTACCATGCCTGCCTCCTCTCTATCCGGTGCTCCTCATCTTTGCTGTCGACTCTTGGTGCTGTTGGGTCTTCCTCCTTACTCTCTTCTTTTACAAACGTAGGAGAGCTGAGTGGCCTCCTTAGTGGGGATGAGCATGTCATCATTGTGTTTTCATCCTCTCATGCCCATTGCTCTTCCCTTCTGATACAACTTCGTGCGATTCGGAGGCAGTTATGGTCTTGGCCGTTATGGTTAGTGCTTCCGTAACTTTGCCTCGCTGAGGTTAACATACAAGCACTAGGAATTATTTAAGAGCAAACATATACTTACGCTGTGGGGCGTCGTTGTGGCCCCTCTGCTAAATCCCATTCATCTCTTAGGAGCAGGGTTATTGATATTTGTTAGTACATTCTATACTATGGCCATAGGGTTCTAGTTGACCTTGAACTTGTATTTATTCTTGATCTCAAGTCTCGCAGGAGGTCAGGTTTCATGGTAATTAAATAATTGTCTTGGTGTTTCCACAATTTACCTTTGAGACTGGTGGTACGTCTTTTTAATCTTTTAAGTAAAGATCATTTTCTCGACTTGCTAGGGAGGGATATATGTCACTTCATACAGTGGCTCTTCGTGGAACACATGCGTCTGTTGCACCACGACTCGACTAAAGAGTCATAGCAGAACCGTCCTCACCACTCATCAGTCAACAGACCATAATCGGCCTGTAGCGTCAGTGGATAGCCGAGTGCTTAAACCAGGAGTGTAGTGTCAGTCTCTAAGTATTACCCGCACTGCCTGCACAAATCTCTCCCTGTCCAACCCCTACTATGAAATTGTAGACTGTCTAGGCCGGCTGATCAGATTAATGAAGGGTAGTGACACCCATCTGCGAGGAATTCCTCGTGTAGCGTCCATGCTAGTAGCAATACTGGTCCTTCTTAGTCTGGACTCTCCTGTTTCATCCATAGATGAGAATAATATACGGAGCGTGGATATGAAAGATGGGTAAGGTGTTGTGACGAGTTCGCTCACTCCTAGGGCCCATCTGGTAATTAGTTCCTCTGTAGTTTCCAGTAGCTTATGATAGGTTAACATAGAACCGCTGCGTCAATCAAAAGAGTCATCCTGTCCTGTCTCGCCCCACCTGTGTTAGCCTACTATATTCCTAGCCAGTGCAATAAATAAGTATATCTCCCAATCTGGTCTTGTTTATGTCAGTTTACTGATCCAGTACCATCCCATGTCCTCCTATCACTAAGAAATTTCCGGAAATGTGATTGTTGAAAGAGTTCTGTACTGTTTGCTCTATCCAAGATCTACTGTCCGTCGCATCTGTGCATGATACTGAGTGCGTAATAGATCAAGGGGTTTACACACTCATTAGGCTCAGGCTGATTGTCCTCTCGGATCTGTATCGCTACTTATCTGTCTCTCCTGCCCTCATCCGCACTCACCTCATCGACTTGGGATATATTGCAGATTTTGATTACAAGTCTCACTCTTCGAGCTCAGATACAGTTATATTTTACATATATGATGCGCCAATGGACAGATAGCGACAGAAGACCGCCATGCGGCAATCTCTGCGATGTCTCGAGAGCATAGTTCGCTTGGTTATTGCTCTGATTTTTTTCAGCGACTGTTCCTTGCGCGTTATGTGCCGGCCACATCTCAACTGCCAGCTGTCACTTCTACGTAAGTAATGCAGGAACCCTGTCCACGCAACGGCTACGATGATTGAGAATCAGCATTTGCATATACAAAGAGTCAGGCGGGTCGATGCGGCAGGAGCAGCTCTTCACAGTAAGGTGCGACTTGCAGTGCAGAGGGTGCGTTGTAGGAGGCTAGAGAAAGCTCTCTCGGTTGCGAGCCGGCACCTCGCTGCCGAGTTGTTATAGCAGATGGCAACACTCAATTCCGTTTCAGCGATCAGTGGAGGGACTGGTGCATGCCTGGGATAGCCGTTGTGGTGCTCTTGCAGTGTACCTCTCGGTCGACCAGTGATCATGTGAATGGTGTCTGCTATCGGAGCAAGCAAGACAAAGAGGGATTGGGCAATTCTGCATGGGATCACTGTCCTGCACCGCTCGAGATGTCCCCCTCCCCCCATGTCACCAAATCTCTGGCAAAACCCCTCCCGGGGCTGGTGCTCCAAGCTGTTTTCCTCTCAAGACCCGCCTCCGCTCCCTCTGCAAGCTGCTCGATCCTCTGCTTCTGCACCTCAGCTTCCTCTATGTTCCCTTCTTTCTAGAAGCCTGGGCATTGTGGGGAGAGAGCAAGGAACAGTCGCTGAAAAACAACAACCAACCACTTCTCTGCCCAAGGCTGGCCCTTCTTCAGCCCATGATGTAGTATTCTGGGCCAGAAGAAGATCAAAATTCTGTGGATGGGTGATCTTTGCAGGGTTCAAAAACTCTATCCAGAGAAACCTGAGCCAGCTTTCTATTTCCCTCAGCCTCCCATGACAGGGAACTCCACACTTTCATTTCTGGGTACATGTTTTTTATACAAATACAGAGATTCTTATTCCACTTTAAGGGCATAAATGGTGGCAAGACTGCTTTACTTTACCTTTTACTTAACATGTCTCAGAGAACTTTTCACAGTAGTGCCCAGACACCTTCATTTTTAATAGCTGTATAGTATTCCATTTTGTGTACGTATTTCAAACATGCTCTACATGTAGACATTGGATTGTTCCTACTATTTTTGTGTTACATTTAATGTTGGAATGAATGACTTTGGACAACCACCATTTACACATAAGAAAGTGTATCTGTGCAAGGAACTTCTAGACTTAGGAGTGTTGGACAAAAGAGTGAGTCTGTAATTGATATATTATAAACTACACTTTAAAAGGAATTGAAGCAATTTATATTGCCCCTTTTTTATATTATATATTTATTTATATTATAGCATGTTGTCGCCAGCCACAGGTAGTTGTTGGCTTTAATAAGTGCTTTTACTCAGCGAGGCAAAGTCACGAGGCACAACAAAACTCACTTTCAAGAGTTTTATCAGAAGGAGAGGGAGGAACAAAAGATAGTGTGACCAGGTCTGTGGAAGACAAGTGCAGAGAGGGGAGGAGGAGAAGAGGAAAGGGAGGGGCCCGTGTCCCGCTCTTATGGATCCCCCTGCACATGCGCATATGGGCTTACGGCACGCATGCGCAGATTGTGTGATCACGCAGCACATGGATTACACAGGACATGAGGGATGACTAATCATTTTGCCAGCGCAAATGCAGTCATGTGGCTGGGGGAGTGGCCAGTAGCCACGAATACCAGTGTTTTGTTTTGCTTTATTGGCCAATCTAAGGCAATGATGCTGTTTTCATCTGGATTTAAAATTAGCATTTTAAAGGCATGCGCCACCACCGCCTTTAATCCCAGCACTCGGGAGGCAGAGGCAGGTGGATCTCTGTGAGTTCGAGGCCAGCTGGTCTACAGAGTGAGTTCCAGGAAAGGCGCAAAGCTACACAGAGAAACCTGTCTCAAAAATAAATAAATAAATAAATGAATAATAAAAAATAATTGCTTCTTGGCTTTTTGGCTAAGATCAAGTGTAATAAATAAATAAATAAATAAATAAATAAATAATTAGCATTTCAAAATATTATAAGCAAAACTGAATTTCTCTCCATGTTTAAGGAATATCTGAGCCTCTTATCCATGAACTGTTCATTTCCCCAATTCCATCTTCTCCCTACTTAGTGACGTCTTACTGATTTCTAGACCAAATCCATAGTATAAGATTGTAAATACAGATTTATGTTGATCAATTGGCTTTGAATTTGGTTATATTACTTGTATTTAAGGCTTAAAAAAACAGTTAAATCGAACATAGCAATCTTCCTTTCATGTGGCCCTTAGATTTTGAGTCTCAATTACAAAAGGCTTGGGGAGATTCTTCTTTCTGTCTTCCAGAGTAGGAAAATGAGGCTGGAAAGGGGAAAAACCTTGTCACAGACCATACAACTTACTATAATCATTTCAACTGGAGGGTTAGGAGAGCTGGGTACTTTCACTGTTTCAAATAAACATTAAATTCCTTTATTACTACACAGTGAAATTCTTCAAAATAGCCCTCCCCTCTTTTCTGCATTTCAATAGAAATGGGGCCCCACAGATGTGTGGAGGACGCCCCACAGGAGGATGGAAGCACAGGCTCCAGCCCCTCAGAGACAGATGTTTCAAGCCTCCACTTTGTCCCTGTACACCTGATGGTAATTCCCACCACAGGCTCCGGGTAGCCAGGCTGTTATGCATACCACTTTTTTGTAGATGGTTTTAAATGTCTCTGGAAAGAAAGCTCTTTGAAAAAACCCTTACCTTTGATCTGGTCTAAACCGAGTGTCGGTGGGTGGTAATAAAGACCTTGACAATGGATCCATTTCATTTAACTCTAACGCAAACTGTGTGAAACCGTAATACTGCTCGTAGCCTTTCGCATGGGATCTGAAAGAGAGACAAACAGCCCGCTCTCATTTGCAATTCATTCCTGTTAGTTAAATTCCTTCACCTTTTCATCTCTGACTCTGAACTGTTCCATTTCTATTAAAATATTCTGACCAACAAGCAGCCACCGAGCATTTCTCTACAGATTTTCCTGCCTGAGTTTTCTATCCCAGGGATATGGTCTCTTTGCCTTGGTCCTTTAGTGAATTTATTCAGCGCTGAGGAGCATCTGTACTGTCTGAGCAATCACAGAATGTGTTATTCAAATACACACACCAGGGGCCCAGTGAGATGCCGCTCCAAGATAAGGAGCTAAGCTCAGAACCTACATGGTGGAGAGAACTGACTCCACAAAGTTGTCCCCTTGACTTCCACATTCCCACGGTGGCATGCATAGCCCTGCACTCATAACACAACACACACACACACACACACACACACACACACACACAGTTTTTAAAAAATAAACCCACCAGGCCTTTGCTTAACTAGCCAACTCCCGCCGCAGAAGACCCATGATCACGCAGAGATGCCGAACTCCCCCAGAACTCCACAGCAGCTCACAGTGCTGAACTCCCCAAGGGCTATCAGAACACGATGTTCTTTCCTTCCCCCATCGCCTTTCATTTGGCCAAGTCTCAGCCCTAAAATCTCACACCCCGGTGTTAGAACACAGGGTTCTACTTTGGCCTAACTTTGATCTCAGCTAAGAATCAGGTGTACACCAGTGAGAGCCAATGCAGACTAGGGGGATTCCCAGACAGTCCTAACACTTGCTGGTCACACACCCACATAGAAACGTCCTCCCTGAACGCTGCCACAGACCGACTTTGTTGAAGATGTGTTACATTCGTTTATGCTGTAGAACATCTGTTTTGATGATGCAAACATGTGTTGCATCCCTTTATTTTACATTTGTTTAACTCTGTGAAGCTGTGTTACTGTGCCTGTCTAAAAACACCTGATTGGTCTTAATAAAGAGCTGAACAGCCAATAGCTAGGGAGGAGAAGGAAGAGGTGGCTGGCAGGAGAATAAATGAGGAGAAAGGAGGGGGATCAAGAAGAGGAGATGGAGAGGAGAATGCCAGGAGATAGCCACACAACCACACAGCCAGCTACGGAGTAAAGTAAAGAAAGGTATACAGAATAGAGAAAGGTAAAGCCCAGAGGCAAAAGGTAAGTGTGATAATTTAAGCTAAGAAAAGCTGGCTAGAAACAAGCCAAGTTACTGCCAGGCATTCATAAGTAAGAAATATTGCCATTATTTATTTGGGAGCTGAGCTGAGTGGTGGGCCCCCAAAGAGCTAAGAGTAAAAAAAACAAAAACAAACAAACAAACAACAACAACAACAACAAAAAGCAAAAACCCAACTACATTTTGTTGCTCCAACATGAGACCCGAATTTCCATGTAGGCCTTAGAAAGCTGAAAAACAAAAACAAAACAAAACAAAAGGACGTGGCTCCTTTAAGAGTTCTCTGCCTTACAGCAAGCCCTTGAGCAGCCAGTAAGTTAAAAAAAAAAAGTGCCTAGGTAAAAAAATGCCTGGTGTAGTGCAAGCATTGAATTCTAGAACTCTGGGGGGTGAATGCAGTTCTTGACCAACTCAACCAGACAGCAAGCTTAAGGCTTGGCTTTCAGGGACCTGGGAAGCTGGTGGAAACCAGCTGTTAAAGCCACGGTGGAGGTCCTATAGCCATGCCACTTAGCAGTTTAAAGGCTTACGTGGTTCAAAAAAAGACTAGAGATATCCAGTAAAAGAGGTCCAGATTAAAAAAAAACAAACAAAACTCTAAACAGGTTCCAGTGTGTTTTACAATGTGCATAGGTTTAAGAGAGAAAAAAAAGGATGTAGCAGTCATAGAAAAAACAGTTAGAAATGATAAAATTCTTAAGGAGACAGTAAAAATAATATAAAAGAATAAAGCCACATAAAAGATAAAAAAATACACAAGAGAGTCTGGATCACATGTAATGGTTGCTGTAACTTGACCTGTAAATTTGTTGATTTGCTGATAAAAGCAAATGACAGACTGATAAAGACGTGGAATTTACAAGAGGAATGAATGAAATAAAGCAGCCTAGACATTTTAAGAATGCTCAACTTTAAAATGGAATCAAAAAATATATTGCTTTAGGAGAAGGCGTTTTTGCTTTTATTTCCACAGAAAGGAGGCTGTGGATTCTTTCAGAGGTGGATATGGATCAGGTTTGATCATGGAGACCTCCTGAATCTTGACAGGTGATAATAATATATACAACAAAGGTACCACTGGTCTTCCCAGTACATGGCCATTATCTCAATTGTCTCACAGACCACCTAAAAATGCCTTTGCCCACGACAATACAGAAGCAGTCTGGAAAGCAACAATGCCACATCCCAAGAGAGATAGGTGAGTGAAGTATATTTTTGGTTAGATTATGGATGTTTGTATATTTTAGAGGGAAAATAAGAAAATAAAGATAAAAAGGCAACTAATTAATCAGATAATTTATGCACTGGCATGGATTTTGCTAATATATGTTACAAAATTTTAAAGTTATTTTTGTCTATATATGGATATATTTTTTACTCTATGTCTTTGGGGGGTAACTGTGCTTATGCCAGCCATTTAAAAATGCACTGCTATAAGAAATTAGGTTAGTAGTTAATCTATAATAATCAAAACTTATAGTACACATTAGGCATATATTTCAAAGGTTAAACAGGTGTATTTTAAGACAGATAGATGATTTTCAAACACTTCAAAAGACCTACAGAATGTGGCACTTTAAGATGTTTAATAACCTAAGGTTTTTCATGACAATGAGACACACAGCTCCTGCAGCTACATAATTTAGGTTCAATAAAGGATGAATGGGCATCAAAGAAACTCCATAAGGGAGTTTTGCTTCATTGTGGTAGAAAAACACAAGAAAAAGATTGTTTGAACTTTGCCAAGCTAAACAGTCCTTCAAAATTCCTTCTTCACAGAAGAGTCTGCCAGATATTCCACAGGACATAGAGGAAAGTGACTGACAAACTTTGCCAATATTTAAGGTGGGACAGTCCTTCACATTCATTTCTGCTTCACTGAAAAGTCCGCCAGTTATTCTAGCCTATAGGCTGAAGATGGATGCCCCAAACATCGCAGAGGAACTATTGGGGTGACAGTCCAGCAGCCAGAATGTCTCTGTTATTAGGTAATATTACATTCCTCTGGGGTCTTTTAGATGGAGTTAAAGACTAAACAGTTAGAGTTACAGTTTTCCTTAGTTTATGATAGAAATTAAATTAGGTATAAAATTTTAGAATCACTAAGATAGATAGATAGTGGAGTATTTTATCTGAATTTGCTAAATAAAATGGACTAGATATTGTAAATGTAATTCTTACTTGATAACTATTTTATTGCAAATAGTTTTACTATATGTTAAAGTTAAAAATCTTTTTTTATTTTTTTAGGCAAATAGGAAGAAATGTTGTGGATGTATTACATTTGTTTATGCTGTGGAAACATGTGTTTAATGACACAAAAATGTTGTTGCATTCTTTTGTTTGCATTTATTTAATTCCATGAAGCTGTGTTATCGCCAAATGCAACAGTGATCCATGGGCAGCTTTCAGCAAACGAGAGACTGTCCATGTGAACAGTCTGCTATTTGCCTCAAAGCTAGGAAGGCGTTCTAGTTCCACGGCAACCTTTGGATGGAAGAAGACGTGGCTGAATTGGACAAAGAGACACCGCTGCCCTACGGTCCCATCTCGTCCTCATGGAACACAAGCCCAAGTTTGGGTGAACTGAGCCCTTCCTTGTTACCCACACTTGGCATGGGGATGGGCTGGGACCCACTTCAGGCTGATGTGTGTTAGGACACCTGGCTGGCAATCCTGGAAATGCTTCATTCTTGAGGAAAGGGAGATGCAAGATCAAAAGTCTCTAGTCCTCCCTTTTCCCCCTGCTTGGCATTCAGCTATGAGTGTGACCTGATACCGAGTTGTGACAATCATCTTCACACATGGGAGGAAACACGTGTAGCATAATGTTTCCCCGACCCCGTGTCTCTGACATGAGTAGGCTGTGGAGATAACAACAGGAAGCCATTGCCTTTCAACTCAGTATTAAATCATTGGCATGCAGCCCCATGGCTTAAATGATGAATGGAGTGGTTTTTCTTTTTCCTCCCTCCCAACCCCAACCCCCAACCTTTCTCTCCTTCCCAGACTAGACAGAGGTTTAATAAAAGGACTCTGACTTTTCAGTCAGAAGATTAAAGTGTTGCTGGAGGCTGGGCTTCCATAGCCTTCTTGGCACAGCTTCTCCAGGGCTGTATCTTCTGGGATGCAGTGTGGCTTCTGGGGTTGGCCAACTGGAGGATCCTGCATGCTTTGGGAAGCCCAGGTCACTGTTTTCTAGTGACACTTTCCTCTTCATCTTTGCTCAAGAATGACTCTTGCATTTCACAGGCATTCCGACAGGGCTTGTCATACTCCCATGTGGGACGGGAACCCAAGAACCCTCCAGGCCACCCTTGGATTGACAGCAGCTCCTTTCTGAGGTCCTGAGAACCCAGAGCAGAACCTAGCAGTCAAACTAAGATGCTACTGTAAGCATGACCAGGACTGGACAGATGGGCCAGTACTGCTAACCTGCTAACAAGCAGGGGGTAGCCTAGAGCTATGGAGTAGCACTCACCCCTCCCAGCTCCCCTGCCCTGACCCAGACACTCATCCAGTCCATGCCTAGGACCTGGCGGACACTCACTTGCTCTCCAGACACATGTGGAAGAGGAGGCCCCGCACACAGTAGATGCTCTCATGCCATTTTCCAAACAGCCGGTGCACAGCCTTGCCATCGCGGTCGAACACTGTGCCTTCGATCTCGTGGGCATTAGTGCTCCAGTACTTTGCCTAGAGGGCAGATGACAAATGTCTGGGTAAGACTCTGGCATTTGCTCATTACAGGTATTGGCTGGGGGGGTAACAAGAGAAAGAACTAAGATAGGGCCCAGTGGTGCTCTTCTACAAGGAAGGCAGGAGGATCGGGAGTTCAAGGTCATCCCCAGCTGCAAATTGAATTTGAGGCTAGCCTGGACTACATGACACCATGTGTAGCTCAAAATCCTATATTGGTCTTAATAAAAACCCGGAGCCAGACATGAGGGTAAATGCTGAAAGATCAGAAAGACAAGAAAAAGCCACAGCCACCTCTCACCTCACCAACTCCTCAGCGCACAGTCTGAGCTCCTGTCTCCTCCTGCCCAGCCATATCACTTCCTGCCTCCACCTCCATAGTGCTGAGATTAAAGGCATGGGCGCCGCTCAAATACTGGGCGCAAAGGCACGAGATCCCAAGTGTTGGGATGAAAGGTGTGTGCACCACAGTCCCTCGGTGTGAGCTATTCTAAGAGGCAGTGAGGTGACATCTCACGGGGTTTTTAATTTGCATTTCCCGGATGATTGATTAGATGAAAATCCATTCATCTATCTGTTTGCACTTTCAGAGATGTCATCCAGGCACTTTGTACCCCTGTTCTAGGAGGCAGGCTCTCTGCCACCGAGCTCTATTTGCCTTTGTTGAACACACTGGCTTATGTGTGTGTGTCCTCCAGCACGCTACGGCACACACGTAGAAATCGGATGACAACTTCCAGGAGTCACTTCTCCTACCACGTAGGTTCTGGAGACCACATTCAGATCCCGAGGCTTGCAGCAAGAGCCTTGAGCCTCGAGCCTGGCTCCTGGCACTTTATCTAGCATCTATTGGTTCATCCGTGTATAGACTGCACTTTATTTTTTGGATGGGCTCTTGCTGTAGAGCTCTCACAGTGATCCTCCTGCCTCAGACGCCTGAGTTCAAGTATTGGTCTTACCAGGGTGCACGACCACACCCAGCTCCCCAGTTATCCACTGTTTTCTTCCACTTGAGTTCCTTTGTATGTTTTGCATCTTAACACCTTGTCAGATTGCAAATCTTCCTCTTTTGCATGTGGATATCCAGTGATCCCAACAGCATTATTGAAGAAACCGCCCTTCCTCACCATGTCATACTGGGGTTCTTTTTTTGAAATCAATTAAGTGTAAACATGTGGATTTAATTCCAGGTTTCTAGCCTGATCCCATAGCCTGCCTAGGTTCTGGATTTAAAAAATACTGTTAGCTATTTAGTAAAATTTACAGTTAATCTCCTATTTGCAGTTTGTAACCCAACAATGAATGTGTGTGTGTGTGTAGGTTATTACTTTTTCTACTTTTGCTTCATGTAACATAGGAACACAAGACGCAGCTCTTAGGCATTTGCCAGGTACCCAGTGCATTAGCTAGTGCTAATTGGCTAGTGTGTTAGCAGCTGCCTCAGGCATGTCACCATGATTCTAAAGGCTGAGAGTTCTTGCTATTACAATTTAAAATTAACTCATAATTCTTTTTACCTGAAGAAAATAGTCATTTGCATACTAGTTAAGGAGGTTGCTTAAAACTGCAGTTTCTACTATTCCCCCTTTCTAGGCCTGTTCCAGCTGCAGGGCCAATGCTCAGCCCTTGAGCAGAACAGCTCAGATCAGCCTAGTTACACAGTACCGCTCTCCCAGCAGACGGGAGTGCCAACTCCCTTGAGGCGATGCTTTGGAAAGCTCTCAAGTACCTGGCCACTCTTAAAGACTGCCAGGGACAGAAGACATTTCTACATAAATCAAAAGTCCTGGCACTATTTCAGCTGAAACTGAAGCCATATTTGGAAATTTCAGTGGCATTTCCAGGTCGTTTTCTGCTGGTTCAGTTTCTTTCCTTCACAGCTTTGGGGTAGAATGCAAAGGGAGGGTGGGACGCAGCAGCGCCACAGAGAAGTGAATGAGAAATTACTGAATGAGTTCTCCAGTCACGTGAAGTGGCAGGAGAAGAATGGATCCCAGACCCGTCAGTTTTATCAGGAAGCAGGCGTCAGATTTTTGCCTTTTACAACAGTCATCAACAAAGCAAATGTTGATGACTGGATGGGAAACCACAGAGGAGATGCCATGCCCACACATGCCTGGCATCTACTCCCAAATTCTTTCAACAACCAAAGCTCATCTCAAATAACTACACCATCTCAAATAACTACATGCATATTTCCTGTAAAGCCGTGTGATGGTGGACACACTGAGTAATCTCAGGACTCAGGCTGATGCAGGGGGACGGCTCTGAGTTTGAGGCCAGCCTTCTCATTCTTTCTCTGGTCCTGGGTAGATGAGAAAAGGTTAGATGGTAGACGGAGTGAACACATTCCTTTGAGGAGAGGTGGACAGCTGGTTTACCTGGATTAGGGGGATACATTCTTGCTTCAGTTGCCTGGTCAACCTCACAGATGTCCCCCATGGATTACAGGTTGTGCAGAGAAGAGTGTATAAAGTTGCACTCAGTTTGGGATTTTGATCTTAGTTAAAAACAAACATTCTTTGGCAAGGGCTATACCTTAAAGCCACTTTAAGACTCCAATTTGCAGTAAGGCTCGTTAAGGAAGGAATGGTCAGTTGCCTTTAGCCTACTGGCTATGGTGGGATAGGATCTCTGTTGGTCTTTTCTGTGTTGAACACACAGATTGCAAGCCAGTGCCACTTTGAGATCTTTGGCAGCAGTTAACTCTGCAGCTCACACACGATTTGAGCCTGTATGATAAGAGTATTCAGAGATGGGTAATTCCTGGGGGTGCTCATCAACCTAAGACAGAGCACCTGTGTGGCTGGGCAGACATCTCCATGACGGGTAAGGTGACCCACTGACGACCCACTTACGTCCACGCAACCTAAGTCAGAAGCTCATTATTTTAGTAAAGAGGGACCTGTAGGGCCCTGGCCTCTGTTTTGGGTAACTGTTGCCTTGCTTGCTGACCTTGACCTTGATATCCTCCCTATGCTAATTCCCTGATGGTTCCACCTTCCTGAATGCTTAGTTCCTTATCTGTGTATCCTGCATAATGGGCATTAACAGCTTAGATGCAAGATTGTAAAACATCTGTAGCGAACTTCTGCCCTCCGGGTTCTCCCACTGGCTGTAAGCCTCTATTTAGACCTCTTCCCTCCTTCAATAAACAGCATTGGCATAAAAAAAAAAAGTACATGAGGTTTTAAGAAGTAAAACGCTTCTAGGAGGGAGAGAAAGGAGTGGGACTCAAATTAAGGAAGTCGGAGAGACCCCCACATAGTTGCTTGCACCTGGTTGACCTTTCCATTTGTCTCTGAATGTTCTGAGCCTCAGCTGTTGGCATCAAGGGCAGTCAGGGCTGTAGGAAGAACAGGACCAACCAGGTCTTTACTCCTTTACTCTTGCAGAGCTGGGGATGGCAAGGAGGAAGGTGAGGGGGCAGAGAGACAGATGGGTAAAGAAAGAACGAGGAAGCCAACTTCAGTGGTAACAAAACCCTTGAAGAACATCGGATGGTGAAATCGAGTGGATGACAGCATGGGCGGTAACGTCAGGACCTGGAGGAAGGAGGCCAGTGGGGAGGGAGTGAGGAAAGCAGGGCCGGTGTGCTCAGTGGCTGGAGAGGCAGACAGCAGTGAGAGGAAGCAGTGAGGGGGCGGGGCTGGGGAGGGATGAGGGTGAGTGTGTGTGCATGCGTGTATGTGTGTGCATGCACTAGGGATGCATGGGCATTCCAAGGGGTGAGAGCTGCCAGGGCTGACGGTGCAGAGCCTCGTGGGCCATTGACAAACTGCAGATGTCTGCTGTGGAAGGGAGTGGAAAGCTTTTGTTAAGGGACGGCTGTGGCTGGTCACGCTTTTCCTCAAAGCACACAGGCATAGCTGTTCCCCGCCCAAGTCCTCTCTTTCATGACAGAGTCTCCTGTTGTAGTCCAGATTGCTCTCAGACTCACCATTCACAAGCCTCAACCTTTTGAGTACTGCATTACAGGAGCATGCCACCAGGCCTGGCTTCATTTCAGCCATTATTATTATTGTTATTATTATTATTATAAATTATTATATTATTATTATTAGTATTACATGTATACAGCAGTATGACTGCAGGCCAGAAGAGGGCACCAGATCTCATTACGATGGTTTGAGCCATCATGTGTTGCTGGGAATTGAACTCGGACCTCTGGAAGAAACAGTCATGCTCTTAACCTTGAGCCATCTCCCATTCCCCCATTTCAGCCATTCTTAAATGCATAGCTCAAAAATATGAAGTACCGTCACAATATCGTCACTACTTTCTAGTTCTAGAACTTTTCCTTTTCCCAAACAGAAGCTCCAAACCCCTACTCTGTTTTCTTTCTCTATAAACTTGGCTATTGGGGTACCCATGTCATTGGGACCCTATAGAATACATCTTTTCACACCTGGTTTATCCACTGAGCATCATGTCTTCACGCATCTTTGTGCCACAGTCTGATGCCATCTTGTAAAAGAGGCCCCAGGCTCTGCACTGAGGGCAGATGGTAGGGGAGGCAGGCAGGGTCGACGTCCCAGTCAAGGGACAGAGTGGAGGACAGCCTGTGCTCTGGGCACCCGGGGCCGCCTCCGCCCTCCAGCCCAGGAGCTGGGCTCCCTCAAGGTACCTTTATGAAGTTCACTTTGCAATGGCAGGAGTCGTCCGTCAGTTCTGATGACGATCTCGCCATAGTGCTCGATCCACCGCTGCCCGCTTAAGATGTTGTGGATGCAGGAAGTTCACTTGTTCCACTCAAAGTGATCTCCAAAGCTGGAAGAGAGGAGCGGTCAGAGACGGCTCCCGGAAGAGCCGGCCACAGATGCGGCAGGCATCCTACTGCACACAACGGGGCAGGGGACGAATCACTCAGGCCTCAATCGCAGACCCTGCATCAAATAAGGCTCCAAGGGACATGTGAGCTGAGGCTCTTGAGCCAGCAAAATGCCCAACTACGGAGAGAAAAGGCAGAAGGGCGCAACTGGGGGGGGGGGAGCCAGTTCCCACACTTCAACAATTATGCATTATTTACATCCTTGATGAGAACTTAGGCGTTGCTTACAGAGTTAAATAGCAACTATGAGGAAATAGTAAGCAATATTTTAAGTGCTTTATGCATAACACGTGTCTATCCTCCCACATGTCCTATGAGCAGATGAGGGCACTAGAGACAAGGAAGGTATGGTGTCCTGACCAACAGTCACGGGAGAACGAGGCACAGCAGCACGTGATTCCCCATAGCCTGGCCCCAAATTCTGGATTCACTATCCCTTTGCTTTAAAAACACCTATTGGTGATGCCTGCATCACCAAAGCCATGTCTGTCTCTGAGGGAATTCTGTCAGCGAGGCAGGACCACAATGATAAAGAAAAATGACCCTTTATCTTGAAGGGGAGTAAAAATGAATTTTTAAAAGCTTCTGTGCAGAGAGCTATTGTCTGCAGGGGGCATTTCCACCCAGTGAGAGAAAACACCAGACTGTGAGCCTGCCACTACCTGAACCCACTGCTAGATGGAGTGAAAAGCATCCTCTCCAGCCAGCCAGGGGCAGGGTGGGCAGCCTGGACAGACCACTAATGTGGACTCCAGGCCTGAGAGCTGACATTCCTAACACAGAGGAACTTACGCTGGCAGCGTCACGTGGGTTGTGCCGATTGGGACGATTTCCATGGATTTACCCCAGAATTTATTTTTCCATCTCACATCTGAAACAAAATCCAAATATCACATGTTCAAGCAAGACAGCTAGAGGACCAAGGTCTGAGGCTCAACAAATGACAGGTCACCCTATAGCACCACAGAGAATTAGTTCTAATGGAGACAACTGCTCATGCCCTAGAAATGGGTACCCAACGGAGTCCCAAAACAGAAGCAGGAAAACCAAGTTGTAAGACAAAGTCCTCTTGAAAGAGTTAACAGCACCAAAGCGAGATGAAGACAAGTCGAAGTCCCACAGACACAGGCTATCCCCAGGATGCTGCAGCCTCAAGAGGCTCGTCAGAAAGGGCCATGTAAGCAGGGCTCTGCAGAATACAAATGAGTCCGTGGCGCATAGAGAAATCAGCAATGGGAAAATAAATAGTACTTAAAGGGTCAGAGGTGTAAGAGAGCCGTGTGTGGCTCTGACCTGTAGGTCTGAGGTTATCTAAGGGGACGAGGAGAAAGTCAGGCTGAGGCAATAGTAAGTTCTGCAAGCCTGGCTAAGGTTGAGTTGAAAAGAATCAGGGAACCAGTGTGATTAGATAAAAACCTTGCAAAAAATGTCACAGCCACACAGAGAACAGAGCCTGGGCAGGAGGCGTTAAAAGTGAGGGGTTAGGAGATCGGCTGCTGCGGCTGCTCAGGGGATGAGCAGGAGGGAAGCGAGTCAGGCCAACCGCCGTGGGCAGTGGCTCACGAGGAAAGAAGCAGCACACAGACACAGGCTGAGAAAAGGACGGGACATTGACAAGGGCGTCAGCTGTCCTGATTTTCGGATGCCACCACCAAGAGAGAAAAGGGAGAACGAGATGGGAAGCGGGCCCTGTCTAGTGGATGCACTGAGGCAGAAGAACTGTAGGGGTGAGGGAGGCCGGCAGATGCATGGCTGTGGTCCAGATGAGAGAGGCAAGTGGAGTCCTCTTATGAAAGACTGCAAAGGTGGATTTGAAGGAAGCTACGAGAGCATTAGCTTTAAAAAAAAAAAAAAAAAAAAAAAAAAAAAAAAGCTGTTTTTGGAGTGATGAAACTATTTTAAAATTAACTGTGCTAATAAAAAATCAGAGTCATATATTTAAGTGGGTAAACAATACAGGATGTGAGTATTTCTCAATAAAATTGGTAAGAAAACTGAAAAAGGGAGACTTGGAGTTCGGCAAAGATAACAATGCATTGCTAAATTTTGTAACACACATAAAATCTCACAAAGGCTGGGGTTACTTCGCCATGTTTCTTACTACATGAAAATTGATATATAACAATGCCAGTTGATGGCAGACTGCAACACTGTAAAGATATATAATCTCAAGGTAACAACTAAGGCACAAAATAAAGAGCTGTAGATATAATCCAACATAAGAGATAAAATGGGCATACAGAAAAGTATTCAACTAATTCAGAAGACGGCATTAAAAAAGGAATGAGGGGGAGCAGGGAATAGATTTGACTAATTGGAAAACAAGGCACATTTAAATCACCTACATCTATAATCACAATAAATGTAAACAATCTAAATAACCTGAGGAAAAGTTGAAGATCCTACACCAAGGGAATAGGTGGAATCACCCCAAACACAGCGAGCAGGACGTGTACAACAAAAGAGCATCAAGGGACTATTCTGAGAAGGTTCTCTTGTTAAAAACAAAAACGCAAAGTTTTATGAAAACAATAAAGAAGCACTTACAAGGCCAATGAGATTTATCAAGTAGGAGCTAAGGAGCCTTATGAGAAACATTTCCAGAAGGTGTTGTGAGATATTTGATTACACTGTGTAAACATATATCACTGTAGCCAGGCGGCAGCGGCGGCGGCGCGGCAGATGCCTTTAATCCCAGCACTCGGGAGCAGAGGCAGGCGGATCTCTGTGAGTTCAAGGCCAGCCCTGGCTACAGAGTAAGATCCAGGACAGGCTCCAAAGCTACACAGAGAAATCCTGTCCTCAAAAAAAAAAAATAAATAAATAAATAAAAAATAAAAAAAAAGATATATCACTGTGATTGGTTAAATAAAAAACCTAAATGGCCAATAGCTAGGCAGGAGGTATAGGTGGGACTTCCAGACAGAGAGAGCTCTGGAAGAAGAAAGTGGGGGTGTCACCAGCTGGATGCAGAGGAAACAGGACATGCAGGAGGAGAGGCAAAAGCTACGACCCATGTGACAGCACACAGATTAATAGAAATAGGTTGATTTAGGTTATAAGTTAAAAACAGGCCTAAGCTAAGGCCAAGCTTTCATAATTAATAAGAAATCTATATGTCATTATTGGGGCTGGCAGGACAGAGAAAAGACTTGCTACATGAAGGCTTTGTGAAAAGCAGCGGAATCTCAGGTGAAGCAATATTTAATATAAAGCATCAATAGCAAAGATTAAAGAAAAGAAACACTTTGCTTCTAACTTTCAGTGGGTAAGATTGATTGCATCCATGCAGAGATAAGTGGTTAATGGACAGGAGAAAGGAAGTGTTGCAGTGTGCTCTCGGGTACTTTCAAATCTCACAGAGATACATGCCTATGTTCATGTATATAAAGACAGCATGAGAACCAAATGGCAACATCACTCCAGGAAATGTTTTTATAAACTGATCAGGGGCTGGGGCACAACTCAGTCAGTAACTGCATAACCAGCATGCATGAGGCCGAGTTCAGTCCTCCATACTGTGTGAACCAGTGTGTGGTGGGGCACGCCTGGAAGCCCAGCATTTGGGGAGGATAAGAAGTTCTGGGTCATCCTAGTCTATACAGTGAATTTGAGGCTAGTCCTGGCTACATGAGTCTCAGTCTCCAACAAACAAAAACTATACTTTTTTAAAAAATGGTGTGTGCTCAACTTCTTGATAACCTGGGATACTCAGTTTCTCTTACTGTACTCCAATCTTCTGAATAAATGAAAACCTAACGAAACTCACTCACGTAGGAGAAACGTGGGGCATTATTTTTAGGACAACTCGCCATCTCCCCCATCTCCAAATGTAAGTTTTAGGAACATTGATTCCAAAACAAGCCTACAAATGTAAAGAAGGGCCAAAGCTCAGGGGTAGAAGTGTGCCTGTCTTTCTCAAACCTTTGGGTTATGATCTTGAGAGTAGCAAAAACAAGGCCAGGCAAAAGCCGAACAAAGCCAGATGGCAACAACCACACAAAACACAGAGGGAACCTCCAAACAACCTTAAAAACAAAAACAAGGGGCCGGTGGCTGGGCGGTGGTGGCGCACGCCTTTAAACCCAGCACTTGGGAGGCAGAGCCAGGTGGATCTCTGTGAGTTCGAGGCTAGCCTGGTCTACAGAGTGAGTTCCAGGACAGGCTCCAAAGCTACACAGAGAAACCCTGTCTCAAAACACCAAAACAAAACAAACAAACAAAAAAACCAAGGGGCCGGTGAGATGGCTCAGGCTTATCACCAGGCCTGATGACAGGAGTTCCATCCTTCAGACCCACATGACAGGAGAAAGCCCAGTCTTCTTTGTTACCATCTGATCTCCACATGCCCCCTACAACTAAATAAGTGAAATGAAAGCTCAGTAGGTTAAAAATGTTCATAAAAATGAAGATGAATAAAAGTCAGAGGTGTCAAGTGTAAGTTTGGAAACAGAATTTAAATTTTTACAAAGCCAGAAGCCCATTGGCTGCCTACACTCTGCTGACCAGCCGGAACGCCCAGCTCCTGCGGTGTGAGGCATTTCCAGACGTTAGAGAGTAAGATGGAAGAAAGGATGCAAGAACAGGTGACTCGGGTAAAGAGGGAGGGCGTCTCTTAACAGGCAAAAAAAATGATCTTTGAATTCTGAGCATCCATGATAACAAACGAAATAACATGCTGTCCGTGAGTATGTGGTAAACGTCAATTGCTGTCGAGGTGGGAGAAGCCAGGGCATCAGGTGGGCAGACTCTCTATGAACAGCAGGTCTGGGGACCACCTTTGACCTTGGCAAGCACTGAGCAGTCCCCGGAAAAAATGACATCTTCAGTGCTGAGAGCAGAGGGCAAACGGATCAGTACATACCTTGCCAGAAAACGAAGTTTCCAGACTCGGCATGGCAGGCGGAGATAGGTGGGTGGTGGCTGACCTGAGGGAGACAAGCACCAAAATGTAAAAACGTAACTTGAGGCAATGTTTGTTATGCTGGAAAGTCATTCCTTTTCGTGAGCGAGCTGGGACACAGGAGCTGGAACAAGTGTGTCCTCAAGAGGGCAGGCTTGACATAGCCAGCTCCCCTTTTCTCCGGGTGGGTGGGAAGGAAGCTGGGAATGGAAGCCTCCAGAAGCTTTCCTGGGAGCACGGCCCGCCCAGCCTCAAGTGGTGAGGCACAGCATGATTTGAACAGTATCATAAAAAGAGGGCGTTTGAGGACTGCATTTCCCCAGCCAGCACGGTGACTGACTTGCTATGGAACAACCTGCAAGCATTTTAACTAAGCCGTCAACGTCACCCTTCCGTGTGCTACTTTTAAGTAACATAAAAAGATGTCCCCCTAGGGCTCAGGAAGCTGAAGCATGAAGTCCAGGCTCTTAAGTCACTGATATGGTCAATCCAAGATAGCGCTTTTTCTTAGTTTTGAAATTTATCCATTCATTTATTATGAATGTGTGTATGTGTGTGCACCACGACTCACACGTGGAAGTGTGAGAACAATTTGTGGGAGCCAGTTCTCACCTTCCACTGTGTGGGTTCTAGGGATGGTGCTGAGGTCCTAACTAAGCCTTGGCAGCCAGTGCCCTGACCAGCTGGGCCACCTCACTGGCCGAAGGTAATTCTTAGAAATAATGTGTCTGTGAAGCAGAGCTAGCCATAGACGGTAGACACTGAGGAAAGTCCACCAAATGCTAGGGGGGAAATGTGTTGGGACTGTGGAGAAGGCTCAGTCCACAAAGCAAGCCATTGCCGTACAAGTATGGGGACTGAAATACAGACCCAGAACCCACATGGGGGGGGAGCTAGCTGCGTGTGCTGGCTGGCATTTGTAATCCCAGCGCTACAGCAGAGACAAACAGGTCCTTGAGGCTCACTGTCAGCCAGTCTAGCCTATTGATGAGTACCAGGCCAGTGAGAGACCCTGCCTCAGTAAAACAACAGAAACATGGCAGATGGTACCTGAACAACATTTTTCTTTTGGCTCCCTACATGCACCTGCCAACATGAACACACGTACCACACAACACACACACACACACACACACAGCACATGCTCGCAAATAAAACGTGTTTATCTATCATCATATATATAAAAGCAATCTTGAATGAATAATTACATCCTAGAAGGGATGAGCCTCGAAACAGAGACTGCCACTGGGGGGCGCCATTGCTTGTTTTACCCATCAATTAAGACGCTCAATACAAAATGGAGGCTGTATTCCATCTCTTCATCTCAGTATCACTCAGGACCCTGTGCTGTTCTCACAGATCAGTACTCGTTAAAAACAAAAACAGCCATGCTGTCAGTACGCTTCCAGAAATTTCTCTGATTTCAATGGCTGTTAGCAGAGGCTATCTTCTATTTGGAATGTCTACTTAAAGCCTTTCCTAGGAACAACTTGGAGGCTGAAACCAGAAAGGTCAAGTTTCCCAAACCACAGCATTCAGGGAGTCCACAGAGCAAAACTGAGTATCGGTGGTTTACAGACTTCAGGAAAAAAGAGTTAGGCAGCTGAATTGTTCTCAAATCCATCCACTTCACACTCGGCACTCAGTACTGAGCGCCGTCTGAACAAGCGGTTGTGTAAGGAGACAGGAGGGGAAAGGGGGCTGACAAGTCCACAGCCATCGCTGACTTCACTCGGGCTCACCCACGCTGGGGATCCTGCTTTGTAAACCACCCCTATGTGGAGAGCCGCAGGGCTGAAGGATCCCCAGGCATCCTGCCCACAGCCTTAACTGACAGACTGCGCAGCCAGGAAAGCAGAGAAAAGACGAAATAGCAGCCACACCTTCGGATTACTCAATGAACTGAAATCCGCTATGGGAAGTAGGAGGCGGAACCCTGCTGCGGCTTGACGTATCTTAGTTCCTGTGTGCTGTGTGACGCCACAAAGGCCCCTGCTTTTCTCTGCAGCTTTGGGGAGAAATTTTCACTGTCTTAGGGCCCCAGCTCCTATAGTCAAAGCAACTGTCTGCTTCTGTTTAAAAGTCCAACCACTTGGCGATAGTTTTATCACAAAGCGCTCTATCATCCTCCTTTCTCCATGAGGGAGCTCTCAGAATAGGCTTGCTGAATTTTAAACCACAGGATTGCATACAGTTAACTGGAATAAGGCTGCCTCTCCAACCACAGTTCTCTACCTACCTGACATGTCCACTGGACAGGGCAAGGAGCCATGCAATATGGGAGGGAGCATACAGGCGTCATCAAGAACTTAGTAACTTTACGGGGCTCACCAAATATAAACATCAAAGCAAAGTTACTGTATACAAACACCATGCGCCTGCTCTTAATTACTTTAAATCCTGTAAAATGGAGAAGCATACTGCGCATAGGAACTAGAGGGATCTTGTGATATTAGAAAGTATATACACATTTTATAAGAACGCAGGTATGATCTTTTAAGACCACCATAGCAGATTAACAGTTTCCATCAACTGCCTTTAGATAGAACCCAAAGATGGCTGTGGATTTTAATTTTTTTTTTTTACATTTATTTGTTTGTTTACTGTGTGTTGGCATGTAGAGGTCAGAAGACAAGTTGCAGGAATCAGTGTGGTCCTGTGGGTCACAGGAATGGGGCTCATATCACCAGGCTCGCAGGCAGGCACCTTCACACCCAGTCATTTCTGGCTGGCCTGGAGAGATGGAATTTTAATTGTTTCATGAAGACGCAGTAGTCTTATGTCCTCATTAACCTTCTTTTATAAAGTAGGAAACGGTCTTTCTGCACAGAACCTGCTGCCCAGGGTTCCCCAAATGATGTGCAGCATCTCACCACAGATCCAGCGCTCTCTCTGCGCACCCAGCGGAGACTGCTTTCAAAGATGGCTCCCGCGCCTCCTAAGGCCGCAGGGCACCATTAAAGCCTTTCCAGGGCCACTTAAAAAAAACAAATCTTTTGAATCTGACCTTCTAACTTCTCTATGTTGCATTTATTTCTTTGCAGAATGAAGTCACAAGTTTTGACTTCAAAATGCTGATGCTAACATCTGCTCTCACTATCTTCAGATGCGAATACCAGGCAATCCGAAAAATCTGTTCTAGGGCTTGTAATTTTGAACATCCCCAGAAAGGGCTCATTCCCAATTGATACTTAACCTTTGGGGCTGGCAGCCTTTCAACAGTGTGAAGAAGAGGTAGGGCCAACTGCTGTGTCTTTGCTAATCGTTTAGTCTTGATGCTTTTTTTTTATTTTTGAAACAGGCTCACTAGGTAGCTCAGGCTAGCCAAGCTTGTGATCCTCCTGCCTTAGCATCCAGAGTACTGAGATAACCGGTCAGTCTCTAATTTTACTACATCTTAAGCCAAGAAAAAGAAAGAAGATTGCGTGTGAAGGGGCTGGAGTGAGGGGTCAGCAGCTAAGAGTACCTGCTGTTCTTGCAGAGGACCGGGTTTGGTTCCCAACTCATAACCACCCGCGATTCCAGCTGCAACAGATTCAGTGCCCTCTCTGGTTTCCGAGGGTATCTGAAGACACACGAGTGTGCGCACAACACACACACACACACACACACACACACACACACACACACACACACAACAGTAAAATAAAAAGCAAACAAGCAGTAGATGGCTTTGAATCTGACCTGATCTGGCCCCAGAGGAGACAGTGCCCTCCTGGATAAACACAATTTAACCTGGTCTCAGTACTCTTGCCTATCACTTCCTCTCCAACCAAGGGGCAGCAGGCCCTCACTAGTTAGAATTCCAAGTGTGCAAGAAGCCAGTGAATCACATTTACCACAAGCAGGTCTATATAGTCTTTTCCACAAGTCCCAACACGGTGACATTTTCTATAATTTATGCTTTATTTGTATATGTGAGGCCTTTATTCCCACTGACAATCACTTTTTATTTATGCGTTGCTTATACTTTGTATAGGAGGCAGATGGCACAGAAACAGAAGAGGAAAGTGCATTTCAGTCGTTGTGGGTTTGCACTTTTAGAAGAAGTGTACCCCTTACTTAAATAAACCATTTCTCCCCTGAAACTGCCAGAGACCAGCTACACACCTCCCAGGTCCTGACACCATTAATCGTGTAGGGTAACACACGACACAGAGAAGTACTGAGATCAGCACTACCCGAGAGGGGCCAAGGGGCCATTCTTTCTACATGTCACTCATCAAACACTGGCTAAGTGCCCGTGATGTGTCAGAGTGGAAGCAGTGAGACAGACAGATAGACAGCACCACGATACCAGTTTGTCAGCAGTGGTTGTATTAATGGGGCACAGGGGCGCCTGAAAATGGGGCCCCAGGAGGGGTGGGGGTGAAGCCCATTACACAAAGAGAGATGGTCGGGGCAGGAGCCTGACAATGGAAACCTACCTGGCTGGGGGAAATAAGAAAAGCCAAACACAAGTCATCTGGGAAGGTAATCCTGCCGAACACAGCAGGAGCCAGGGCCCCGGAAACCAGTGTGACAGACAGGGAAGTAGAAGCAGGAGGGTGGGCAGGCCTTGGATGGCTTTCGGAGTATGGCTGGGCTCCATATTTTATTCCAAGTGGCCTGGGAAGCTACTGGAAGACACACAGCAGCCATTCCCTTTGCTTAAAACAATCACTCTGTGCTAGGTCCTCAGGAATTGGCCACGGACTCGAGAAGCACAGTCCAGTCTGGTGCAATAATGCCAGCACTGTTTATGGTGGCTTGGGCTGGTGGCCAGCACTAGTAGAAAAGGTGGAGGCTTCTGAAGGGAATCCTAGGACTTGAGGACTTGTTGACGGACCATCAAAGGATGGTGCCCAGAAGAGTGCGCTGGTGTGTGTGGAGGTGGTGGAGGGACAGGACATGACAATTGTTCTGTGTTCACAGCCACGGTTTATACTAGAACATAGCTTCTTGCAAAATAAACCCCAAAACACCTTAAGTGATTACATGACCTAGAAACACGGAGGGGCACAAAGCCATGACTGAGCAGCATTATTCTCAAGTTATCGATAGCTTTATTTTGAACAGCTTGGATTTCCCCTCTGATATAGTCATTGAAGACAATGCAGTGTTAACCAGGAGTAGACAACTGACCGCTATTGGGATAGAATGATTCCGAGAAGGGACATGAATGAACCAGGCAGGAGAGCTCTTCTCCAGGGAGCAGCAGAGAAGGAAGAAGGGCCGGCAGGAGAGACAGCTGGCACTGGGTCATGGGAGTGGGAGACCTAGCTCTGTCCCTCACCAGCTGCAGCACAGTACAGCTGTTCCTGCTGTCTGGATGCCGGTGAGCCAGCCCTGAGGGCATGAGAACAGGAGAGCTGAACACCCCATCCCCATGCCGAGAGAGAGAGAGAGAGAGAGAGAGAGAGAGGAAGAGAGAGAGAGAGAGAAGAGAGGGGAGGGGGAGGAGGGAGGGTGGGAGGGAGGGAGGAGGGGAGGGAGGGGGAGGGAGGGAGGAGGGAGGGAGAGAGAAACCTTGCACCTTGCCTGGGCAAGCCAGTGGAGCTGGCTCTGGTGGTGTGAGTGTGGGTGAGCCAGACCCAAGGGCCCCTACCACCCAGGCCCAGAAGCAGGACTATGAGTTGGCCCACCCCAACACCACCTCATCTATGAGCTGTTGGAGCATGTGAAGGGAACGAACATACAGATCTCCATGACACAGGACAACAACAGGATATAGAAGAGGAGCCCGTGAGAGTCCATTATTGATAGTGCAGTGGATGCCAGAGGCCTCGAACCAGACCAACGACTCCTGGCAATGAACACTTGCAAGTAAAGATGAATGGACTAAAGGGTTGACCACGGTGTAACTCAATGGGCTATACTACAGCTTCCATGATGAGATTCTTCTCCCTTTTTTGTTTTATTTTGGTTTGGTTGGTTTTTGGTTTTCCTTTTAAATTTTGATAGGGAGGTTGCCAGGGTGGATGGGGGGGGGGAGTGTGGGGAGGTGAGTGGAACTGGGATGCAAGATGTGAAATCAGTAAAGAATCAATAAAAGTAGAAAAAAAAAGTGTCGAGCGAAGAGCAAGGGGAAAACTGACTTTCCTGGACTTTCTTACTGCAGCTTTTAGGTCTTATGTCTTAATGACTTCTTCATTTTTCTGATGCAAACTCTCCTGCACCTGATCGTTTGCAGATGCTCTCGACTCTGAGTCCCACGTGAATAGAATAGCAACTTCTAGAAGTGACCCCCTGTGCAGCATCCTTCCACACCAGGCCTTGCTCAAAGGCACAGACAGTCTACAGAGCTGACTGAACTCACTCATCTTTCCCTCAGGGGCACCCAGAGTCAGTGTGTTCACCCCAGACTGGCAGTGGGCATAAGGAGATGAGTCCCCAAGTGTGAGAGCCCAGAGAAGGAGTAAGACCTTCCCTCCCCGACCCCCAGTCCAGTGCTCATAGAAAGCCATGGCTGCAGCAAGCTTCCTGAACCAAAGGCAGACAGGCCACAAGTTAGAACACAGATCAGGAGCGCCTATGACCTACTCCTGAGCATCTCTCACTCACAAGGGCCACACCCCACAACAAAAAGGCTAAAATCCTTCATGCACTTGGAACACGAAAGGTTTGTGAACACAAATTCCTGGAAATAACTTCACCTTACATGAAACCTTCTACAAGGCAGCTAACTGGTTAGAACTTCAAAGATGGTGGAGGGGTTGGAATTTGCAGGTTCAAAGCCTCATTGCAATTTATCTTGGGCTAGCTTCAGCCCTCTTGATAGCCAGACCTTTGTGTCTGACTTACATTCTTGTACCTAGCAGGTAAAACCTTCTAGAACATTTAACTTACCAGACACTAGCTTCTACAATCAAAAGGCTAAGGATGTGGTGAGACAGCATCTGAGGCCTCTGGTGGGATTTCTCCACTCTGCTGTAAACCACCTACCTAATGCACTGGCTTAGGACTTACTTGGCTCTGTTGCTACCAGACTTTACCCTGTTGAAAATGGGATTTGGGATAGCCTAATTCTGTGTTCTCAACACATGGTCATCATATTGGTTCCAGAATAAACTCTCTCTCATTCCTTTTGAGGTAAGAGTGGCGTTGTTTTTGTGGTTCCAGCCTTGAACAATACACGACAAAAGCTATTTTCACATCCATGGTCAGCAACTCTGCTATCTCTGAGCCTGGTAACTAAACTTTACAAAGGACTCCAGAAGAGTGGCAGGGAAAGGAACCGGAGGGAAACGGGATCTGGAGACACAGGAAGCCTTGCTCCTTCAGCCTTGGTCTCCCGCCTGAAGCTGACCCTGGGTGGCCTGCCACTCTGGGCAATCTAGACATCAAGTGTGACCACACACTTGAGAGGCAGAGGGCACTCTGCAAAACTCCACTCAGTGGTGGTCAGGACGATGTGAACTAGAAACGGCTTCTGACCACAGGAGCCATTAGCAACATGCTGTCTTGTCTTCTCGATGAGCAACAATGCAGAGGCATAGGCTGTTGACCTAGCGGAACTCTGGAGCAGACATCGCTTCACCCCTGGGACTCAGATCGCGACACGAAGAGCCACGTCCCAGCACTGCGCTAACTGAGTCACAGGAGTGGAGGAACAGACCACCACTCTCCAGTGAAAGACGGCTAGCTAGAAAAGTTAGAGAGAGGCCAACTGTCACAGGGCCGTTAGCTGGGAGCTGTGTCCATGTCGGGTCGATCGACGACACATACACATGCATGCATTACACACATGCATGCATTCCACACACAGCACACAACACACCAACACACACACACACACACACACCACTGGGGGCCCCCCCGTTTTCAATATTCGATACGTTCTTTGAGAGGAGCAGGAAAGCACAGAAACCCCCAAATTCCAAAGCTGTCACACACACATCGACAAGTGGCTCGTAGCTGTCCATGGGGAAGATGTGTACCTGGCAGGCAGAAGTGAAATGGCATGCAGGTGAAGGTGAAATGGGTGGTGCTCTCTTTTCTTTTTTCTTCCTTCCTTTTCCTTCTTCCTTCTTCCCTTCCTTTCCTTTTTTTTTTTTCCAGAGTGAGGACCGAAACCAGGGCCTTGCACTTGCTAGGCAAGCGCTCTACCACTGAGCTAAATCCCAACCCGTGGTGATGTCCTTAGACTGCTATGGTAGAGGGCTTCACATAAGTGAGCCATCTGGTGAGGGTGAGTAAGGACAAGAGGAAGGTAGGTGTGTGTGTGTGTTTGTGTGTGTGTGTGTGTGTGTGTAGCTATGTGCCCAGCATCCCAGGAAAAGGAGACTCTGACCCCAACCCTGACCATGTCTAGGGCGGATGGCAGACACATCTTCACATTCTCCTGTGATTATAATCTGCTTCTCAAGTAACCTGCTAATGGGTAACTCTACCTCAAGTGCCAGTAAAGAGATGGTAGCATCCTGAGAAGCTCAGCTTTCCTTTGATGCACTAAAGCAGCAGCTATTTGAGCCAGAAGGCTAAAACCCAGACAGATGATACAGCTCCACTGCTATCAGGACCCGTGGTCATGATGACGGCAAAGCCAGTGTACAGCCGCCTGAGGGCTCACCCGGTCCCACTGAAGGCACTCGGCCCTCGTGCGCTAGCGTGGAGATACAAGACATCTTACTGTAATTCTGTGCTTCCTTCACTCCTCTTAGCCTATTCTTAACACTCTTTAAAGGCGTTTAAAGTCCCCTCTAGACACAAGAGCGATAACCACTAACCACGTATCCTTCCGTGCACGTGCATAATTGCCACGGCATCCTTTCGCTTAGGCCTTCCCACAGCCCACGAGCCAGGCACTGCCATCCCCACTGGGTAAAGACAGAGGCTCCAAGGACGTAAGTCACTCCTGCAAGGCTGCACTCTGAACAGAGGACACGGCCCGTGCCGCAGAATATGGCCAGATGCCTTTTTTGCTTTTTGCCTCGGGATCCAATTCATGTAACCAAAGACGAAGTTTTCTGGAACTCTCCGTTGATCTCTCTGGGTACTTGAGCACCTGCCCATGGGCCCTGGTCCTCCTCGCCAAGTCCCACAGTGGATGTGCTGGCAGAGCCTGTGACTGGTGCCACCCCTTTGGGGATCCTGGGACTGCCACTCACCTCTCCACAGCTCACGTCAGTCTCCTCTTAGAGGCCTTCCTTCTGCTCTGATTGTCAGCTGGAGTCTGGGGCTATTTCAGGCCTTCATTTTTTTTTTTTTTTTTTTTCCACAAGAGTGCATACAACACCATGGTAACCAAACCATGTTTTCATTTCCTCCCATTCCATTTTTAAATTCGGTATTAAATAACCCAGCTGAATCTGAATCAGACCGATGACTGGATCCCGTAACTACTGATTTAGCTCCCACCTCCCCTTATTAAGGAATATTTACCTCTCCGTTTTCACCTGGGAAGCCACTGGCCATATGCCTCGGGGCTTTTGTATATTCACTTTCCTCTGAGTTCCAGGGAACACAATTGCTCTGGGTTTGAGTTTTTGCATTGTCATTTTTGAGAAAGGGTCTCACCACACAGCCTAAGCTGGTCTAGAACTCTCTGTGAATCTAAGACTAGCCTTGAATTCCCAACCCTCCTGCCTGAGGCCTTTGAACAGTAGGATGGCAGGCAGCACGACCACACTCAGCCTGTATTGCATTGAGACAAGCACCACACTCATCAGTTTCTGGGAGCTGGGTGAGGTGGTTGTGAACTTGTAACCCCTTTACTGGGAGGCGGAGCAAAGAGGAGTGCATGTCTGAGGCCAGATGGATATGTAGTGAGACACTAATCTCAAAGAAAAAAAAAGACAGAATGGTTAGGGAAGGGGGAAGGCAGGAAAGAAGAAGAAAAGAAAAAAGAAAAGAAAAGAAAAGGCCAGCTCGCAGCACCTTCTCTCCCAGTCCCCATAATGCAAATTCATTGACAAAAATAACCAGAAGGGAAAGAATATTTAGCAACCCACACTCCTTCTTTATCCTCAGTTTTCTAGGAGCTGGAGACAAATCTATGGGAGCAATGACGACCAGTCTCCTGAAAGGGTGCTTTCCATCTTTCTAAAGGTTATGCATTCTATTTTAGCTGAGGGGTGTTCCACATCGGCAAACACTCGGGACGTTCATCCTCCAATGCACGCAGCACAGCCACACTTCATAGATCAGACCTTGCTCTCGGACCACAGAAGACAGAAATGATGGCGTCACTCCACTTGCCCCGAGCCCTACAGCCTGTAGGAAACAGAACTGTGCTTCAAACGGGAGCTGCTTGGCTCCTGAAGCTTCCATGCTAACTTGTGTGGAAGGACCCAGGAGACCTCAGGCCACGTAAGGACATGATCACCCATTGGAGAGGGACTCTTGTCTATCCCCCCAGCCTCCCCCCGCCACTGCAGGGTCGGAGCCATCTGCAATAGTACCAGGCACACGGTAAACATTTAAAAACAAGAGAGAGATACAAGTTGTTGCTCTGAATAATAAATACATACACAGTGATTCCTCTTGAGTTAAAATCTAGACCACGGCACAACGCCCACTCTGAGGGCCAGTCAGGCTCCAGAATGGTGGTGGCAACTGTTTGGGCACACTTTTGCTCTAAGTCACACTCTGGGCACAGGCTTGTGCCTTGGCACTTCCTTTTGCTAATGATCTGCAGGGAGCTAATGCTGCTGCATTGTAACCAGGCAGGTGTGCAGAACTACCAAAGCCTGGGTGCTGTGGGGAGCAGCTGACCTTCCGTGGAGAGAAAACATATCCCAGCTTTTATGCTGCCAAGCCTGTAATTATCCCAGTCCCTTTGAAGCCAGTGAAAGGAGGAAAATAAATATTTCAAAAGCACGTTTAAGAGCAGACACAAACAATTCTCTCCACAAACACAAAGGGCGCATATCACCTGCTCGGCAAAAAACTGGAAGCCCTTGTCCTGCCGGATGCATTCGTATGTTTCTCCGAGGACGGGTTAAACGGCTTGCTGCCGGCCCGGAAGTAGCTGGAGGCGTATGCGGAGATGGCGAAGGCTGCCACGTATACCTGTGAGCGGAAGGAAAGGACCGGTTCACTTCTGTGACACCGAGAAATCTGTCACAAGGAGATAAAAACCTATGCTGCCTTCAGAAAGGCAAGGCTCCGAAAGGCAATTCAACCAACTCAGCCAACTTCGGTTTACAGCTGTAGGTTTAAATAATGTTCATTTGGGCCTGAAGACAGCAAATCAACCTGTTGAAACTGCCCGCTTATTTTTGGTGTCAGAAATCTGGAAGGGGTGATTTGATCGAGGTGGTAAATTCATCCAAACAGCATGCCGATGCTGAATCCTCTACCTGCAGCCAGCCAGGGCCGGCAATCCCAACATCGGGGCCTCGGGGCAGACGGTGAAAGAGTACAGAGAAGTAACACGGTCCGTCCCCCCCCAACCCCAGTTCAGAAACACGCACAATACGTTCAACTAGTCACCGACTGGTATCGTAGAAACCTGCAAACTTAAACTCACATTGACCAACGGAAGTGTGCGAGTCACTGCTGCACTCTGAGAGGCAACAGGCCAGAGGCCCTTGAAGTTCTGCCTTTCTGGGAGGAAAGCTGAGAGGTAGGGGGTGGGGGAGAGGAGGAGGGTGTGAGAGGACAAGGGAGGAGGGGGAAGAGGAGGAGGGAGAAGGGAGGAAAGAGGAAGAGGAGGATGGGGAGGAGGAGGGAGGAGGGAGGAGGGAGGAGGAGGGGAGAATAAACTACATGTCTACACGGGATTAGCAAAATCCTTTTCTGAACGTCACCATGTGGATTCCAGCCTGTTCTTCAGCACCTCTTTCAGAGCATCGAGGGAAACAGATTCTCTCGTCTGTATTTTGCTTTCCCCCTCAAAGTTAGATGAAAGTAACGACCCGGAGATTTCTTTTTGATACCAAATAGAAACTGTCTCATCGGTCTTCTCTGAACATCTTACGAGGTTTGCTACACTAAACTCAGTGTCATCTATCTCTCTCTCTGTGTGTGTGTGTGTGTGTGTGTGTGTGTGTGTGTGTGATTGCACTTGTGTCATGTATGTGTGTGTAAGCATGCATGTGGAAGTGAGAGGTCAATGTCAGATATCTTCCTCAGTGCTCCCCACCATATTCTTTTGGAGGCAGGGTCTCTCACCGAACATGGAGCTCACTAATTGGGCAATACCATCTGGCTGGCAAGCTCCGGATCCACCTGTCCTGCCACCCTCCACTGCTAAGGGTTTTCTATTCTGTCAGCTTTGACATGGGGTGCTGGGATCGAACTCGGGTCCTTGTCCTTGCACAGCAAACATGTTACTGACTAAGCCATCCCCAGTCCATGCTGCATTCCTGAAACTCAGATACATGCTTCTCTCTCTGCCTCCCCCGTTTCTGACACACCAAACAGGAAGCTCACACTGTCTCTGTGGAAAGCCAAACACCTTGAGTCTCCTTTAAAAAGGTGGCTCACCTTTCAGAGCACTTACTGCTCGGGAGAGAACCAGAGCTTGGTTCCAGCAGGCACATGGTGGTTCACAACTGCCTAAATTCCAGAGCCAGGGGACCTGACATCCTCTCTTGGCCTTTGAGGGCTCTTACACACACGTGGTGCATAGAAACTCACTCAAGCACACACTGCTACAAATACATTAATAAATCTTTTGGGAGAAAACCAAAACCTCAAAATACAGCAGACTGAAGAACCCAGTGCTATCCATGACGCTGGGCAGTAAGAACAAAATCTCCCCTTTGGCAACACCAAGAACCTACAAAGGAGAATGTGGTGACTGCAGAGCAGGAACAGTCACCCTCAGGCTGCAGCTGTGGCTCTGGGGTAGTGCTGGGGTCACTGGGGCTTCCCTAAAACTTTCTTATTCTCCTTTTGTTTCGGAGACAAGATCTCATGTTGTAGGTCAGGCTGGCCTCCAAGTCAATCCTCTGCCTCAGCTCACCCCGTGTTGGGATTACAGGGTGTACCACTATGCTCAGCTTCACCTCTTGTCCAAGGTCAAGACTAGGGACCACTTGGTCCCAGATGTGCACTAATCCTCCTGCCTCAGCTTCCTCCGTGTTGGGACTACAGCTGTGCGCCACTGCGCTTTCCCTTTTATTGGGACCAAGTGCTGAGGATCTTAAGGGTTCTGAATTGCCACAGGAGTTAAACACACTTTAGAATATTTTCTCCCTTTCTGTTTTACATTTTATTATTTTATGTGTGTGTGTTTTTGTGTGCATGTATGGCTGTGCACCATATGCATTCAGTGCCTGGGAGCCCAGCAAGAAAATGATGGTGGATCCCTTGTAATTGGAGTTAGGGATGACTGCAAGTCATATGGATGTTGGGAATCTGCCTGGTGGTGGTGGTGGTGGGTGGCGGCGCGGTGGCGGTGGCGGCCGCCGTCACACGCCTTTAATCCCGGCACTTAGGAGGTAGAGGCAGGTGGATCTCTATGAGTTCAAGGCCAGCCTGGTCTACAGAGCGAGTTCCAGGACAGGCTCCAAAGCTACACAGAGAAACTCTGTCTCGAAAAACCATAAATAAGTAAATAAATAAATAAATAAATAAATAAAAATAAATAAATGTTTCATGTTCGAAGTGAATGGCTTTCTTTGAGGCAAGGCACCATAAATGCCGACTTTTACCACTAGATTTAAAGCTTCCTGCCTACCTATCTCCAGCAGATACTGTCTAGGGAAATTCAACAAAAAAGGCAAAATCACAACTTGTGTTTTTTGGCATTTATGATCATTAACATCAAGAGAGAAAATCTCTCTGATAAGACGGTCCCAGAGATCAGGCAGAAATGGCAATGGGATGTCTCTTCAGCCAGGAGCTGAGGTTCTCATCCGTTTCCAAATCAAGGCAGCCAAGGAGCTTCCTTGAGCCTGAGAACTGCAGGCTGTGTGGAGTTGAAGGGGTCTGCCTCCTGCCACGGGGGTGGGGGCTGGGGAGGGGTGCAGCTAGTTCTGTGAAGCCCAAGAGTGCACTCCTCTCCAACCCAGCCAGGCAGCAAATGAAAGAGAGCTCTGCACTCAAGTCCCAGCCCCCACCCAGGCAAGGGGGCGACTGATCACCAGCTCCCAAACGAGGAAGCCAGGAGAACAGTTTCCACAACAAATCTTCTCAGTCAAGAGTTTTTGCAAACAAAATTGCTTATTTAAATAGCTCTATAAGAGAGAGGAAAAAGGTGGTGATGGTGGGGGGTTGTTTACTGTGTCATGATATAAAACACCCTCTGTGAATGATACTTTCCAAAAGCGTAGGAATGAATGGGACAATTCCAGAAATAAACAAAAACATTCTCAAGGGAAATTTACTCTGGAGGAGAGAAACTGCTCAAGAAATTAAATTCTGTCCCCCAGGGTAGTAAAAATAAACACAGGCAGCCAGCCTAGAGCATGTTTTCCAGCCGAGTCTATGAGAACCATCCAATGGAAGCTTCCAGAGAAAGAGCAAGCCCAAAACCAGCAGAACCACCCGCCCCCAGGTAGGCACCAGCTGCAGAAGGCCTTCCTTTCCCACTGCAGATTCTGATGAGGTCACTGCACATAGCCAGGAAGCGGGGGACTGAGACTCTTCCGAGAAATGACTGTCTCTAAGGAGCAATCGGAATGGGGACTGGGCTTTAAGCCTCTGGGCTCCGAATGGCTCAGAAGAACAGTTCAGGGAGTGGGGGCCTCACCATCCTCTCCAGGGCACTGGGCATGCGCGCAGCCTTGTCCAGAAGCTCGCTGTATTCCAGCTCCTCACAGAGCCGCTGCAGGGTGTTCAGCGGCTCATTCAGCTCCACCGGCATGGCCACCTTGGACAGGTCCTTCCGATGTTGTTGCGCAGGATGCTCCATAAGCTGACACTACTGGTGTTGGGGCCCTGTGCTGGCAAGCAGGTCCGCCTTTTGGACCTGGCTTCCCCACCACTTTCGAGAACAGGCCCTGCAAGGAAAGAATTCTGGTCGACTCCAGGAAGCTAGTCCACGAAAATAACCCTAGCAAGTACTCACTGTCAAACCCAGTTATGCAGTGTAGGATGGAAAGCTAGAAACTAGCAACAGAATGCTGAGCAATTAAATACCAAAACTAGGGTACAGCTCAGTAGGGGAGCACGTGCTTATGCACCAGTCCTGGCACTGCTGAATAAAGAAATGCCCCAAACTGTATACACTAATAGCCATGCACTTCATTCCTGGGGAGATTTAGGAAGTTCCCGCTCGCTCAAAAGCTAGCTCCTCACAGCTTCAGACTCAGAATAAGAACGGAAATCGGGTTTCCATGCCAATAACAGGTTAGACTGGTATAAATTTGAAAGCTTAACCACATCAAATTCTGAAAATCAACTCTGCGCTGTTTGAGATGTGGTCTTATTCTATAGCCCAGGCTAGCCTCAAACGCACAATCATCTGCCTTCACATCTCCAGTACTGGGATGTTAGCTGTGCACTACCTACTGGCTAAATTGTATTTATTCTAGAAAAAGAAAAGAAATAGTTTCCATCAATTATTCTACCAACTCAGACAGTGGCCCTTTACATTTGGGACTATCTGTAAATTAGTGTATTCTCTACCTACATTATTCATACTGTAGGGGCATTTTTATGTTCTGCTTATTCAGCTGTCTAAAGCATAGTTCTGTTATTTAAATTCTCCAATAATAACATTTTTAGTGACTGTAAAAATACTCCATGGTATAGACACATCATAATGTATTGGCTCGCTCATTACTGTTGGGCCATTAAGTGTTTCTAGATGTTCAGCTACAATTCAAAAAATGCAAAGAAAACCCAACAGCAACCAACAATATGGACTATCTACACATCAGGATACTTGCTTGGTCTCTGATCATTTTATCAGCACATATGGTTGAGGACTGTCATGAAAGGCTGTTAGTGCTTTTGGTTCATATGATCCGAATGTTATTAAAAAGCACAAGTGAGTAGATGTGGGATGCCCCACACCCACCACACACAAAGCCCATGTATTGAAGAGCAGATTCCCCAGCTGACAGATCCAATTCCTGAGACCTGGCTGGATCAGGAGCTCTCTGGCCCGACCAATGGGCTGGTCACTGACTTTTGCCTTACAGTGAGTGGACTACAGGACAGGAGGGGGTTGGAGAGAGAGTGGTCCCTCAGGGCTGCTCCTTTCTCCCGCCTCTGCTTCCAGGCTGCCATGAGGTGAGCAGAAGACACTGAAGAACTTTCTAGTATGTTCTGGAATGCTTTTGTGATCATTTCTTCTTCATCCTATACACATCGACTCCCTTCCTTTCGTTTTCTGTCTATTTTACAATTTCACATGTTTTTACAATTTTATCCCAAGTTGGCATTTACGTTTAAGCTTGGCCCACGGAGGATTTGATGAATGAAACATTTACAGTCACATACATAAAACTGCCCACCACTTCTGTCTCAGGCTCTGATGTCTCTCTCCTGCTCTGTGTCTCTTTTCAAATGGCATCTTTTCACTGTACGGATGAACAGGTAAACACACCACTTTCTGTGTGTTTATTAAACATAGACACGTAGCATTCACTCATTACATAACCAATAGCTCTGAATAAAGAGGCAGCTTTGATGAACAGAAACGTCTGAAATTGGGGTCATGCTGTGCAGTTGCAGGCTAACTTAAGCATCCAGTTCAGTTCCAAATTTACTTTCATTGGTTATATGGGCAAAATCTGACACAGGCGCACAGGTGTAAATGGGGGCATCTTTGGCAACAGCTCTGCGGGCAGTGGCATGTTTCCTTTGGTCCACTAAGTCTAACATTTCAAAGACTGCCACTCTACCACCACAGCCATGCTACTGACGCCACACACGCCCTCTTTTCACTCTGTGGTGCTGGTCGCCTCAGCCTCTGACGTGTATTCTCCTTCTTCCTCTTTAGGGTACTTCTTGAAGTAAACAGTACTATTATCTCCGTTTTATAGATGAACAAAGTGAGGCAGAGAGGAGGGTCCAGCACACATAACCAACAAGGAATAGAGTTGGAGCTGGTGCTCACGGATTCCCTTCAGTCCATATTCTCAGCTACTTAACTTCTGCAGCATTCAGCACGGCAACAGGTCCTGCCATGTGACCTGATTTCTTCTGGGCGAGAAACTGATAGGAAGTACCCAAAACACTAAGTGTCTGCTGCATACTCTGGGAATCCTAGTTTAATAGCCGGAGAGCTCTGCTTTAGCTGTTTTCATTTACATTTTCTTTCCTGACACAGAGTCTCATATATCCAACAGGCTGGACTCGAACTCTCGATGTAGCCAAGGATGCCCTTGAATTTCTGATCCTTCTGCCTCTACCTCCCTAACCCTGGATTACAGGTGAACACCACCATGTCTCATTTTATGTGGCACTGGGTATATAGAATCCAGGACTTCACGCATGCTAAGTAAACACTCTTCCAACTGAGCTACACCCACAGAGTGGGTTTAATTCTTCTTTTCTCAGTAGGCAAACTGGGTTGTAGAACATGAAGGTTATCTCTGAAGGCATCTTTTCAAGATGTCTAGAAAACCCTGTCACCATCTGAGAAAGTCTACAGAGAACTGGGGACATCCCATTATGGTATTCAAGCTTAGATGAAGGAAGGTCCAGCAGGTATGTGCTGAGTTTGAGCTGAATAGCCACGGACTAAGCAAGAGAAGCAGCCTGACCACCTCCATGCTCATCTCAGCTGCTGTTAATGCAGCATGGCCGTTGACGGGTGTCCTGGACCAATCCTTTCTTCCTTACTTCAGCATCCTGTTTACTCCATGCTCTCCTGACCCTCCCTCAGGCCTCTGGGAAATGGGGGAGGGGCCTCAGCTTTATCATCTTCCAGCTCTGTGGCTGGAGCACCATTTTGGTGCTCATACCACTCACTGCACACTGAGGGAGCAAGTGATGTTTCTTCGTGAACCTGTTCGTTCTTTGTTTTCACAGAAAACAATCTGCATTCTTGTCTGTGACCTTCTGCTTCTAACTCACCGGGTTTTAGGTTTTTCTATCAAGAGATGACTCTCTACAGAGCAAACTACCTTCCTTCCAGCAGGCGATGCTGAAAGGGGGCTTTGTGGATGGTGGGAAGTTACCCGCCTGCCCCTGGAGTCCTCAAAGCAGCGGCTCTGGAGTGTTTGGACAATCCATTCGTATAGTTCACAAACATTCGCTAAGCTGAGACACTGAAATAAAGGGGTCTGGCACCGTTCCCGTCCTCTGTGTGGATATGATAATGGTGGCAGATGATGCTTTGAGTATTCAATGGGGGCAAACCAGATGCCAAGATGGGGAGTGACTGACTGATGTTCAGGGCCCTGTGCAGAGGACCGTGGACTGGGAACTCTATGGGCATCTTCCTAACTTGACTGTTCTGCTTCCTGAAGTCACAAGCTGCTTGGGATTAGTCAGACACTCCAGGGACCCCACAGCTCAGACTCACATAACAAAATACCTTTCTTCAAAAACTGCATTTATCTATTTATATTTGGCATTCATGTGCCACAGTGTGAGGTGTGTGTGTGTGTGTGTGTGTGTGTGTGTGTGTGTGTGTGTGTGTATGGCCAGAGGACAACTTGTGGGTATCAGTCCTCTCTTATTTTGTGGGTTCCAAGGAATAAAATTCAGATTGTTCAGTTTGGTAGAAAGTACCTTTACCCACTGAACCATCTTGCCAGTCCCAGAAATATCTTTCTTGGTCATCATTTCCCTTCTTAGGATTAAGCAGTAATAAAGGGGCAGCTTAGGAGACCCTGAGAGGAGGTAAGAGTATATCTCTTGAATAATCTGAAGCTGACTATCACTTGGACCTTTTAGTTATATATGCCCTATCAAATTCTTAAATTATAACAACATTTCAGTATCTGAATACAGAATACCATATCCTATATTGCACTTGCAGAGAAAATGCATGACTCATAAGGGACACCCTTGTTTAAAAAAAAAAGTCAGGCCTGGTGGTGCACATTTGTAGTCTCAGCATTTGGAAGGCAGAGACAGGAGGATCCCTGACTCTCAGGCAGCAAGCCCAGCCTGATTGGGAGCCTCGAGTGACAGTTAGAGACCCTGTGTCAAAAAATATGACGGATTACACCAGAAGACTGACACCCAAGGTTGACCTCTGACCTACGCACGCACGCACGCACGCACGCACGCACGCACGCACACTCAGCTGCAGGCTTCCAGAGATCCTGTAATGTAACACTTACCTAAGGTCTGTAATGTAAACACTTACCTAAGGTCTGTCTTTCATTGTCTAAGTCATTACTGAGGTTGTCTAAGGACAGATTGTCACTTATGTCACTGACATATGAGTCGTCATCAGAAATCTGTGGGAAAGAAGAGATAATACACATGAGAGAGAGAGAGAGAGAGAGAGAGAGAGAGAGAAGAGAGAGAAGAGAGCACCAGCCTTTCAGAAAACCCTACTCCAAATGACCAAGCATGCCACGTCTCACACTACAAATCCACAGAAATCATTTGGGGTACTTATTTCATAGAACACCCCCTAATCTACCTAGGTGATGCTCACAGCAACAAACTGTTAGGGCTGGGGGTGCAGGTGGACTGCTTGCCTAGGGTGAGAGGGACCCAATTTTGGGCCCCACCAAAGGAAGAAAGGGACAGAAGGAGGGAGGGACAGAAGGAGGGAGAGAGAACATTCTTAGATATTCTTGGTTCTCAAAGAAAAATAAACAAAAACAAAAAAATCTCCAGTGTCACTGCTGTCATAATAAAAATTCTTATTTTGCAGTATTTCCAGATCATGCTAATACTTCAGTAAAGGAGTTAGCAACTTATTTTTGAACTCTTTGTGAAAAATGATTCTTGCATGGGAGTTAGTACATAAAATTATTTTATATACTAGATAATATTTTTTATTATATTTCTCTATATTTAATGGATTAAAATCACACATAGTAATGCTAACTGTGGGGCTTGCCTATTCCAGAAAGTATATTTTTTATGCATCAATTTAAAGCAATGTTTATAAATTTAAATTAATACAATAAACATATCAGACAGTAATGATATAAAATGTCTAACAAATTAACATGATTGAAAAACACACAGGCTATAAAGCAGGCATATGAACAGGAAGAATTCACAACTAGCAATGAGAAGTCTAAGTAACAGAAACACGCGGGAGTCCAACACCCTGAATTTCACATTTTCTTAACAGATAGAATCATCTTGTGTTGTGGGTGTGGTGTGTTACAAGCAGGCCCTCAGAATGTAATGGTGTGGAGGAGCCATGGAGTCGAAGATTTTTGTTGACAGATCTTACTGAACAGTTTGGTGAACAAAGTCACAAAGGAGATTTGGGGGCAGCTGACTGAAAACAGTAGTCAAACCTCGTTTTCTGACGAGCTGGGGAGATAGCAGAACTTCCGGCATCAAAAACTCAGAAAGGGAGTCGGTGATGGACAGCCTGCTCTCGTTGGAGAGCTGGTGCACCAGGGCTCGGCTTTCGTCCCCTGAGTTTTCCTGGAGAAGAGCAGAAAGAAGATTGCATATATTTAGAACAGCCTCAAGAGAAACACAATCCACAGATGGTTGACTCGCACAAACACTGGGTCACAGGCCCATGCAAACAGGCAACACAGAGCAGAGGTCAGCTTCAAAGGAAAAGTGAGCCTCACAAGAAACAAAACGAGAAATGAAGTTCCCTCCCAAAAGGATGCTTCACTTACAGGCATGAACATTGTTCAGACACGTGCGTGCCACAGATCTCAAGCACAAGCCAATTTTGTTCCCTTGAGGAGTAGGAAGGTTCCAACACTGAGTTACATCCTCTTACTCTCTACCACTCAGGATGCTTCTTTCTAGTCTAAACTCCCTTCAATGCATGGCTGATTCCAAGCAGGGTGTCCCAGTGTGTATTCAGAGGCCAATATCCTGCTTCCAAGGACTCCCTTAACAAATAAACTCTGTGTTTTGGTCCAGAGGTACCCATGATGGTAGATCATTCCTTATTCATGGGTGAGTGGGATTAATTTCCTTGTCTCTCTTCACCCACATGACTCTTAAGGGGAAGGAAACTTTAGCCCCCAAGGATGATGCCACAACTTAGCAGAGTAACACTGCTTTTTTCCTCGTGTTCCTCCATTCTCCACTCCACTGAGTCCAGATTCATTGAGAAGGGTCCCAGATACTCAGGGGATGTGCTTTCTAGTCTATCTGCAAGTAAAATTTCAACCCCACTCAATGAATCAAGCAAATATTTGCATATTGTCCTCATCCAATCATAGATGAACATGGACCTATACAAGGCTTCTGACCTGTGGCATGTACACATTAGACCAGAACCACCAACAGACCCTGGGCCACAGGAAGTGGGAGACAAAGTTGACCTTAACACTGACTCTTGCAACCCAGAGCCTGATTAGAACAGATTTAGGACACGATAATTCCTTGGACTCCTGAGTCCCTGGTCAGCTCAGGCACTTCACTGGCCTGCTGGGGTGGCTTCAGAATTGTCATGCATCTGATAAGTGAGCCACAGAACCAGATGGAAAGGAGTTCAGACAGATGCTGCCACGCCCAAAGGTCTCCTGAGTTCGGGATGTCCCTGCTCTTCTCATCAACAGATACTGTGCCCAAGGAGGTCCACTGGGACAGGAGGCCTCAGCAGTTTCCTAATTAACACACAGCAATGAGTCCTTTGAACGTTAGGAACAGAGGGAATTCTACATCTCTCCTCTTGGAGTCTTTCTACATCAGCCCAAGGTACGGGTTTAAATACTTTATACAGCCTCTAAAGGCCAGCTTTCTCTATCCCTACAAAGATCTCCATGTACGGCAGCTGCTTTCTTTCTAAAATAATTTTTCTTGACTTTTTGAAATTTAACATATAATTACACCATTTCTCCCTCTAACCCTTCCATGTATTTCCCCTGCTCTTTCAAATTCATGGCTTCTTTTTCTTTAACACACACACACACACACACACACACACACACACACTTACTTCTACGTATAGAAGTACTTCATAAAGTTACTTATATGGACATTTCCAGGGCCGACCATGTGATGTTGGATAACCAACGGGGGGGGGAGGGGGGGGAATCTTTCCTGGGAAAGACTTCTGCTCTCAGCACCTCTTAGTAGCCTAAGTTCTTTGTCTAGGGTTGAGGCCCCCATGAGATTCCCTCTGCCATGTTATCACATCTTTAGGTGTCCTATTTGTTTGGTCTTATGTAGGCAGCCATGTCGGTGAGCCTTCACCCATTAGTAGCAGGCGGTTGCTTTCTTAAAGGAAATAAATGCCTCTCTCCTCCGAAGACCCAGGCACAAGGCTACGGAGCTGAAGGTACCGCAGTGCCCAGCAGGCAACAGAATCTTCCCGCGTCTCCTGTGGGCCGATGTTCGGAGAGGCTCATGATTTATTCACTTGTGCTTCTCATTAATTCATCACCACACCTACCTGCTCTAGATTCCTCCTCCCAGACTGACAGGTCAAAAGGATTTCCTGACTTATCAACACTGAAAGCAAGACATGTTGAAAAATCATTAGCTAAAATGGTTAGTGCAGCTGTGTTTTGGATTCACTTTTAAAAGGGATTTCTAAAAATATAATGAGGTATCTCAGGAGTGGGCCAAAGTGTCACCATCAAGTTCCTTACATTTCCTATGTACTTAGGCATGAAGTCTGAGGGTAAGGTAGGGTATTTTTAGGAACTGATTTTAGATGGACACTGTCACATAAGGTCAGGTATGGAAATTTTCCATGTGTGGTAATATGTTGTTTCAAAACGTTTGGGCTTTGAAACATTTCAGATTTGGGATCCCAGCCCCTACCTGTTCTTGGTGCCCCATAACTTCAGCAACAGCTTATGATCTCATACTGAAAACACCAGGACACCTGCCCTCCAGCACAGCTTTTCAAGGATCACAGGTCTTATTTAAAATAGGAACACAGTTCAGCAGTCACTTCCCTCACTGAAGCTCAGGAGGCTATCTACCTGTTGTGCATATTACAACGAACTAAACATAAAAAAAGGAGGGGTGGATAACACCCCAAATCCCATCACACTGCAGCAATTGCTACAAAGCCTTGGACATTTTCTCGCCAATCTTATATATTCACATACTTTTTTTGTAATAACTATAATTCATACAATTTACAAACATAATTAAAAAAATTCTCAGCCAAAATGCATTAAAAAAATTCCTAACAGTAATGTGTTCTTAGGATAAAAGCAGTATGTGTGTTGAATAATAAAATACACAAAAATGCAAATAGAGTAGGTACCCCTCAAAAAGATCCATCACTCATATCGAGAATATATATATATATTAAAATACTGGTGTACCTGGCATGGGTGCTCATTATCGTAACCACAGAACTCAGAAGGCAGAGTCAGGAAGACTGCCTTGAGTTTCAGATGTCTGGTTTACATAGTACATTTCAGGCAACCAGAGATACATAGTAAAACCCTGTTTAAAACAAACAAACACACACACACACATGTCTAAAAAGTTGTGTTTTTTTGTTTTAAGCAGGAATCGAACTGTCCATGTGTGTACCTTGTCCATTACATTACTTGACCTTGTGAATACAATTACTTGACCTTGTGAATAGTTCCCAGGCGGGAAGAAGTGTCTGAGAAATGAACTCCAACCAACAGTGTTTTATTCCACTAGTGTGTTATAGAGGGCAGTTCAGTTCTGTACTGGAAGGAAAAGGTAGCTGCAGAACTGCAATCCAAAAGAGAGCATCATTGCATGCCTTTACACAAATCATTTTCAGACCATTTCCCAGAAGTAGAATTACCAAAACTGTTTAAACTATAACATGGGATTACTAGTTACTTCGACATTTAAGAAAACCTTTTCTCTACCACCACAACTTAAGAAAATGTTGTGCTGATCTGATTTCATTTTCCTTAGACTTCTTTTATAAAAAAGAGAGCAGTAGAATGTTGCTGTGGGACAGGCCAGGAAACGTGGTGCAGGGGCTTCCTTCTGAACACCTGTTTGCCTGTACCGTAATAGTTCAGCCACGTGCCAATGATATTTCTAACCAAGTGTCACAAAAGATCATATAGAGCTAGAAAATTCCTGTCCCCTGGTGATGTCACCACAGCAAAGGGTGATGTGACTCTCTCTGTGGAGACGCTGGAGTGGATGAGCCTGCCGAGGCTCGCTGTTTAACAGCGCAGGAGATGGGGTGATGCCCAGTGCACAGTGCTGACCGTAATAATACACAACTACTGGGCTGTGTCATTGTTACGCTTTCTAGCCAGTATTTTAGACTGCACTCTACTCACAGAAGGAAAACTGGTCAACAGCGAGCCAGCCACAGGCAGTCCTCCAGGAGGTGTCCAGGGGAACACACTCCAATCACGAGAGAGGAGACTCCATTGCTCAGAAGCACTGAAGTGGACAAAAAGCAGACAAAGATGACACTCGTGTTCTCTGTTGGTTTATAGCAAGAAAATGCAATGCTGTGAGCATTTTTATAGTGGCTTCTAGCATAGAGACTTGGTGTCTAGCCAGCTCTACCATCTAGGCTGTGTCCACACGCTCTACAATACTCACTCACCAGTAAGATAACCTGATGATATTCCTGAATATATCTAAGTAGTTAAACCCCTCAAGACAGACTTGGAAAATGAAAGGTGTTTTTTTTTTTTTTAAATCCCTCAGAAAAACAAACCCCAGAAATATGTATGCGATGCTTGGTCAGTGTGAATTATCTATATCTACTGTTTCTTGATTTCTTAAGTTACTCAGTATTATTTGACCCTTGTCCACAGGTTAAAAATATTGTCATTGATTCAGCATTATATAAGGCTGTCATTTCACTGAAGATATTTTTCTTTGTTTTTACTTAATGTGCCTTCTTATTTTTGAAACATTTTCTCTATTTAAAAAAAGTCAAGTTTAGTTAACATTTCTTTTGAAAATTTTTATTACTCTCCAGTTTAGGAGATCCTTATTCTAGCAGTTTGATAAATATTCAAATTGACTTTTGTCTCAACTTTATATTTAACTTGATCTTAGCACACAATGGAAGAAAACCTGAGCTTCTTTTCAAATTGCTTTGACTGTACGGACCTAATTTATTGAATGATCTGCCTTTTTCCCACTGGATTTAGAGGCCTTTCTATCCACGTATCTCCTTCTTTTAGAAGGAGAAACAGAAAAGCCACGCCCACGCCCCAGACAGTCATCCCCACCACACCACCACCCACTCAAGGAGGAGGAGGACCCTCCAGGAGCACTCTGTCTTCAGGATCAGCCCGTTTTCTTCTTGACACAGAGGTGGGAAACTGAGGTGAGAACACACATTCTGGCCTCATGAGTTGTGAATTTAAATCCTGATTTGATTTTATAAGCTGTGTTTCTGGTGGAAGTTATTAAACCACTCTGGGCTTTACTTCTCCTGTTTCTAAACTGAAGCTACCATCCCCTCCTCTGCAGAGTCAAGGTGAAGGAAGAATTTGTACAATAATGTCCAGTGTTTTGTTTGATCCCAATGTAAAAAAACAAACTGAGGAAACATATACATAAAATAAAGGGATTAAGTATCTTAAGTTTTTTTATTTTTAAATTATAGATGTTTTAAAGGTGATTTAAACGGGATTTATTAATTTGTTTGGACCGGATCTCACTATTATCTAGACAGGGCCTGGAACTCACTATCTAACCTTGGGCTGGCTTCAAGCTGTCCTTTTGTCTGGGTCTTCTGAGTGCTGTGATTACACTTGTCCCCATCATGCTCATCCTTAAATGCCACTTAGATATTAGACATTACTCCCACAGATCTCACTTGACCTTTGATTTCTAATCTAAAATATATAAGATAATCAATAATAATAATAATAATAATAATAATAATAATACAATCTTCAATATTGTCCTGGTGATATTAAAATGCCACATTTAGGAATCCATAGTAGGGGTGTCTTGAGTAAGTTGAGGGGTCATTTCTAAGAAGAAGGGATCTTGGGGTTCAGTATCTGGCCCAACACCAGCAGCAGCTCCTTTGTACAGCCAAAAGTGGCAACAGGAAGGAGATAAACAGCGGGAGGCCAGACAGGCAGAAGCCCGTGGACTGAACCTATCGTTGGGGACCGTCCTTCTGCTGTAAGGTGTCTGAGGCTCCTGGGAGTCAGGGGGCGTGAGGTAGCTCAGTCTATAAAGGCACCTGCCACTGTTGACCTAGATTCAACCCCTAGACCCCACATGGTAGAAGGAGAGAACAAACTCCTGCAAGTTGCTCTATGACCCGCACATGTCCTGTGGTGCATGTATGTGTGTGCACGTGCACACACATATACACACTAAATAAATGTTTTTAATATTTTTAAGTATATACACACACACACAAACAGTTTAGGGGCTGCTTTTTTTGTTGTTGTTGTTTTTTTTTTTTTTTCCAGTCTATGTGGTCATTCTTATTTATTTCTGCTCTTATTTCCTGAAGGCAACAATGGCTTTTCTTTGCTGGGAAAGTTAGCCTTGAGTCACTCAGTGGGGAAAAAAAAGTCTAACCATGGGAAACAGAAGCTGTCTGAAAGAGGAAATAAATGAGACAAGCACATAACCAACCCAAGAATGCTGTGGAAGGACAAGTTCAAGGCTGTGTAGCACCCTCCTGAACAGTTCAGCGTGTTTCAGCTCTCTGGTTATTCCTTTTTTTTTTTCTTTTTTGTTTTTTGAGACAGGGTTTCTCTGTGTAGCTTTGTGCCTTTCCTGGAACTTGCTTTGTAGATCAGGCTGGCCTTGAACTCACAGAGATCCGCCTGCCTCTGCCTCCAGAGTGCTGGGATTAAAGGCATGCGCCACCACCGCTCTACTGGTTATCCCTTTTTGAGACTGGTCCCAAAATGAGCATTTTTGTAGACCTGGGCTTTGGGTTTTATCTCAAAACACAAACAGCTTGAGTGATGCACCCTGGACACTGGACACGGGCTCACAAATGCTAGGTGAAGGTTATCTATTTAATCATAAAACATGTAAGTGTGATTTACATGATGATAATCTGTATTATGAATGGTAAGAAGTGCCTGGAAATCAGTGTGCGATTGGAGATGCCACAGTGCCTGCAGCAAACGATGCTCAGTGACGGCCAGACCCGGGAAAGTCTGGGCCCATGTCAGCTCATGTGCACACCTGAAAGGGCCTGAAGTGCCAGGCCCTCAGGCTGGAGGGTGCAGGGCTGGTCTCTTGGAGGTCTCCTGCAGAGGAGTTCCATCCTCAGCTACCGCCATGAGGGTGTAGCTCTGGCCTGGAGCATCATCCGGCCTGTCAGCATGTGTGTGTTGCATCTAGGACAGGTGGTCCAGTGTCTTGGCCTCCATTTCCTTCATCCTCAGCTCACACACAGAGTCGGGACGGTGTGGGTCTTTTACAAATGTATACGCGAGCCCTTTGTGACCTTCCCTATGTGTGTGAGTGTGGGGGTGCACAGTGTGTGAGAGACGTGTGGGGGAGAAGACACCTGTGGGTGTCGTTCCTCAGGCTCTGCCCACCTTTTTTCTTTCTTTCTTTTGTAAACCATATGAGGAGGTCAGAGGACCACTTTGAGGAACTAGTTCTCTCCCTCTGGGGCCCAGGGATCCAACTCAGGTGTCTGGGATTTGAGGAGAGAGTCTCTGCCCACCGGAAGCCACGTTCACCCTGTGCCCACCTTTGCTGGAGAGAGGTGACAGCGTTTTGCTGGCCTGAAACTCACCATGTAGGCCAGGCTGGCTGGAGAGCCTGTCACCCAACTGTCTCTACCTCCCCATCCTAGGATCCCAAGAATGCGCCACCACACCTGTATTTTTTATGTGGGTTTTTGGGGGGTCCTTGGCATTTTATTGACTGCATTACCTCCCCAGCCTGCTTCCCTATCTTCATTTTAAATCTAACCAGTTTGTTAATGGAAAATTTTGCACATCTGAGGTAGAGACATCGGAATACCAGAGACACTTATTAAACACCTTCCACCTTTCCTACCCATTCTTGTTTTCCAAGGCTCACAACGTATTTTTCTGAAATTGCTCATTTTAAACACATTCAAAGGACCATTTGGGGCAAAAATCCCAAGCCTTGAGAAAAGACCTCATTTTGTGTGTGTGTGCATGTGTGTGTGTGTCTGTCTGTCTGTGTGTGTCTCGGTGTGTGTGTCGGTGGTCTGTGGGTTTGAACTAGGGCCCAAGAGGCAAATGACACTCTATTGCGTCTCAGTTAAAAGGCCTTCCGAAAATGTGTTTACTGACAATAGATTCTGATGGTAGCACAGTACTTCTGCCCCTAGGAGTACAGAGCTGTGTTATGAAAGAGGAAAAAACAAAACAGGAAGAAGGGAAAGGCACAGTGATGGTAAAGACGGAGCATGGCTTTTGCAGAACACAAGAAGCCTGCAAGGACCTGGACACTCTGGGTCACAGACATGGAGGTTTCTTCAGAAACGACAAGGAAAAGCCCCTGTCTTTCTCTGGCCCCCACTCAGGTAACACACAGTGAAAGGAATCACACTTAGCGGGACCGAGATATAGAGACACGGAAGGACTCGCTGAAGAGAGAGCCGACCAGTGTGTGGAGCAGCATTCTGCCGGCCCAGCTTCGAATCCCACGTGCTCAGCCAGAGCTGGACTGTGGCATCGCCAGGGGAGGCCAGGAGCATGGCCGCCACTCAAGGGGGTGGAGCAGAGCGCGATGCCACTGGACAGAGGGCTCTGGGGACTGGGTGGCAGTCGCAGAGAACAGTCATCAGAGGAGACCTACCCACCTCTGCCAGGTTGTCCCCCGACTTGGAAACAGCGCGGAGAGTCGAGGAGCAGAGTTTCCGCATGGATTCTGCGTAAGCGTTCTTTTAAGATCTGTGTTTTGTGCTAGGGCCTGGAATATGTTAAAAATAGCAGGGCTTTATTAGTAAATGGACAGTTCAGGAAAACGCAGCAGCGCGCTGGGCACAAGCAAGTCTAGAAGCGAAGATCCCCCTGGGCAGGACCCCCTAGGGTGTGTCCATCCGGCTTTCCCCATTGCTCTCCAGCAGGAGCTGGGAGTAACAAATGGGTCCGAGATCCTCCTTGTTAATCTTGTCTCCCAGGTGGGAAGAGGGTTAATAAGGCTGCAGAAGGAAGCCATAGACAACATCAAGTTTAAAACTGGTGATTCACAGGATCTTTTCTTCCTGCCATGCTGATCTGTGGAGCGGACCCCCCAATCCCACCAAACCTAGTGATTCCTAGCCCTCCTGTCCTTGGCAAGATGCCAGCGGACATGGACCCAGTGTGAGTTCATTATCACGCTGCTGCACTGGACCAAAGGCGAATGCTGGTGACTTACTCATTTGGGGGAATAAAATGGTATACTTTTCAAACAATAAACAAGCAACCTTACTTACACATCTTAAATGCTTACAGACCATGGTGCTGGGTGTGAGCCACGAACATAAAACAAATTAACCCAAGACTCTAGTTCCTCCTGGGACTGGCCCCACCTCCTATCTCAACGTCCCTGCCAGGACCCGGCTCACGGGAACAGGAAGCCGTGTACTTCCTTCCCTTGGCACCCCTGTGCATCAGGACTATAGATCTATCTTTAGGAGGGGCAGACTCTCGTCACTGCCTTGTCTACTGCCTGCATCTCCACAAGGACTTCCTTTATTTCCTTTCTTATCATCACTGTTGAATGTATGAAAACATGGTCCTCCCTCTGTAGCCCAGGCTGGCCTCTCCTCCCAGGAGCTGGGATTACAAGGACACCAGGGCCTGGCTCTAGTTTTACTTTTCAGTGGCCACAGAGGACAGAGGTGATTCTAAGAACCCTTGAATCATTTGAGAAAACTCTGAACAAGAACTAGGGTCATGTAACCACATATAACAACCCCTTTGGGGCAACACATCACTGTTATAGTGGCTAGAATCTTAGCAAAGCCTAGAAGTTGTGGTAATATCTATTATATTTATAATATATATATATATATATCAAATTCAAGTACCTGTATATTCATATACCCATTGTAATAGTTCTGTGATTATTCTAAGAAGAAATAGTTTTGAAGAAATAAGTCTTGGGCTAAATCAGAAATCTAAGCCAAAAGGGAAAGAAAGTATCCTGTGTTTTATTTTACTTCTTTCTAAACTGTTAATGTGATGTGCGAGTGCATGCCTTAGAAAAGGTGATGCAAATCTGGTCTGGAAACTGTAGTCCAGTTAAGTGTAGCCAAGTAGATTAGCAAGAAGACTGGACCTCTGTGAGAAGGGGAAGGGAGAGGAGGTCCATGGGAAGGAACTTCAGGGACCCCAACATCAGAGGGACCTTCTAAAAGCATTAAGAGCCACACAGACAGGAACAATGAGAGTGTGTACCAGCAAGAAATAAACCTCAAAGAAAAAGTGGAAGAACAGCTGTGCCAGCTGTTCACCAAGTTCCAAAAGATGTCTCTTTCTCTCCAACCTTAAGAAAGGGATTCGGAAAGCCAGGCATGGTGGTGCACGCCTTTAATCCCAGCACTCGGATGGCAGAGGCAGGTGGATCTCTATGAGTTCAAGGCTAGCCTGAACTACAGAGCGAGTTCCATGATAGCCAGGGCTGTTACACAGAGAAACCCTGTCTTGAAAAAAAAAAAAACCAAAATAAAGAAACAAATAAATAAAATTTAAAGATGGAGACTCTACATATAAAGTGAGCCAATATTATTTATAAAATTTTTCTTTCAAAAATAGCATAATTGGGCACATGACTACAATTTAAACACGTGGGAGGTGGAGGCAGGACCACATGATTCCATGAGGCCTACTGGGCTGATATCCTGTCCTAAAAAAAACAAAACAAAACAAACAAAAGATAGCACAGTTGGAATTGCCACTGAATGAAAGCATCCGAAATATCTCCAGCAAGCCAGCAAGTACTGTCCATCATTAACATTGCGCTGTAACAATCATTAGTTAACAGTACATTGGTAGCATTGTTTTTCTCAGTAGCATGACAAATTGAAACCATGAATGGGTTTTTTTCCCCCCTCCGTACTTATGTTGGTTTCTGGTCACATGATCCTAATAGTCATTCCCACCTGACCCAAAATACAAGTCAGTGGTGCTTCATACAGTAATGCTACATGTGCATGCATTCTTTCTCTTCTTAAAGCAGGAATTCCAAAGCACAAGCAAGGAGCAAAGAGCAAATTCGTTTGCTGTTTCAACGGTCCTCTGGCTTCTTGACAGAGGTCAAGGTTAAAGTGTTAGACACCTTCAGCTGCTCAGGTAACATCAGGACACAGCATATCAACAGAGCCCAGCCATTCCGAGCAACAAACGGAAGCTGAGAAAATAATCATGAGTGACAATGGCCAGCTGGGACTCACCTGAGGCCATGGCAGTGGTCTGCCTGACAATCCCTTCATGACTCATCTCTGTGTCCATGAGAGGAAAAGCTGAAGGTTTTTGTACTATTTATTCAAATAAAATATCACTCACATATTTAGAAGAGCATTAAGTAGGATCAGCACTTTGCAGTGGAGACAGAAAACGTGTAAGTTGGAAATTTCTTGCTGCCGTGTGTTATTTGTTAAGATGATCTAAACTTATGATGCTTCAGAGCCACAAAATCTCCCAAATGTCAGACTTTGTAATCATAACCAACAAATGTCTGCAAGACTCCCAGACAAACATACAGTAAAAGCTTGATAGAAACAGAAAAATTCAGAGAAACTGGAAGAAATCAAACTCAGAGAACTGAACATTCAAGGAAATCCTGGCTACTATGGTTTGGGATTCTTTTGAATGCAAAAGAATCTTTCTGAAGAAAGGCTTGAATATCATTTGGATAATTTGTTTGGTTTTTCTCCCCAAGATTCAACTCAACCATGAAAGTCATCCATTTTCAATGCAGCCATTGGAAATGGAAAGTATTAGTAGTTCACAAGCCCAGCCGCATTTGCAGACATTGATGGAGCAAAGACACACACATCACTTACAGATGACAGAGCGTGCTTCAGCCCGACGACCTGAGCAGAAGGCGGGGAGGAGGCATCCAGCTCCATCAACTGCTTCAGCTTGTTTCTCTCCGTTGATATGCTATTAAAAGCCGACCTTAAAGCGAAGTAAACTATAAAGATAGAATCATTACAAGAAGGAACAAGGAAGAGGCATAATTAAAAACGAAATGCAGAAAACTGTATTTCTTACACAAGACTTTAGCGAGGTATTCTGAGTTCAGTAAATATACATTCTACATCGATTTTTAAAAGCACATTGAATGTGTGGGAGCAAACCCTAACAGAAACTGCAGGGTCCAGTGACAACATGTAGCAACATAGGTTCTTCAGTTTAACCTTCCTAATCCTGTGTAGGATGCTGAGAGCGGGAAAGGCCTCTGTAGGTAGCAAGGGACACACGGGGAGACTGTGGGGCTCAATTTTGCTGTGGACTTAAAACTACTTGGAAAAATATAATCTATTAACATTGACATACACTTGGCAATCCTAAGGCCTGTGCCCGCTAAGGCACTCCATGATTTTATGACTTAGAGGTTTAAGACCACCAGTATTTATGTCCTTAAAGGCTAGAAATGGTTAAGAACAAGGCTTGCTGGCTATAAGGGAAAGATGCTATCACTACATCAGAAAAAATGAGACCATAACTCAACCAGGTGGTCAAAATCCACCACCAGTGAGAGTCGGGCAAACGCTGGTACCTCTGTCTACAGTGCCTTGGAAAAGTCACACTATGCTGGAAGGCCAGTCAGGGATAGGCAATCTTGGATTTAATCCCTGCACTCGGGAGGCAGAGCCAGGCGGATTTCTGTGAGTTCAAGGCCAGCCTGGACAACCAAGTGAGTTCCAGGAAAAGGCGCAAAGCTACACAGAGAAACCCTGTCTTGAAAAACCAAAATAAATAAATAAATAAATAAATAAATAAATAAATAAATAAATAAATAAATAAATAAATAAATAAAAGCTGGCCCGAACTCTTCAAAGACAGTAAGGTGTCAGCTCTATAAAAAATTGCCCCCAACTAAACCGTGCTGAAGAAACAAGACCATGAAACATGACGTAAGCTCAGGGCCAGATCCTGTACCCAATGGGAGAACAACATTGAAAGGCATTTTGTTAGAAGCTGACATCATGAATGGGAGACCAAAGTGTCATTTCCCAGGGACAGGACCTGTGTTAGAAAACTACACTGTGCCCAGGATATAAAGAATAAAGCCTCAAAGAACGGCATAATGACACAGGAATCCTTTTCTCCAAAATTTCAGTGAAATAAAAGTGTGTGTGCAGAGAGAGCTGGGGGGAAATAACTGTAGAAACTAAAAAAAAAGAAAAAAGGACAGTCTGGGCAGAGGGTTTATGGGAGTCTGTAGCATGAAACTTCAAAGTTCTTATTAATAAAATCAAACCTGAGGCCAGTTTTGGGGTGAACACTGGAAGATCAGAGAGATAGAACAAGCCATAGCTAACCTCACTTGGCCAACTTCTCAGCTGATCCTGTTTTCCTCAGACTGGAAGCTTCTGTGTCCTCATCCCAATGGCTCTCAGCTGAACTATGCTGCTCAAAACCTAAAGGCTTAACCAGCCAAATGCTTCTAGTTTCTGGTCCTCACGCCTTATATACCTTTCTGCTTTCTACCACCACTCCCTGGGATTAAAGGTTGGCTTTCTGGGATTAAAGGCGTGTCACCATGCTTGGCCATTTCCAATGTGGCCTTGAACTCACAGAGATCCAGAGGGATTTCTGCCTCTGGAATGCCAGGATTAAAGGTGTGAGTGCCACCATTTTCTAGCCTCTGTATCTAGTGGCTGTTCTGTTCTCTGACCCCAGATAAGTTTATTAGGGTGCACAATATTTTGGGGAACACAATACCACCACAGGAGTCCTTTGTTCTACACTTGCAGCTTTTCTGTTAAGGTCAAAATGATTCAAAATGAGGCGCCGCCCCATTTGTTCCGAGTTTCTTCTGACTGCACTAGAGTCCCCCCACCTCTGATTTTGGCGTTCGGCCTCTCTGCTCACTTTGGGGAGCTTTGGGGTTCAGTGGGAACCTAGAACCAGTCATCGCTTCAATTCCCAAACTGGCGCTTTCAAAAAGCTGGGAGCTGTGGGGATGCCTCCGTGGGTAAAGTGCTCTCTGTGCAGGCACAAGGGTCTGAGTTCGAGTCCCCAGGACTCACGGAGAGCCGGGCACAGCACTGGGCTCTGCAATCCCAGCGCTGCAGCAGTGAGGTGGGGTGGGAACAGGAGTGTCCCCAAAGCTCAGCTGCAGGGGCATGCCCAGCAGGGGGCAGCAAGGAGACCCGCTCTCCAACAGCAGAAGTGAGGACTGACACCAGGGGTACACACACACACACACACACACACACACACACACACACACACACAGAGAGAGAGAGAGAGACAGACAGACAGACAGAGAGACAGAGACAGAGAGAGAGAGAGAGAGAGAGACAGAGACAGAGACAGAGACAGAGACAGGAACAGCTTTGACAAAATATCTTTTAGGCTCTGATCACACAGGCTCTAAGTAACTTCCTAAGGATAAGGGAATGGTGACCTAAAGAACTGATCACCAAGACCACACTAGATATTATCTTTCCATTTTCTTCCATTACAGTTTGTCACAGGAGGGCAAGAAGGAAGGGACTGAGGCAGGCTTCTCCAGTGACCTGGTATTTTATTAAATTTCACAGGCTTGCATTTCCAGAGGTATTGTTATCCAAGAATGGCCTATTCAATAACAGAAACCAAATACTCACTGCTGACTTGCTTCCCTCATTTATCAGCAAGAAGGAAGATTGTCCAGCCTGTCCATTGTCTCTATATGCTGTTGCTGGCCATCCAGGGCACTTAGTGATAGATAGATCCAAGAATCCTCATAACATCCTAATGCAAACAAGCAATTTGTTCTCTCTCTCTCTCTCTCTTTCTCTCTCTCTCTCTCTCTCTCTCTCTCTCTCTCTCTCTCTCTCTCTCTCTCTCTCACACACACACACACACACACACACACAGGAACTTACAAGCTATGGTGATGCTTCTATGGCCAGAAGGGAGGGACCCATTATCATTCTATGACCTTGGGAAAGTATCTGATGTGCCTGAACCCTAATGGAGATACTTTATAGGCTGTAATAAGGATTAAGTAAGACAATGCAGGCTAAGTCCTTAACCTAATGCACAAATGCGCTACATAATGGATGTTACCGAAAGGATGACAGTCACCATGACGAAAGAGATGCGTGAGGGGGAAAGTGATGCCTGCATTCTCTTGACATCTGCGCAGTAGGAGTGCGCAATACTTAGCTCTCATCAGGAGGATGACTATAAATAAATGCACATACGGGAGAGAGTATATGAATGAGGACTGGCCAGAGCTCGCTGAGCCCAAGAGCGGCAGCCTTGGGTGGAGGGCAACAGGCCGCACAGGGACCTCACTGCATTTTATGCCCGGTTAGACATCTCCCCTCCGCTCCCCAGGATACCCACAGCTGTCCCAGTGGGTCCCTGGGGGTTCTTCCTTCCCATGGACACAATTTATTCCTCCAAATACCACGAGCACGCACCTGGCTGGCTCTGCCTTTCAGATGCCCTGCAGCCAGGAGAGACTCTCCACCAGACTAGACGATTCCTGGTTATGCTTTTTAAAGGACAGAAGGGGCACTATCTGTTTCAGAGCGCACAGCTGGGGAGGCCAACCACAGAGCTCACTAACAGAGTGCTCGGCCAGCAAGAGCCAAGGGCTCTGCAGTTGCCAGCTCCCTTATCTTCAGGAGAAGGAATGTCTACCTAAGACCACAGCGGGCATGAACAAAGAGAAGCCCATACAGTCATATTTCACTGTCAGATATGAAAACTCTTCCTCAATCACCTGAAAAGAGGATGAGAAAACCAGGTCCCCTAAATTCATATATGATAACTAAGTGTGTGTGTGTGTGTGTGTGTGTGTGTGTGTGTGTGTGTGTGTGTGTGTGTGTGTGTTGAAACTGGGTCTCACTATGTCACCCAAGGTGACCTCAAGTGTGTGTTCCTCCTGCCTCAGGCTCCCAAATGTTAGGATTACCAGAGTGTTCTACCACACTTGATTGAATTTCTCAAATGGCCTTAGACCCACCCAGAGGATATTGAAGTGGTCACTCTTGGCCAACTCAGGATTCCTCACTCCCAGCAGTGACTAGATGCTGCTCCCAGGAGACGGCAATTACATTGTTACAGACTGCGCTGCCAGTCAACTTGACATGAGCCAGAGCTATTTGAAAGGAGGAAACCTCAACAGAGGAAATGCCTCCGTAAGATCTGGCTATAGGGCATTTTCTTAATTAGTGATTGAGGGGAGAGGGCCCAGCCCATTGTGGGTAGGGCCACCCCTGGGCTGGTGGTCCTGGGTTCTATAAGAAAGCAGGCTGAGTAAGTCATGTGGAGCAAGTCAGTAAGCAGCACTCCTACATGGTCTCTGAATTAGCTCCTGCCTCCTGGTTCCTGCCCTGCATGAGTTCCTGTCCTGCCTTCCTTCAGTGATGGACAGTGCTGTGGACTGTGGAAGTGTAAGCCAAAGACATCCTTTCCCCCTCAACTCCCTTTTTGGTCATGGTGTTTTATTGCAGCAATAGAAGCCATAACTAAGACAGTGACATTGGCTCACAAAGGTTAGAGGCATTTCCTGTGTCAGGAGTGTCTTCTTACTTATTTCTAATGTCATCCAAAATTTTTATTGGAGACTAAAAACCTTTAAAAAAAATAAATAAGTGTATTGTACCTTCAGATATGTTATCATAAAACAAAGAAGTCTGAGATGCACAGAGCTACAGAGAACCTCAAAAGTCATCCAAGGCACCCACCCCAGAGGATGGCCCACCCTCTCCAGGCAGCACCCCCTTGCCAGATGATCTTTAACCCCTGCTGCTCCAGCCCCACCTGCCTCCTGCGGCAGTCACAGTGCTCGGCGACCTGCTACAGCTATGCGAGCTGGCCTGGGTCTCCTCACACTGTCCCCACGGCTGCTGGTCTCCTCGGGGAAGCCAACCATCAGAAGGCAGTCTCAGAACCTGCTTTGAAATCTCACTGTCCTGCCCTCGGCCTCGCTGGACGGGGACAGTGGGACACGGGTTGGGCTCTCTTGGGGAGAGAGAGATTCAGGATCTTGCCTGGTTGGTCTCACGCCAAAAGTCTTCCTGCCTTCTCCTCCCAAGCCCTGGGCTTACAGGTAAGCACTGCCATCCATACCTGGCCCCCGGAAGCTTTTGGCTGTCAGCAGCCTTCAGCTGCAGCTGCAGAATGGACACTGTAGGTTTTACCCAGTTGACTCTTGGCCCTCCCTCGCCCCTTGCTTCAGGCTCCCATGACTGCATCCGGTTGGAGAACCTCTGAGACTGGGAAGCCATGCATGGATCCTGAGCTGGAGCTCTCCTTCTGCCCGTACTCCCTCCTTAGCAGTTTCTTAACTTCAGGAGAGGCCACAGTTATCAACAGCACCAGCAACTGTGTGGTACAGAGGGAAGAAAGGGTGTCGTAAGGGAAATTCAGTCCCCGGTGCTCAGCTATGGTTTAGGCTTTGCAGGAATCAGTTTCCAAACCGAAATGGACTGAATATGTGGGAAATGCTGGCATCTCACCGGGCTTTAAGGAAACAGTGAGAAAGCACATGAGAACACAAGACCCAATACAGTAGGATTCCATTTCTCCTTCCTTCCCTTCACTTTTGCGTGTGTGTGTGTGTGTGTGTGTGTGTGTGTGTGTGTGTGTGTGTCGTGAGAGAGACAGACAGTCAGAGAGTACATGCATGCTCAAGGAAGCATCCTTTTATGCCTTGGACTTTTTTTTTTTGGGGGGGGGGTGCAAGGGCAGCATCTCTCAATGGACCTGGAGTCTAAGGTTTTGTTTTGTCCGCTGGGGACTTTCCCACTAGGTTGGAAGCTGGCGGGTCCAGAGAGCCTCCTGTCTCTGCCTGCGTCTGTGCTGGGGTTACTTGAGACCACACCCAGGGTTTGTATGGTGCTGGGATCTGAACGTGGTCCTTGCGCTCTGCAGCCAGTGCTCTTCATCACTGGGCCATCTCTCTTCATCACTGGGCCATCATCTCTCTTCATCACTGGGCCATCTCTCTTCATCACTGGGCCATCATCTCTCTTCATCACTGGGCCATCTCTCCAGCCCTTCTTTCTTTTGAATGGAAGCCACGTGAATTAACCTTCAGAAGACTAACATTCCTATCTGGATGTTAGGTGATCTGGGATGATTTGGTGATCTTTAATCTGTCTCTTTTAGGTTTCAACTCTTCCATGGTGCCCATAGCTGTAAAATATGTTCTAACTGGTATTCCATCTGAACTGATTTAGATACACTGGTGAATTGTGCTAAATGACCCTACTCTTTGCTGAGCATGTACATGAACCCAACTGCTCAACACACATACAGTGAACTCTAGTTGTGAACAATGCATGGACCGCCCTTCCCTCAGGCTATGAAAATCTCTGGTATCGCTGCTACAGATGCGGCTTTTCCTTCAAGGTTTCCGCAGCTCAAAACAGTTCAGAAAGTGACCCTTCAATTCCAATTGAACTCTAGAAAACACTCCAGGCACAAAGGAATACAGAGGTGGACTTTGTTCTCATCTGAGTTTTCACATCTCTAACTGAGGATTTCATCAATAGGACGTCAGGACGTCTGTTTCTCTTCCATGCCAGAAAGTAGATGTCTCCTTCTGTGGTGGTTCGAATGGCTCATATAGCTGAAAGTCTGGTCCCCATTGGTGGACTGTTAGGAAAGATTAGGAGGTGTGGCCTTGTTGGAGGGGGTGTGGCCTGTCCCTGGGGGTGGCCAAGTACTGCTCTCTGCTGGGGGATAGTGGAAAAGATGTTAAGCTCTCAGCTACTGCTCCAGTGCCATGCCTGCCTGTCTGCTGACATGCTCCCCCCCAGATGGCCATGGGTCATTGGGGAATTTCACAAATAACACTGACAATCAACGCTTAACAAAACTCACAGGTTTCCTCGCTGCAGGTCTTTTTTGGAGATGTCCCTACCTACAGTTCCACGTGTAAAACCCAAACCAGCCAGTCAGCAGCATTTTCCAGGTGTTTTTAATCACAAAATTTGTTTTGATTTTTACCCATCCTGTGAATTAAGAATCCCATAAAATACATTTTGGGAAACGTAAAAGCTAATGTATGCAACAAAAATTGTGACTTTAAGAGTCAGTGTATTCCATCCCACTTGCCTATATGTGTGTTGACATACACAAAGCCAGAAATATGAACCATGGGGAGTTCAATGCATGTCTAAAAATGAATGTACAGAGGAACTCTTACAGCTGGGCTGGGTCTCTGCTGCCTCTCCTACGATCTACAAAAGCATAATTCAGATGTTTTGTGCCACGTTCAATGGTCCACAGGTTATATGACATGAATTCTCAACTTTAATCCAGCTGCATCAAAACAACAGTCAGGAGAGTCCTGCTACAGCCACAGGACAACAGGCAAGGTCTGTAACAAAACAAGACCCTCGCAGGGAGAAAGGCATGGCTGAGTCTGAATACACAGATGTGTGAAAGGACACAGGGTTCTAGGGCTCAGGGCAAATCTGTGCACGGTCTTTGTTCCACGAGGCCCCTCTAGTGGTGCCGAAGAGGCGAGAGGGAGCTTGAACAGATGCAAGTAGAAATGAATGCCACAGCAAGGGAGAAGAGCTGGCTAGGCTCCTGTAAACCTAAGGGACTGGCTGTGGCTGAACCGTGTACCTGGCCTCTTCCTGGAGCACAAACCTGGACCTCAGTGACATAAATGATATAAACCTACAGCCTTCTGGGTTCACAAAGACCCAACAGCACAGCTGGAGTGTGTAGGGGGGGGTCGGGGGAGTGGGGATTACAGACTTGCAAGGAGGGGGAGACCACGGCAGGGAGCCAGGATCGATGCCTACACTCAGGATGGATGGCAACCTCTACCCTGCTGACAAGCTGTTTCAACAGTGTAGGTAAAACCCAGACGTCTCCCTGTGGGAGAAGAGCCCGTCTCCTCAGCCTTCAATTGGCAGTTGATGTTATTAAAAGGTAACAGTGTTTTATAGAGGCCTACTCCCACAAATCCCAGAACGTCCTCATGGCAAGGACCTTCTAAAGGATGTCCATGAGGCACTTGAAGAGCCGGGAAGGAAGGGCCAGGTAACACCTCAGCTCTCACAGACATGGGACAGCAGTCCTGCTGGTCACTGAGAGGTGACAGGGTGGCCAGCAGAGGAGGCTGAGGGAGGACTCTGTCCCAAGCACGAGAGGAGGCTGAGGGAGGACTCTGTCCCAAGCAGGATAACCAATCTCACAACCAAATGGATTTGAGATGTGTCAGGTGAGAGAAAGAAAAATTATATATTTCTCTACACACACACACACACACACACACACACACACGGGGAGTATTTTCTGCGGGAATCAATAATATGAAGCGAAAGAAAAAGCCTGCAGCTAGAAGAGGAAGACAGCACTGGTGGGAATGCCACTTGAAATATCTTAGTCCACGTCACTGGAACGGTAACAGTCAATATACGGAGGCTGAAGAGAAACATTAGCAGAGGGAGCTGGCCGGCCCTCGGAGCTGCAGTTTCTGCAAATAAAATAATGCTCTGCACATCCCAGATATTTAAGTATACTTACACATGCCAGAAATATTTGTTATTTCTAAAAAATGACTTCATACTTTTCTGTACATACTGTTTTGTAACTTTAATAACTTTGTAACTAGATATTGGAGACTTTCTTTCTTCCTTCCTTCCTTTCTTTTTTTTTTTTCTATAACATTTGGCCTCCCACCTGTAAGGACAAAGAGTGCACCCTGGCCTGGACCAGGCTGGAATTCAGCCTCAGGCTCGCTGTCATGTGACCCTTGGATAGTTTTGCTACCCTCAGTTTCCCTGCAGGCAGTGAAGACTTCGTTCCCCACCCACGTTTCTGCTGGAACGAAATGAAATGGGGTGTCTAAGGCACTCAGCCAACACCGGTCAGCACAGCCAGGGCTCCGTGCGAGGTGCGAGGTGCGATGGTTGTGTTACATTAAAAAGCCCAGTCCCCTCTCATCGTCGGACACCTAGACTGTTTCCAGCCAGGCACTCTACTCACCCAGCCATACACAGCCCCGGTCATGGTTACTTATAATTTTTACTTTGAAACTGTTATGGACTCGAAGGAATTGGCAAGCAGTACGGAAGTGCCCTGTGTCCTGCCCCCAGTTCTTCCCCATGGTAACATTTTCCTAGTTAACCACAGTACAACATAACCCCAGGACGGGGATGTTAGGGTAATGGAGTGTGCTCAGATTTCTTCAGACTTACTGCATGCACTCAGCTGTACATATGTGTATGGCTATGGGTCAATGTGACCTTATCACATTGGCAAATTCCTAAAACCACTGCCTCAATCAAATGCAGAACTGCCTATCACCACAAAGGTCCCTTTAAAATTACATCCATACTCCTCACTGCCCCACCCGTCCCTCAACTCTACACCTACTAATTTCTTCTTTCATTCTAGACCATTTACAAAGTGAAACCACAGAGGCTGTAGACTTTATAAATCAGCTGTTTTCATTCCGCTAATGCCCTTGAATCTATCTCAGTAGCTGTAACTATCCATGTCCAATTTATTTCTGAGTAGTATTCCACTGCATGGATACCACTGTTTATTGAACTGTTCATCTGTAGAAGGACATTGAAATGTTTCTAGTGTTTGGCCAATACAAATAAATCTGTTCCTAATATTATGGTTTTGTGATGCTTAACATGGAGGCTCTACCACTGAGCCACAACCCAGCCCTGCCCTAAACATCTGTAACTAGTTGTCCCCATAACTGTTTTCAATTCTCTGGGTTAAACGCTCAGGAGCACTGGCTTTGGGTTTTATGGAAGGTACACGTTTAGTTTTATACAACACTGCAGGCCACTCTCCAGAATCTATCTTCCACGGTCACCAGTCACAGATGAGAGATCCGGTTCCGGAGGGTCATGACTCCATTAAGAGACTTCCCTTCAGACAGTGCGCAGTGAGGCCTCCATGCAGTACCACTTGTATTTCTGTGATGGCTAACAACGTCACACACGTATTTCTGAGTTTTGATATGAGGGATAATGCTAGAGTGGGTATCTTTACATGGATACATTTTAGTTAATTCCTACAAATGGATTCTTCAAAGAGGAACTGTTCAGTAGGGGTTGAAAATAGGTGGAATAGCCGGGCGGTGGTGGCGCACGCCTTTAATCCCAGCACTCGGGAGGCAGAGCCAGGTGGATCTCTGTGAGTTCGAGGCCAGCCTGGGCTACCAAGTGAGTCCCAGGAAAGGCGCAAAGCTACACAGAGAAACCCTGTCTCGAAAAACCAAAAAAATAAATAAAAATAAAAATAAAAATAGGTGGAATAAATGCAATATTCATCCCCGAAGTACCAATTTATATCCCATCACCAGCATAAGAACGCCCCGATTGTAAAGTATGGTGGGCCTGCCGTGTCTATTCTCTAATATGTGCCAAATCATCTTTCGATGCGTAAGTGCCTGTACATGTAAGAACCGGTGAACAGTTGCTCTCCTGTGTTGTTTAGGGGCTAAGGACAATGACAAAAGCCTGTGCTCAAAACAGATGCAACCTTGAAAACCATTTTCAGCCTTCAGTTGGCTGAATCGTTGGGTTGTGTCAGCTAGATCCCAAACCCTCCCTGTCTCTTCCAAGAGGTCAAAAGAAAATCTTTGCAACAACATTTACACTACCAAAGAAATAAATAAAAGTGAGGCTTATGAAAGCCTTATTGGAGCAGGAAATGAACCAGCTGAGACAGCTTCTGTAAGGACTCGCCAGATTCCGTCATGCACTGGACATGTGAGCGAGAACTCCAGAGAGGAAGCTGTGTCTGCAGAGATGGACTGACTGCTTAGAAATGCAGAGTTGTGGAGAGCCTGGAATGCTACCGATCCACAGGCAAAGTGCCCTATCTTCGGATGACTCTAGCGCTCTCGAACATTTCCTGCCAATCTCTGTGTCAAAACTAACATCTTGTTACCAACAGATTAAAAAACAACAAACAAAAAAAAAAAACCTTTTAGAATCTACTAACTTAAAAGATCACAGGTTTTCACCAACCCACAAGCTAAGAATGTCATCAGAGAACATCTTGGGCAGATGGAAAAGTTTCCCCCATCTCTGTTACCACCTCTCTGGGGTATCCTCCAATGTATTTTATTTTAAACATGCCTTGATTTATGACTTTCTTGTTCTGTAAAACTATAAGACTTCATTAAATTGCTTCTACTTTGGAACCGGGAAATTGGGGTAACCTAGGTCTGTGTTCCTGGGCCACGGTCACTCAAAATTGGTTCCGGAATAAACTATCTATTATCCCCTTGAAGATGATAACTGTAGTTGTGTGTTGACAGACATTTCCATCCAATATGTTGGGAGGAAGGAAACCTCATTTACCTTTATGGGCAACATGGCACAAGTCCTCCTGCATCTTGGAGAACTCGGATGAGGCTTCAGAACCGTCGGAGTAACACTTCTCCTCACCCAGGTCCAGTGTCGACAAATTAGGATTGGAAGAGTGTAGTCTCACTGGGCCAGAAAAAGGTTTAGGGACCTAAAGTGACAGAAAAGGGAGGGTTTCTATTCAGACTCGAGCCTTCATGACTGGAACTGACTAAGGAGGCATCTTAGAGGTGCATCTTCCCACCTAGGGGATAACTTTGAAGAAAAATGGAAAAAAAAAAAAACCCAGGATGATGCTCCCATGGCCACTTGCATCGAATGAACTTCAAATGGGCAGGAAATCCCATGCAGCCTCAGACATGATGACAGCTTTAGAGTCATGGGCTGAAGTGACAATGAATGTCACCACATAACTAGGCTGTCAGAGCAAATCAGTTCCCAGATGACTTGTCTTTACTCGCACCTGGAGCCTCTGGAAAACAAACCCTCGGCTCACATGTGCACGCGCAATGTTCTTTACTCTGAAAGCATCCAAGTTCAGCCCTGGACGGGGCGCGGGGAGTTTGAAGACAAAGGGCCTGGAGAGCAGAGGCCCAGGCCTGTGGACTCTAGGAGAAGATAGGCCCACTCCAAGGGATGAGAGCAAGAAAGGCAGCAGCCGCCAGGCCAGGCACACACAAGAGCAGGGAGTATCACAGACAAGCTGGATGTTAAGGAAGGAAAGATCCCAAATCTTCACAACAGCGGCGGGCCATTTTCCCTCAGGAAAATTTCCCCTGCCCTAGTATCCTCACGGCCTTATCCCTGTAACCAGAGGGTCTCCGTAATAGGAGTCATTGCTCCTCAGGGTAAAGAGACCAACTCGGGAACCTTCACTTTCCTGTCCCATTTGAGTCAGGGGCCCCGCACACTATGGTGTGCAGCGTGGCGCCATGAGGAAAGCAGGCCGGGCGGCCAAGCGAAGGTTACCTGCAGCGTTCCTTTGGCGTCTTTGCCAATAGCTCTGGACCTCCACCTCCTGTGCGAGCGCTTTTCCTTTTTGGGACTTTCAAAAGCTCCACCCTTCATTTCAAAACAGGAAAGAGAGTACAGACAGTAAGGTCCCCCCAAACCCCCGGACAAACGCGCAGGGAAGTCACGAAAGCCATCCCCTGAGTTTGGCTAAAGCAACCGGATGGACAGCATCCCACTGTTAGTCCAATGCAGGGCCCCAGAGAGGACCGGGAAGGCAGGAGGTGAACAGAAGGGCAGGCAGGCCAACCTGGATGGCGTTGATGGCTGGTGCCGAGTATGTCCGATGCAGGACGTCCATGCTTTGTAAGAGCTGGCTCATTTCCAGCAGATAGGCGTGGCAGTGTGCCAGGTCTGTGGGAGGGAGGGCAGATGTTCACAACTGTCCACTAGCACCAGGGAGTAGTGCCAGGCTCTGTATTTCCATGTTTGATTTCCCCCTTTCCATTTTCCCCACACAGGAAAGGCCATAGATGATCGTGGTTTAGGATTATGGATCCAGGCCACCTTGATTTAAATCCACTTGGTGAACGGTACCTCAGTTTTCTCATAGGGGAGACGGGGATAATTACACTTGTAGCCATAGCGCTGAGAGTTAAATGATTTTGACGTATGCAGAGTGCTCAGCAGTGGCCTATGGCAGCAACTGAAAACAGCAGCCACCCCCACACCCCAGCAGCAGCACCCCTAATCCAGCAGCAAGAGGCTCTTAGTATCTGTACTAGTATCTGGGGCCCTGCCTCAGGACAATAGAGAGCCTCTGCAGAGGGTCCTCAGATGACAGAAGAGCACGGTTAGAGTAGGCCCCAGTCACTAACTCAAGAAACAGCCCGCTCTACCGCTGGCTGCCGGCGTGCACTGGATGCGGATGGTGTTTCCGCTGGCCATGCAGACCCGCATGATTCAACATCGTAGCTCTCAGCCCTCCAGTGCAGAGTGCCCTGCCATGCTTGTTAAGCTCACAGATGGTAGGCTCTGTCCCTGGTTTATGATTCACACAAGTTGTCTGGGCCTGGGAACTGGCATGTTTAATACGCCCAGGCCAGCCTGCTGATGCCGGCCCAGGAACCATACTCTGGGGACCATTTTGCCAGAGCTAGTCAGTGGAGCTAGTCAGTTACGGGAGGGGCAGAGGGCATGCTCAGTGGGGACCGCACCTCGTGTGACACAGGGAGGGGCAGAGGGCATGCTCAGTGGGGACCGCACCTCGTGTGACACAGGGAAGGGGCAGAGGGCATGCTCAGTGGGGACCGCACCTCGTGTGACACAGGGAAGGGCAGAGGGCATGCTCAGTGGGGACCGCACCTCGTGTGACACAGGGAAGGGGCAGAGGGCATGCTCAGTGGGGACCGCACCTCGTGTGACACAGGGAAGGGGCAGACGGCATGCTCAGTGGGGACCGCACCTCGTGTGACACAGGGAAGGGGCAGACGGCATGCTCAGTGGGGACCGCACCTCGTGTGACACAGGGAAGGGGCAGACGGCATGCTCAGTGGGGACCGCACCTCGTGTGACACAGGGAAAAGGCTGCCACTGAGCACTTTCTCTACTCGTGCCTCAAAATCAGGGACAAAGACACACTTCAAAAACTGTGTGTGTGCGCGTGTGCGTGTGCGTGTGTGTGTGTGTGCGTGTGTGTGTGTGTGCGTGTGCGTGTGTGTGCGTGTGCGTGTGCGCGTGCGCGTGTGCGTGTGCGTGTGTGTGGACCAAAGGGCAACCTTTGGTCTTCATCAGGAGCTATGGCAACTTTGTTTTTCAAGAAAAGGTCTCTCACTGGCCAGAATCTTCACAAGTAGTCCAAGCTTGCCTGGGCCCAGGGATCCATGTATCTCCAGCCCCCCAGGCCTGGGATTACAAGTGCACACTACCACGTCTGACTTTGTGGGTTCTGGGTATCAAACCCAGATTCTCATGCTTGCATAGCAAATACTTATGACTGAGTTCCCAACTTAATTTTTAATTAGAAAATTTTAAATTCCACTTGCTCCAGGCCTCACTTTAGACAATTAATTCTGAACTCTCTATCCCATTAGAAATCTCAGACTGGTTCCCTAGATGAGTTTTAGCTGATTAAGGTTGAGAATACTGGGGCAGGGAGATGGCTGGGCGGTTAAGAGCACTGGCTACTCTTCTAGAGGACCGTGGTTTAATCCCCAGCACCCCCACGGCAGCTCACAACTGTCTGTAACTCCAGTTCAGGGGATATGGACTCCTCACACAGACATACATGTAGGCAAAACACCAATGCACTTAAAAATAAGTCTTGGAGGGGAAAAAATAAATAAAACATACAAAACAAAACAAAACAAAAAAAACCCAATGAGTTGCTTTATGTAGGAGTGACCAATCCTGTTTCCTTGTCAGAGTCCTTCAAGGAATATTGGGATCAGGGTCATTACGGCCATACCCCAGACTAATTTAAACAGCTAGTTTGGGACAGAGGCATAGGCATGGGCACCCCCATGCTTTAAAGGGTCCAGATGGCTCAGCAGTTAGGTTAAGAGTGTAGACTGCTCTTCTAAGGGAACGAACTTCACCCACACTGAGCATCTCACAAACACTGGTAACTCCAGCTCCAGGGGACCCGATGCCCTCTTCTGGCCTCTGTGGGTACCTGCACTCACATACACATACCCCTCCCCTCAACACAAATATACATAATTAAAAACAAAATCAAATCTTTCAAAGCTCTCTCCATCATTCTAGTGTACAGCCAAGGTGGAGGATGCTTAAGAGGGCTTTCCAGCTGGCCACTTACACTTAATCGGTGGACACTGACTCCTCATCTTGGGTGGGCAGCAGAGTCATTTTTGGCACTTAAAAGACTGTGAAGTGAGCTGACAGTCCCCACGCATGGAGATATGATTTATGGCCCTTGGAGAAATTCATGCATCCATCCAGGACTAGACTAGGAAGTTTGTCTGCACCCAGGTGAAGACACTAAGCTCTGTGGGGAGAGCAGGTGGGCTAATGATGAGGAGACCTTCATTAGCAAAGTAAGGGATGGAATACAGATGGGCCACAAATGCACGTGAAGGCAATACCAAGCATGCATCACCTCGGAGCCACGACGGAAAGCAGAAACACAGGAGTCAAAACGCTCTACCTTTTTGAGCATTTTTCCATGTCCTCTGAAGACTGCAGCCAGAATGGGACTCGTGTGTCACCACCAACAAGAAAATGACAGGTTGCTTCCCGTTTGAAATGAATTCTGCTTTGACAGACTGCTGCGCTGCTCAGGGGTGACAAGAGCAGGTTAGAAATCAAAACAGACAGTGGCGGGACAGCTTCTAAGCAGAAGGAAAGGGAAAGTGGGCTGATTTGGGAAGACGATTCTAGCAAACTCCCCTAGAAGAGACTCTATCACCCCGGCTAAGCCACACCGTGCTCCATGGCCTTGGGTGACGGTCCTTATTTTCGTCTATGACATGGTGATACCACAGTAAAGATGTGTTGGGGAAGGGTTGGCAATCCTGTGCTGCTGTAAACATGCCTAATGAGCTGCATCCAACAGCCAGGTAGGGAAACCAGCATCAGTGTGGCTGAGAGGGAGCCCAAGGCTCCAGGAAATCTCCCTGCCTACGCTCCCTACCTTACTCCATGCTAGTTACATCCTGGGTCAGACTCACTGGTCAAGAGACTAATTAAATACCACCCCCAATTACCCTGCTCCACCCACAGACTCACTCCCAGAATGGGCCTCTCTGTTCCCAGACTCATAATCATTACCTTCCTACTGGAAATGGCCTCGAACACTCCTGGGGCGGAGTCTGTGACAGTGGGCCCTGGGAAAAAGTGACTGACTTCCCGAGGAAACATGGCGATCTCATTCTGCCGGTACATTCTGTGGTGCCGGAGCTTGGATACCCACTCATCGAAGACGTCGTCTGACTTCACCTGCAGGGTGTTAAATCGAGAGCCGTCAAAGAGAGCCACTTGCTAAAAGGATCGATTATTCATCAACATGAGGCCACTCCTGGCCTGCTCCTTTTGAGCTCACACACATGAAAAAGAAAAAATCGCATTTACTGCCTTGGTTTACATTTATGTGGTTTCAGAGAATACCCGAGGAAGCGTTGTCTTCACAGAATACATATTCGTGTTTCCTTTGAGACATCCTAACTGCCACGCAACTTTTAAGAATGCAAAGGAGGCCAGTTTTATTAAACAACAAATAAACTTAAACTCACATTTGTCTCTTAAGACAATTCCAAGTTCTCAAGCCTGAGCCTGGCCCATGTCCGTATCAATTCTGTTCTTCATTTAAACGCTTGTAACTCAGACGTGCAATCGGTCTGAACTGGAATGCAGTAGCCTGAAGCACTGGTCTGTGTTCATCTTACCCTGACAGAAGATGCATGGCTGGCAGTAGCTGTTAACATATGTGAGCGTTAACCAAAAGAGCATTTTTGCCTCTTGCAGCAAAAAGAAAAATATCCGTCAAAGCATTGCATTGCTGTGATGTTATTATACGCAAGTTTATCAATTCTCTCCATAAATGAGGAATTGTGAATTTCTACTTTCCAGGAAAAATGTTTATAATTAGTAATTTTTATTTAAGAAAGAGTTTTGAGACAATGTATTGCTATATAGCCCAGATTGGCTTCAAACTCACTATGTAGCCAAGGCTGGCCTCAGACTTAATACATAGCCCAGGCTGGACTTGAACTTAGGAAAAATACTTCTGTATTAACTACCTGAATGCTAGGATTACAGACATAACACCATGTCTGCTATAATAATTTTTATTAAGAAACAGTTCAAATGCTCATAAAAGTGTTAATAGGACTATAGCAACCACTTTATTTATTTGTTTGTTTGTTTTGTTTGTTTGTTTTGGTTTTTCGAGACAGGGTTTCTCTGTGTAGCTTTGGAGCCTGTCCTGGAACTCACTCTGTAGCCCAGGTTGGCCTCAAACTCACACAGATCCACCTGCCTCTGCCTCCCGAGTGCTGGGATTAAAGGTGTGCGCCGCCGCCGCCGCCGCCGCCGCCGCCGCCACCACCACCTGGTGTGCAACCACTTTTATACTACAGACATTTCTTAAGTCAATATATTTTGTGTACATGAGAGATATTCATGTTTTCAAAAGTGATACTTAGATGTTAGGATATTGTGGGAGCCCATTCTTGGGTTCCTCGTGGCTTTACCCAGCAGGTCCGAATAGAGGATGATCAGGACCACGGGCCTGAGTGCAGGTGTCTGAGATGGTCTGTACTTGGCTGTGCTGGGGGAGGAGGTCTTTTGCTCCACCCCTTGGCGTCTCTATAAAAACCCTGGACCAGAGACAGTCGGGGCCCGTTGGAATAGGTTCCAGGCCCTCTCGAGGGTATCCTTTATTTTCTATCTGTTTATCTCCACAAGATTCTCCGCTATAAATCCTTCTATCTAATATTTCCTGCTGCTCGCACTCAAGAAAACTCTGGGGAACTATGGGGGTGGTGGGTAAACGTCCCACAGGATATAGACTCATAAAGCCATAATGTAAAATAACTCAAAAAGATGTCCGAGAGGTCAATGGCCTGCCAGGCTAGCGCTGTGGTTGACTCAGGCTGTGGCTGGGAAGGAAGTTGTGCAGATGGACAGCGGTGGCAGCAGAGACACGCTGAATCTGACTCTGACAATTAGAGGTACCTGAAGATGGAGGCTCCCCTTAGCACGTGTCTGCAGGAAGCCACAGCACAGACAGACACACATCTATTTGTCTCCTCTGCACAGTGAGCCCTGAACGGATTTCATTCCCCAGATGTCATTAAGAGGAATTTCATAAGAATCTGTGTCATCCTTGCACTGATCTACTTCCCAAAGCCCCGAAAAGCCAGTGCCCAAAGCGTTCATCTTGACTCATCTTTTATTGGTTAAACAAGGAGAGGAACAAGGCACTTTATTAAATAACTAACCACGGGTCTATCCCAGGCCCTGAAGTCATTCCAGGACTGTGGCTGGGTGGTTTCTTAACTGCTGTCCTGTCCAGACTTCTCAGGTATAAGATAAGAGAATCAAGCCAGGTGTGGTGGTGCATGCCTTCAATCTCAGCACGCAAGAGGTTTGTGAGTTCAAGGCCAGCCTGGGCTATACATTGAGACTTTGGGGGGGGGCACAGATGATGGGGGTAGAGATCAGGGATAAAGAAGGGGTGGGGAAACCATAGCTAACAACAGGCCCACACTACAAGTCAGAGCTGATACTAAGGATGAGCAAGAAACCAAGCAAAACTTACAGAGAATCACTCTGTCTCATGCTATCAAGTCCAATGCATCTCATTCTAGGTCTTTAAAAAGTAGACATGAGTGATCACTTCATTCTGCTAACTAGAACTGAAGATAAGCAAGGATTGTGAAAACACAGAATAAAGAATCACAGGACCAATACAGGAAAACAGCGTCAGCTCTTCCAGAGAGGTTAGTTAACCACTGACAGCTGGGAGGGGAGCAGTATATTCTCTTAAATATTTTTAAATAATTTTCTTACATAATTAAGAGTTTCCCCTCTTTTACTTTGCCATGGTTATTACACGAGGGAGACTTTTCTCTTTCAGGAGACAGTGGGAAATACTTGGAGACAGTGTGGGTTGTTACCACTAGAGAAGAGACGTCACTGATGTCCAGTGGTAAAGGCTTAACCATAACACCTGGGAGAGTCTCACAGCAAAGGATCATCAGCCCATAGAGTCAGCGGGATGGCTTTATACACCCAACTAACCCAGAGTGGAGGGTTAGGTTAGGGGACAGACAGGGACCTACACTCCAGAAAGGGACAGGGACAGGTGAGAACCTCTGTTTTCCCAACCCTCAGCTCCATTCACCAAACATCAAGCCACCTGACTAAGCAATTCTCAATTTATCTCCAACATCCAGGCACTGCCTGATAATTACAAACAGTAATTAAAGCTCACTAAACTTACTGACCCCACACCACCCCCAAGGAATTATGGCAAATCTTATAAATCTTGCACATATAGCCCTGCAAATGAGCATTGGAATCACTCTTCTTTTTTTTTTTTAATTGTTTTTCTTTCTTTTGGTAAGCTAACAAAACAAAATAAAACAAAATCAAGACCCTAAGATTTTTCAGATGACTGGTCAAAGTTGAACAGCTAGTAAGCGATCACAAAAGAACTGATGTTGCCCTGGCCTCAAGCGCCATGCTTTTATGACGTCACCCACCTTCAGGAGAAAGACAAGTGGGTAAGAAGCTTTGAGAATGTAAGATTTGCAAACTCCTATCTTAGGGGGAAAATTGACATTTCACTACAATATGAGGATTTTAACAAAGTCTTTATAAAACTGGCTAACGCTGTAAGTCAGGTCTGCACACAGTAAATGCTATACTTCAGGGACCATACTTTAGGGTAGATGTTCTATATATACTAAAGACACACAGCCTGGGGAAAGGGCACATGAAGGTGCTTTTGCTATTGATTGCTGTTGCTGAGGAGGGGTAGTGGGGCACTTGGGGAATGGTGATAAGGACATTAACTCTTCAAGCAATGGGGGAGACAGCCCTGCACAAAGAAGGGAAAAGCTGGCCGATCCTAACATCAATAGTACCCCTTAGGGACACTTTAGTGACCAAGACTGCCCACATGGTGAAGAGATGTCCCAAAGTCATCACCAGCAGTGTGGTAGTGGGCAATCCCATGGCCACAGAAAGCCCTCTACACAGCCAAGCTGGAGAGCGGTGCCTAGCCTCGGCTACCCAGGAAGCTGAAGCTGGAGACTACTGGAGCCCGAGAATTTGAAGCCAGAGTGGGCAAGATAGCAAGACTCTGCCTCAGACAAGTCCACAACCAACACAAGCCCTGGCGGCAGCGCCATGGTAGGACCCCGGCGGCACGGTAGGAGCCGACCCTGGCCGAGGCCTCACCTTCAGGTGGTAGATGTGCTCCTCGGTGTCGAGGTCGATACACTTGGACGACTTCTTCACAGACATCACAGAAAGCCCCACATCAATGCAGCCATGCAGCTTCTCTCTCTCAATCTGCAGGAGCAGGGAGAGGGCTAATGTGAGAGTCACAGTGGTCGAGGTGGTTGTCACAGCCTCCTGGTCCCCTCCCACCTCATCTTGTACATCCACCAATGGTAAACCCGGACACCCGTGACTGACAGAGCCCTCCATGCAGGCAGGACCCAGTTAAGACCTGCACGGGTGCGGTATTCTCTCTGGGAGGGAGAAGCACTGGCCTTACTTCACCGAAGAGGGGCTGGAAGGACAGAAGGCTAAATAATGAGTTTTCATCATCGGGATGCCCGGAAGTGAAGAGAAAACCCCGAGCTGTCTCCAAGGCAATCCAAGAGCCATTCCCCTGAATTAGTGTCTGTTGTCTAAGTTCATTCATAAGTGACTCAAAAGGAAGAGTGCAGACAAGAAACCAAGGAGGACCAGAAGGACTGGGAAGGAGGAGATAAGCATCCTATGAGGCAGGGCTGCTGGTCACTCGGACTCTCCAGGACAAACTCTTAGGGTTAACTCCAAGAAGAAGTCCACCTTAACCATGGCATTCTCCATGAAGCCCCTCAGTCACCATAACAGTGGGAAGGACACTTGTCCACATGCACTGTTCCTGTAATTAGCTAAAACCAGAGCAGGCCTGTGATACCAACTATGGTAACCTGCCTCTTCTCCCTGGTGGTGAACGGAGCCACCTAGATCCAGAGCTAAGACAGTACAGTGGAGAGGGGGCTTTGTGCAACCTGGAAAAACTATTTACCCACAGAGCACTGCAGCTCTGGGCTGACCTCAAGCCCCCTGCACACTTCTGCAACAGCATGCCGGCCAAGAAGAAGACTTACATTCAGTTTGGCTCTTGGCATATTTCAAGATTCCTTTGTCCAGGTAGAAGAATCTCTGTGGGGAAGCACACAGAATTTAGCAAAGATGTACACACAAAACATCCCTCCTTGTCTCCAACTTCAAATAGAGCATAGAGCACAGAACTTGGTACTGAGTGGCTAGAGTGTGTGCTCACAAAGGAGCAGCCAACACTGATGTCTTACCTTTGTGCCAGCCTTTTAACGGCCACTTCCTCTTTTTCAGCAAAAATCCTTTCTGCACGGGTGGCTCCTGGTGTACGTCATCCGTCGCCCTCAGGCCCTCCACCCACCTCCCAGCTGTCCTGTTCCAAGGAAAGAATACAGGCAAAATGTCACTCCTTTAAGAGACAGTGACATGAAAACAGCAAGCTCCTGGAAAACCATCCAAGACGGGGAGCCTGGCTAGGTTTGACAGGAAGGAATTAAATGGAATCCACATACCTTCCTTGGACTTTATGGATTCAATGCTGTAGTTTAGTGGCATCTTTTTTTTTTTTTTTTTTTTTTTGAAGGACCGTTTCTCTTTTTTCAGTCTTTGAACCTTGACAGCACAGCTGGAGGGGAAGATCTTACTAGAAAGATCTATTTTTGCTCACCTTGATGTCATCACGCAAATGACAGTTCAGTCAGCAGACATCAGAACTGAATGTTAATCGAGAGCCACGGCTGTCAGGATGGAAGTGTGCCTGTCTGTGCACCTGTGCATATGTTAGGGGGTGCCTAAGGAATGGTGGAAAGTGGGGGCTGGAGAGACAGCTCAGCAGTCAGGAGCACTCGCTGCTCTGCCAGAGGACCGAGTTCAGTTCCCAGCACCCACACAGGCAGCTCACAAACTGCCTGCAACTCTAGCTCCTGGGGACGTGACCTTTCTTCTGGCCTCAAGGCACTACATGTGACACACACTCACATGTGACTCGAAAATGTAAATAAAAATAAATCTTTAAAGGAAAAGTCTGTAAAAAATGGAATTGGATGCAAGCTCGTAAATCTTACAGGCTGACTGGAAATACTGGTTCAAGATAATTGCCTTCAAATTCTAGGGTTTAACAGCAGAAATGCAGAAACATCGGAAAGATAGTTGGCCACAAGTATTTTCACCTTTCCCCCAAAATTTTTATCCACCTTCCCTTCTTATCCAAAGATTTCTATTTAAGACATGCTACAATCCCAGAACTTGAGAAGCCGGGGCGGCCTGCGTCATACAGCAAGACATAAAAACAAATAACAGGAACAGCAGTAAAATCCTTGTGGTTTTGGCCCGAGTTCTTTTAGTTTTAATGAGGCACAAATGGCTGCTTGAATTGATCCTCCATCATTAGCTATTGTGGTTATGGATGGAAAACAAAATTCAAAAAATATAAAGAGAAAAACACAAACGTTCTGAAAATTTCTTTTAAAATACTTAAATCATTGCTAAATCTGCACAAGACAACCCCATACTGGTACTATCCTTGTAAATAGGATAGACAATGATGTGGTTATTAATTAGGTCATAATAATGCACAGAATACACACAGATTGAATACAACTTGAAGAGTCTAAATACACACACTAAATATTACATATAAAAAATTTCCCACATTGGGTAAGATAGCACACATAGGATTCTTACTAAGACTTCATGTAGACACTTTGTCTGTTTTGAGACAAAGTTCCAATCCCTGGACTGATGGTACAAGGCAGAGGTCAATAAACACGAGGAGTTAGAAAGCAAGTCTGGCCAGCCCCAGGGAGCAGGGCAGGTAGAGGTCCCACAGCGTTCTTTTCTATGTTTCCCAGAGCTCAGCACGTCATCTCTAGCAACCGGAAATTGAACTCCTTGGTAATCTGTCTTTTATCTGAGTCCTTTTCACTGTGAAGGAAGATGAAGATACATTCCAGATTTTTTAAATAACCACTGTAGGTATCTCAGAATCTGGAGTTGTAAAAGGGGTTTCTTCCATGGAATAAAAAGGAGGGTGGGGATATGTAGTGTTTAATTTCCAGAAAGTTTTGGCATTGAACGAGATTTCATTATAACCATCATCAGCTGTCCAGTCAGTCAGTCACACCGGGCAATATCTGGAGAATGTCTATTGAGGGATGAGCAGCACATAGCCTTTTATGTAAACACCAAATGATCCTGCTCTCCTTTGCTTTGGCGTGGGAAGCCACCTTTCAGTTGCAATGTGAGTCTCTAAGGTCCTGCAGTAATGACCCTCCTCCAGAGGAAAGTAAGCCTTCATCCCACAACTCCATCATGCAGGCTTCTGCCATTCTTGCCAATGGCTCCCCTTTACTCATGGTAACATGTACAAGCTTCATTATTCCTCGAGGGCAGGAGTTCCTTGAGAACACAAAGGGTCTCGTCTACTTCACACTTCCTCTGTCTTGTCAACAGCAGGCACCTGACAAATAACTTCAATCTTGGAACAAGTCTATGGACTCATGTTCCTGGAAGACTCTAATGTGGAACCAATTAAAATGTGCCAGTGTCCTGGCCAAATGACTGTTTTCAAATTAGATCCAAAAGATCCATATTTGTGAATGATGGGCATGTGTGGTATCATTACATGAAAATCTACGGGCCCAATCCTCTGGAAAGCGCTCCAGTGGATCAGTCTTTTGGAATTGTTTGTCTTCAGACTCCCAAGCAGAAGGCTTCCTATAGAGCACTAATGCAAAGGAACTGGACATTGCTTTGTCCCTTCACTGTGCTCAGTGCAAACCCAAGAGGGATTAGCCATTACTGCATACTTGCCAAAACTTGGGTGGAGGTGGGGAAGTAGACAGGGTCTTACCTGCTGCTGAATGGGTAAGAACTGGATTTCAAAAGTGGCTTTACTAACTTGGGTTAGAACTTGAAATGCTCCATAAATCTAGAGCTATGGCTTATTTCTCCCAACCAGCCAGCACAGAGGCCAGGAGCCTAGAGTAGGCTCCCTTGTCCTTCACGCCAATGAGCCAGGAAGGGTTTGCTGGGTTTTCCCCCCTGATTAATGACATCTGCTTTCCTCATTTCATCTTCCTCCTAGATCTGAAAGTATTAGCAGGCTGGAAAAGGCAAACTTGCACCATGAAGAAAGGGCCGGCTCCCCGTGGCTCAGGGGGAAGGCACAGAAGCCTTCCCTGGGCTCCGTATTCACTCAAATGCTTGCTTCTTCCAAGTCACCAGTGAGCCATCAGGGGACACCTAAGAATCAACCTCTAGCTCTAAGGCTCTCAGTGGCCTGAGGCTGCTCCCTCGGAGGCTGGAAGCCTGGGCACTTGGTGGTGGTTAACAGTGTTGGGAAGAAGTCTCCAGCAGCTTGGCCTCAGGTAACAAGGAGAAATTTCCTGAATCCTCAGCCTTGCACAAGGACAAGATTGTAAGGACCTGCTTAGTGTCACTTGACCAGAAAGGGCTGGGGTATATAGCTCAGCTCAGCCAGAGAGTCATCTCAGTAGTAGGTAGTCAATTCAATGGTAGCCTATTCACTGTGCATCACCAGACAACTTACCATTCAATTAACTCGTAAGTTGTTGCTGCTTTTTCATTTGGCTCAGTGCCTTGGTGTTTTCTTCCCAACTACCACAGAGACCATCTTCTTCAACTCACATACAACTCCAGCAGAGCAGTACATCGTGGGAGCAACTAGAGAATTCTCCCCTTGTTATCTGTTGCAGGCTCCGTCAAGAACATAGATTAAACTATCATGAACTAAATGACACTAGGTAGTTGGCTTACAAGAAGGGGTTAACTGTAGCCATAGTGTTGGGATGCTGCCGCCTGCAGCTGCATGACGGCACATGCGCAGTTCAGGAGCTAGACAAGGGGTCTTGCTCTTATGTCATCAGTGTGTGCTGATGATTACATACGCCTTGGTCACACGATCTATGCCCACCTGCGCCTTAAAGAGCTGTGACTCAGACCCAACCCTCTCTGTGTTCTGTTCTCTCGTCCCCCCCACCATCTTTCTCTCTCTCAGCACGTGCTCCTTCCCCAGGCCTGATTCTCTTTCCCCACCGCCCTTCTTCTCCTAATAAAGCTCTGACACTGATACTAGGTTTTGTCGTGGCACGTCCTTTCTGTGCGGTAACCAGCACCACTTATCATTCTTACACACAGTTCAAAACATTGCCACCTGAAATCACAGAAATACTAAACAGTAGGGGCATTTGAAATAATACATAAGTAATGATAGAACATCACCACAAAAGGACTGGAGAGCACAGTCATTAGCCTTTTGTCCATAGTAGATATTAATAAAGGCGACGAGAGTCAGAGAAACTGTTTGAAGTGGTTAATATCATAGTCTATATACAGTGAGTTGACGCACACTTAGATTATCATGCTTATACTATTTCAAGATCTTTTTTATTATGTTATTTTTTGAATGTAAAAATAAGAGAATTGAATAAATTCTCTGATGTAGTAAAGATGTCAAATGGTACCCCATGGCACAGTGTATTTTTTTTATTATTCTGCTATCATTTAAAAAAAAATTTTCTATACTTTAGATGTGTAAATTCCAATGATGAACAAGGAATAAATCTTAAGGGCAAGGGGACAGGGATGGTGGTAGGAAAATCCTGGAAATGGCCCACCTCTTGAGAAGGAGTTAAGAAGCACCGAGCCTGCTCAGAGCTCCTAGGTCTCTGATCTTCCAAGGTGATCAAGTGTGTAAGAAATCAGCCCATGCATTTAATGCTGCTGATCCTTTGTCCCTCATGCCTGGCACTCCTGCCTAATCTCCTTCTCTGGTGACTTTTTTATTTCTCCTCAAACCTCTACCTCCCTGAAGAAAGTCCCCTCTCCTCTGAAGATAGGCACTAATAATAAAACCCAATTTATACTGCCTGCTTGTCCAGCTCCAAGACGGTTCCTTGTCTTACTGTAACTTGTTCAAGACCATCTGAGTCCTCTGTAAATATCAGCTGAACAAGTCTGAGAAGAGGAGTGTATAGAAAGGCCCTAGTGCCCACAAGGTGTGTGAACTGCTTTCCAGAGCAGGAAAAAAAAAAAAAATCAGATGTGGCTGGGGAGATGGTTCCATGGATGAAGGCAGTTACTAGCAAGCCTGAAAACATGAGTTCGAGCCTGGAAACTCACATGGTGGAAGTTGTCCTTTAATCTCCCCTCATGTGCCAAGGCAATGTGTGTGTGTACGTGTACATGCATGAACACACACGTATATAAACACACATACATACACACCAACGTAATAAAAATAATCTTGAGATGCCAGTGTTCCAGGCTAAAAGGACTGTGGGAGCGGCACAGATGCCTCCACATACCATGCTGATTTGAAGGTAGGGCACATACCTTGAATGGAATGAATACCTGAGACACTGCAGGCAGATTTGGGCCACCACAGACATCAAGGTCCTGCCATGGCTACCTCTGCCGACTGAGCCCAAACACGCCTGGGTTAATGTCCCATCCTGCATGGATCAGACTGAAAGGCATCTTGAGTATGAGATGGAGAGTGAAATAGAGCTGGGGCTTCTCAAGACTTCTGCAAAGCTCAAACGAAGCCAGGCTGGCAGTCATCCGGCGCTGAATTCGGTCTATTCTACGAATATCTAAGTGCCAAAGATAGAAAACTGCTTTGTGATTAGTAAGGCGGCTAGGCGTTTATTCATGCTCGTGAGTGGGCAAGTTCATTTCCATAGTGCTGAGTGCACCAAAGGCAAGCGCTTCCTTCCAGCACAGCTGTGTGCACACTGCACAGCTCTCAGGCATGGCGCACATGCCCAGTTCTCAGCCACCCGAGCTGTGATGTCAGAAATAGAAATGACTGACACTTCCATTCTCCTGCAGCGAGAAGTGTGGGAGGGAGCTGCTAGGACGGAGAGCAGGTTGTTCTAATTAGTTCGCTTATCGCGTTCACCAGGTTTTTAAAAATCAGAGGGCAATGTCCGGCATTAAATCATGCGCAGCTAATTACGCCCATCATTAACAAGTTTAAAGGCATTTGTGATCTTGTAAAGCCTATCAAGAAGGGCTAAAGATCGCCAACATCACCTTTCATGATTTTTCCATGGACACATGGAAATACTTGTCAGCAGATTGCCAATTAATAGAACAACCACTTTGATGTCAGACCAACCCTGTGCGTAGACAGTCATCACCAAGAGCCCGATTTACCTTCCCTTAAATGCCTTTCTCTCAGCTAAGGTTTTATGAGCACCAACAGGCAAGAGAGCAATAAAAAAAAAAAATTTTTTTTTAAAGAAAAAAGAAATAGTCAGAGGCAGATTGGTGTGTGAGGTCAAATAAAGTGAAAATCATTCGGAGAATCCTGTAGATGCACATCTCAGTTCACAGGTGGGGGAGGGGCTGGGCTTTAGTCACTACTGCTGGATCCTTCCAGAAGACTACGCTGTCTTGAAGAGCTCCAAGGGCATAGACTCCAGGAGAAAAACCAGGACTAATGAGTAGGAGTCACAAGACCCCAGAGTCCAGCTCTGCAGGAAGACCATCTGATAAAAAGTCAAAAGCGGCACAGCTACTCTGGAAAAGCGCTCTCCTCAGACCTGGGAGCGCTCCATCAGAGCTAATGCACCAGGCCAAGGAGGACAGAAGTGATGCTAGGTCTGAGAGGGAGGTCAGAATAAATGCACTCTAAGATCTTGTCTAAATCTTGTCAGAAACTCACGCCCTGTGTGTGAGGCGCAGCTTTAGTGACGTCACCTCAGGTAAAAACCACACTTTAGGGTTGAAGATTCAAAAAGGAGATGAGCACTGGGTGAGCCCGCTTCGATTCCGGAGGCTGTTTGGGACCGTCAGTTACCACACGCCAGCAGCACTGGGCTTTCTCTCTTAGCAGAGAGATGTGGAGAGCTGGAAGAGTAAACACCCAGAGGCTCCAGGCACCCCAATGCTCCCAGGCTTATCACGGGACCAGCTAGAGGACACAAACACCTGAAGTACTTCCTGGAAGAATGCTACCCACCCAGTCCCTTCAAAATCACGGAGACGATGCTGCGACCACAGTGGGGGAGACACCAGGGAAGCTGTGAGCCGTTCAACTGTTCCACCTGAGACCACGTGGGTTTCTAAATAAGGGACACGAAATGCTTACTGCGACTGCATTGACCACAGATGGTTTTATAATAAAATACCGTTTAAAAAAGCTTTGGCACACAGGCAATGACTGTTTTCTAGCCTGCGGGTGACTCACTTAGCATAATTATGGCTGCAATTACTTCAGCACTTTTAGCTCCTCAGATATATTGGAAGTTATTGATACTGCTAAATATTCTCGCTCATAGTATCAAAGCCTACAGCTATGAAAACATCCCCTATGGATTTCCTCTTTCCCCACAGTGTTTGCTCTGTAAGAGTGTGGCTACGGTGAATGATGAGACACCCTGAACCATTCTGCCCAAAGGCAGCCCACCAGGCGTGTGGGGGTCCACACTCTGAGGATGGGGTGCTGACAGTAATAAAGGGGGTGATGTGTCCTGTGGTAGGTAGTTCTGGCATGGAGACACTATCATCACTCTCATCATACAGAGACAAACACTGAAGCTCCAAGGTGAATTGCCCAAGACCATTAACTGCTGAGAAGCAGCAGGACACAATTTGTGGGCTCTACCTGCAGCTCACACACAGAACCTTGCAGCAGACCATCAACTCTGGACAAGGCATCCACAAGCGCAGCAGACCTTCAGGGTCACCCTCCCCCCCCCCCCACCCAACCCACCAACACCCAGCAAGAGCTCCAGCCTATTCTAACCTTCTTTATTTGTATTTTGTCTTCTTTCTCTCACTTCCAGGGAAATTGTAACCAATGGCTTTCCCCCAAGCACAGAATAGCTGTTTTGAAATCCAGAGTTTGAAAGAGAATGTGACAATCACTTCTGAGTTCTTTTTGCCTAAGATATGAGGAATCTGAGTGAAAATTAATTACTTGAGGATCACAAAATTGAGAAGCTTCTGGGACCAGGACACAAACCTTTTGCATCCTTTCTCCAGCTCCTGTCTCCCGAATGACTTATTTCTTAAGCAGCAGCCACCTGCCACAGGGAGTCTGGCTAACTCACCACCTTCATGTGGGATGGAACTCTCCTCCAGAGCCCATGGGAACGGCCCGGCCCGCGGTAAAAGCGTAGACATTTGGTTCCCTCTATGTTGCAATGCAGAAAGCATCCTTTGTTTTTTCTTTCTTTCTTTCTTTCCTTCTTTCTTTCTTTCTATCTTCTTCTTTCTTTCTTTTTTTTTTTTTTGGTTTTCGAGACAGGGTTTCTCTATGTAGCTTCGGAGCCTATTCTGGAACTTTGCTCTGTAGACCAGGCTGGCCTCCAACCCACAGAGATCCGCCTATTAGCATCCTTTTGTATTTTATCTTTGTTACTTTGTTTTAAAAACATCTTTTGTGTGTCTGAGCACCGAGGAAAAAAAAAAATGCAAACTCTGTACTCAGCTAAAACACCGTCAATACTCAATGTACTCAGATAAAATATAATATTCAACGTCAATGCTTGCTATCTCTCAAGAAAACCCATGTCCACGCTAGATACCGGGCTGATGTCTACTCTCCATCTCAGTGTGCTCAAAGAGCTAACGGAAGTATGTAATCAAAACAGAGGCACTCTGGAAATGTTGCATGTGTGACGTGGAATCACAGGCATCAGTTGTAGACATGCAACACGACAAACCTTCCGAATACAGCGGTCTCATATTTAGCACCCACACTAGAAATGCCAAGACACCACCAGGCAGTGAGACTTGGGGAGTTAGTACACATGAAAAATGAAAAGGCATCGATCGCAGCTTGAGAATCTATAGATCCAAATGAGGACCTCGTGTGCCACAGCAGGTGAGCTCAGACAGCACCGTCTCCAAGGTGTGGCTCCCTTGGACTAAAGGCTTCCCTGGGACTCTGGCTGAGAGAAATTAATTTTCTCAGGCTATCCTGGCAAATGGCCACAAACTTGGTGGCTTAAAATGACAACCAATAAATCTCTCTCCATTTTTGATTTTGAGATGAGACCTCGCCATATGAGCCCAGGCTGCCCTTGAACTTACATTCCGCCCTCTCAGCCTCCTGTGTGCTAAGGTTATAGAAGTGGGCTCTCCCACCAACCCCACTCAGAAGTTTAAAAATCCCAAGCCCAGTGTAAGCAGAGCCAGGCTCCCTCTGAGGCTCCAGGGAAGAATCTGTTTGGGGCTGTCTGGTCTCTGGAGGCTGGGGCTGTCCTGGTCTCTGGAGGCTGGGCTGTCCTGGTCTCTGGAGGCTGCAGCTTCTCTGCTGCCCCGTGGCTTGTTGCTACAGACCACATCTGCCTCCATCTTCACATCGTGTTCTCTCCCATGTTTCTCCCATGTGGATGTCTTGCTGATTAACTCAGGGCCCATCGGGACAACTCAGAGTGTCCTGCCTTCTCAAGTCCTTACATGAACCACATCCACTAAGGCCCCTTCCCAAACAGTGTCACCATTTGCAGGTTCTGAGGTGAAGATGTGGATCTGTCTTTTAGGGGGCCAGCATCCAGCCCACCACACAAGGTAAATGAGACAGTAAGCTAGAAATATGCCAGGACCTTTGACTCAGCCAGCCTGTGAATGGTATAGGGGGTGAGGGGGCAGGTGGGGGGGCAGACAGTGCTGGACTCGGTGCCAGGGCCAGTGCCCACAGGCATACCGCTTTTTCTGTGCCTCTGGAAGGCAGGGAATGCTCACTACTCCACCACTGTCTCGGTGTCTTCTGTTTGACCCAGTCTTACTTCCTGCACTGTCACTTCTGGCCATTAGAATCTTTATTTATTATTTATTATTTATGTGAGTGCATTTGTGTGTGTGTGTGTGCGTCATGTGTCACAGTGTGCACGTAGAAGTCAGAGGACAGCTCTCAGGAGTAAATTTCCTCCACCTTGTTGAAGCAAGGTCAATCTCACGTCTAATGCCTGAATACACTAGGCTAGTTGCCCTTTCCAACTTCTGGATGATTCTCCGTCTCTGCCTCCACTTCCTGGTAGGACAGCAGGGATTACAGATGCTGAAGTCCACATCCGGCTCTTTTTCCTGGTTCCCAGGATTCAGCTCAGGTCATCAGCCTTGTGTGGCAAATGCTTCTAGCCACCAAGCCACCTTGCCCGGCCATCAGCATTTTGGCACCACCAAATTACTGAAGTAGATTTTCCCTTCCCCGAGATAAGAACGACTGGGCAGCTCAGCTCAAGGTTGTATCTCAAAACTTCTCAAGAGTGATCCAGGTGCTACACAGCTGGGAAGACATGCTGGAACACCTGGGTCCGGTCCGTCCTGCCTGTGACCCTCACTACGGCGACTGCCAATCAGAGGGAGATATATTCATTTTCTTAAGGCACCTCAAGAAGCTTTTATCAAGGCAGTGACTCTAAAACACAGAAAGCTATTCTCTGCTGTTTATTTCATGTTTAACTTCATGTATGGGTGTTGGCTTGTATGTATGTAAACACAGAAAGCTATCTCTGCTGTGGTTTATTTCATGTTTAACTTCATGTATGGGTGTTGGCCTTGTATGTATGTTTGCTCTGCATCACGTGTGCTTGAGAAACAGAGGAGGGTGCTGGCCCTGCTGGCCCTGGCGTTACTGTTGGTTGTGAGCTGTCCATGTGAGTGCGGGGAACTAAATCCAGATCCTCTGCACGAGCGCCCGCCGCGCTCTTAACCACGGAGCTGTCTCTTCGGGCCCTACTTGTTGCCTTTTATTCCAGAGCTGTAGATTGGGACAGACAGGTCGGGAACTTCGGAAGGGTTTAGGGTTCGGTTTCTCCTGCTCTTTTGATTAGGTGTGGAGCAACAGCCTGTCCTCTGTAGACACGGAGAGGAGCAAGAGCCCCGACAACGGTCACTTTAGCTGATGCTTTAACCTCTTCCTGTACAAATGTTTGCTTCTCTGCAAGACTCAGTGTGAACATTTCTTGTGAATTAAGTCTTATTCCTCACCTTTCCTACATCCAGAAAATAACATTACAACGTAGTTGTGGCTAAAAAGCTGGTAGGAAAGGGGCCCAGAAAATAAGCCTGGAAAATAAAGATAGAAGTAGACAGCTGGGTCTCTTTTCTCTGCTGGTCCACATGCTACTTCACTCAGCATCCTGTCCTGCCCCTCACTCACAGAGGTGCTGGCTCAAGAGGCCTTTTTTAAACAATCCTTTATACAGGACATGTGGACTTGAATTGACTTCTAAAGGCGCCTCTAGCATCTAAAGACAGTGCTTTCCAAATAGATGGCCCTTGGTTACCTGATCTGGACTGGAGCGTTAACATGTCTGAGCCGTATTTCCTTTCCACAGCAAAGACAAACAGTTTAGACCTCAGGAGTTGTTCTGGGATTTCAGAGGACGGTGTGAAAAGATACCAGAAGATGTAGAGATGCTGCTGGGTGGTCCTAACCTGCAGCATCCTTGCTGACTCCTCCTCTCACTGTGGTCTAGATATAATGCTAAGCCTCTACACGGCCACTACCCCACAGCTCAAAGGACGAGGCAGAGAAGCAGTCACCTGTGGGGCACCTTGAGGGTCCCAGGGACTTCCATGCTTGTAGAAAGAGTGGCCAGGAACTCCCACACAAGGTCCTGGTAATCAGGCAATTTTCACGACTCAATAAGGAACTTAAGGCACAGAGCGGGTATGACCTGTCTTAGGCAGAAGTGTTATAAATTGTCCTAGATCTAAGCTCGGCCCTCTGGCTCCAGAGCTAATTCCTGCTGCCCTTGATAGTCTATGACTATTTGCTATTAATATATAGTTTGATCCCCTGAAAACTCATGTTGAATTTTTCACTGTGGGGTATGAGGAGGTATGGCCTTTAAGAAGTGGTGAAGCTGAGGCAGGAGTTAGCTCTCCCTAGGCAGTAAGTGGAAAAGGCTCCGGGAAAACAACAAGCTGGACACATAAAATGTGAGAACAAAGGAAGAATATTTCAGTTATCAGCCAGCGAAGGTCAGAGATGAGCAACATCTGAAAGCTGGTGACTAACCATGCTGGCCAGGGCTTGTGGCCAATAGATGAGCCAAGTCAGCAGCTAACAAGAAGAAGTCAAAGGCAGACAGGTGGGGGCTTTAACGTGAGACCACCACCATAACCGGCGAGCAGCATGTGAGCAGTGCACGGTCGTCTCCCTGGTTACACCAGAGGAATATACTCAGAGTGTTGTGGGGCCCCATAGTTTGCCATGAACGGCTCAGAGGATCACAATCCCAATAGAAATGACTCAGTTTTCTGCTTAAATCTTACAAAAAGCCCTAGGCTAGCTCAGTGTGTGTCTGGTTTGTTTCTGCTGGGACCCCTCCACTCTCGGGAGTCTCTATTGTTTTTCTCACTTTTCTTTAATGAAGCTTGCTTTCTTTGCTCACAGCCTCAGGGTTACCTTGTCTTAACCTTCACATCAGCCATGAAATACTGAGCTTGGAGCTACTGTCTCAAACTGACCCACGGTGGCCATGATTGCCCAGCACCTAAGGCCTTGAGTCACACACATCAGGACCCAGAAGGTCCCATTGCTCTCAAGATCTGCAGGAAGCCATTGAAGAAGGGACAGCTGCCTTTCTTTTCTGGAGTGACTTCTTGATGAGTCACCAAAGCATGCTGTTAAAAGGCTGTTTAGAGGCTGCCCCCCCACCCTGCCCCTCGCTTTGGTCTCACACTCTCTGCCATGAAATTCAATCAGCACAATATCATCGGGATACACTACATCAGCATTCCTGCTCGCCTTTGGACTTCCCGACTCCAGAGCGAAAATAAACTATTTTTTATTCTTTAGAAACATCAGTCTGAGATATCCCGTTATAACAATAGGAAAGGAATCAAGACGCCACCAGAAAGACAGACAATGTGACGTGACAGGAGGGTCCCACGGTCACACTCTCAATGTCTTAGAGTGCTGATGTAGTCCACACTTTTAAAAGGAACCTGATTGAATTCAGTGCCTCTAAAGAAATAAAATCAATGAACTGAGCAAACTTTCCCTCTTCCTCCTCTCTTTTCTCTTCATCCTCCTTGACAGAGTATAGGGCTCTGCCCAGCCTGGCACCAAACTTGCAATCCTCCTGCATCAGTCTCCCAAGTGCTGATTATAGGTATGCACCACCACACCTGGCTTGAATCACAGGAAGTTGGAAACTCAACTGAAAATATCAACACCTGAACATTGTACTTGAATTCACCGTGCAAAACTTGGCAAATTCTCCCCAGCCACCTACCTATCCTATAGATTCTGGCACTGAGCCCAGGTTGGTTGTGATTTCTGAAGTGTAGCAGAATCTAATAGCCTGCATAAATTAACTTGTGGTGAGTCACAAGAATATGATACATATATGCTATATGATATATATGCTATACCTTGACCGACCAAGGGTCCTTCAAGTGGGAAGCCATTTATCACAGACTATTTGGTGTTATTCAACTTTTAATATTCAGATGCTCCTCGTTATGAATTGCTTGTGCTCATAATTTCCATAGAACATGTATGTGCGAGCATTCTGCTGGAGCCAATACTTGGACAAGGTCACATAGGCAGGGCCTTCAACCTCTGAGCTCCAGCTCCCTTTTAGCATTTGAATTGGGTATTGTCTTTTGAAAATTTCCCTTTAGCTAGGGCCAGCCCCAAACAAAGCACTGAAGGACTACAGGGTACAGAATTGCTGAGACATCCTTGCCTTCAGGCCTAGTAGCATGCCAGAGCAATTGACCGAGAACAAAGGAGGTTTTTGCATATCCAGGTGGAGTGAAAGGTGGAACAGGAGTCCTGAGAGATGGAACCACATGGCCAGAGAGAAGAGAGGAAGACAGAGATTCTGTAGAGGGTAAGGCAGATCTCTTGTAGAGTTTTCTGAGAGCCAGGAGTAATGAGCTAGGAAGGAGAGATGGAGGACAAAGGACAGAGGACAGAGATGAGGTCAAAAGCATAGGAGCTTCCTAAAACTATGAGGACAGGAAAAACAGGCACAGAGAGAGGAGCTGAGTGTGAGGACAGAGCTGAAGCTGTACAGATAGAATTTTGATGTTGAGGAATAAAAAAACGGACGAAGAGCTCGGTGTATCTAGACTCATTTCCCTGCCATTGGTAGCCTCTCTTCTGGGCCCCTGGGAAGAATATTACTAAGGCTGGTCATTAATAATATTCGAGATTAACTCTCATCAGGTGACCTCGGGAGCTCAAATGCCATCAAAGATTAGCCCAGGGATAACAGGGTGACTAGAGCAAGCCGAGTCACCGTGGGGCGACTCATCCAGAAATAGATCTCTCTTTCAAGTCCCAGGCTGAGGCGGGTGCAGTGCCTGTGAACTGTTTCAGCAGAACTTACTTTCTCATTTCTGATTTTCATGCCAAACGCTAACAACTCATTAAAGAATGGGCTGTGCCCTCTTTCCACCAAGGGCTTTGCATCCGCTGGTTTCTTATCTGTAATGCTTGTTTGGCTCCAATGTCCTTCCTCCATAGCTTCACATCTCCAGCTCAAGCACATCCAGTAGCAGCTTCTCAATAGAAGTGGTTGAAGCAAAGCAAAACTTGGCTATAGGGCTGCTCTTCTAATAAAGACAAGCCACACCCATTCATTTTGTCTAGCCCTGCCTGGCTTCTAAAATGCAGTATTTTGAAATTCCTAGGCAGGAATGGAAGGGGGCAGAGGGAAAAAGACAAAGGGAAATTGGAATTGCTCATATTTTATAAATTTAAAAATAGGCAATTCTCTCTCCTACTTACATATCCCTTCGCCTACTTCATGAATCCACAGAGCAGTCTGCACAGGAATCTTTCCACCCAGCAACTGCATGCTTATTCATTCATTAACTTAATACACATGCACTGAATGTCCCTCGTGAGCCAGCCCAGGCGCTTCCATGTACTATTTCCTTCAAGAAAGCAGGTACATTTAACACTGATACATGAACAGGGGAGTACCTATACAAAATGAGAGACACATGGATGGGCAATCTATATGGAAGTGAGATACATGGATGGGAATCTACATGGAAGTGAGATACATGGATGGAGATCTACACAGAAGTCCATGGCTCGCTGACATTTTACACATTCGGGTCTGTTATAGAAAGAACAAGTTCAAGTCAATTCAAGAATCAAAGACAGGCAAATTCAGCTGAAGGAACAGAAAGCAAGTCCAGAGACTCTGAGCGCCAGTTGGCTGTGTTGATGAAAACTTAAAAGGATTCAGACAGGCTAAGGCTCATGAACAAGAGCACATTTTATTTTCTACTTTAAAAACTTGTGTGTATGACGTATGTGAGTGTGGTAGGTATGTATGTGATGTGTAGTGTGCGTGAAGTGTGCGAAATGTGTGGTATGCATGTGTAATGTGTGTGCATATGCATCTGTGCAAGCTGGAGTTTGAATTCAAGCTCTTAGTGTCCTCTTCCTTCTGCCACCCAGACTCTAAGCAGAGTAGTAATGTGTAAAGTAAAACATCTAGGCTGTCTTATATTCATGTAGTAAAAGGAAGTCCAAAGAAAACGTAGCATGTATACACATTTAGTCCATTTAGTACACATACACATGCATGTGCATACATGTGACACATTTTTCATAAAGACATAACAATGTAATTTTTTTTTGGAAAGAAGTATTATTCTGTCTTTAAAAGGGATGAATTCTTCATCTGTGACAACATGGAAGAAGCTGGGGGACACTACACCGGGCACTGGCCGTCTTCTTGCCTAATGTGTCATCTAGAACTTGTACTCTCCAAGCAGAAGGTAGGATTACGGTGCAACACACTAGTACATTAGAGAACACGGGGTTGTAGGTTCAAAGCTCCAGTTATGCAGGGGAAAGAAAACCTGAAGACCTAAGGAGCAACATGGGAAGAAGAGGTGAGAAAAGCACACCGTCCACCCCTGGGTCCTGCCCTCCATGGAGTCTGCCAACTGCAGACTGAAAATATTCAAAGAGAGATTGTGCCCAAACATGTAGACTCCCCTCCTGTCATCATTCCCTGAAGAGAGTGCAGCTAACACAGTGTTTCTATGAGGAATCTAGACCACTTGAAGAACAGAAGAGGGTGGCCTAGTTGATAGATGAAAGCTATCGCATTTCACACAAAGGGCTTGTGCATTCTTAAATTCTGTTATCAGTGGGGCTCCTGGAACTGATACTTTGTGAATACCATGGGGAAACTATATGTGACATCTGTCAGGAAAGTAGGTCTCTATATGTGTGCATGTTCACAGGTGTGAGGTGAGGCCAAAGGACAATGTTGCACTTCAGGAGTTGAACACCTTATTTTGAGACAGGGTCTCTCATGAGCTTGGAGCTCACTCACTAGTAGAGGCTGGCCAGGGAACCCCAGAGACCTGTCTGTCTCTACTTCCCAGAGCTGGTTTCATAAGTGTCTGTCTCCACACCCAACTTTACGTGGATTCTGGAATTAAACCCACGTGCTTGAACACTGTACACTGAGCATCTCCCCAGGCCAGGAGAACAGACCCTAAATGCTCTTGTTATCCACACTCCACACATAACCAAGTAGGATGATTGTACATTTGTTATCTGGCCTGTGTGTATCAATTCATGCCACATGCAAATATCAAACACAGCACAGTATAAACTATAAATATATATAATTTTCAGTTGTTAGTTACATCTCAATAAAGCTACAGGGATGGGGGAGATTATGTTTTTAAAGGTTTGAAAATCTCCATGGATGGGAAAACAAAGTAAAAATGTAAAACCTACTGTGTGCTAAGGTGTTTGTTGGCTTACTTCTGTGACCTAAGGGAGCTGAACCTTCCTTCCCCACCTGAGGCAGGCTCAAGATGACTCAGAGGGAAGTCCTCCAGCAAAGGGAGGTTTGCTATCTGCTCATGCAGGGAGTTGGAAGGAGGCAGCTGAACCTGGGCCAGGTTACCTGCTGGCCTTATGGGGATCTGGGACATTCCATTCTCACCATGGAAAAGGAGTCCAATGCAACGTGACACTTGCCCTGGACCAGAGTCCCCAGGAGCGGAAGTAAGCAACAGCACATCCCACACCAAGGCAGGTGACATAGATCTCACAGGAGACATGCAAGATGAGGCTCTATCCACAGTCCAGAGCACACAAGGAAAACTAGCACCACAGATAATGTCCAGTGACGTCAACAGGGGATGAGCCCACTCCGGATAAGAGGAAAGCACAGCGCAACCTGAAAGGGGATTCAAAGTGGCACCTTCAATGCAAGGAGGTAACCATTCACGTCTTCACCGGTTAGCATTTTAACATTCCTCCAGTCCAGCCTGTGACTGTGGAAATCTTGCCATTTTAAGCATCTAACTTGTACTTCCTGTGATGAGGCTAGAAATGCACTGTGTGCTTTATTTAGCAACTGACAGATGCAATGGGAACAGCTGAGTCCCCAAAGGGCCGGCAAGGGAGAGCGAGCGTCCAAGGCTCCTGAGACCCAAGCAGTGCCCTGGCCAGTGTGTGAGACAGATGAGGATGGATGACAAAGCCATCATGGGTGGGAAAGCCATGCCATCCTGGTCAGAACTTTCCTCTGTCTGAAAGTGGACAGTGGGAGACGCAATACACGGTGGTCCCGCAAATTAAACAGGTTTTATAACTAAATTCAGAAGAGATGTAAAATAAATACATTAATTTCTCTACATTCTCTGTCATAGAGGAAATACAAACGTTTAAGCCAATAAGGTGTTCTGGTTTGCTTTCTTTGCTGTGATCAACACCAACAGGAGCTTGGGAAGGCAAAGGATTATTGGACTTACGTGTCCTGATCAGTCCATTCTGGAAGGAAGTCAGGGCGGGAATCCAGGGAGGCTCCCAGAGGAACGCTGTTCACAGCCCGCTCCCCATGGCTTGATCAGCTTGCTTTTTCTTATCCCATCCAGGAGCACCCGTGCAGGGGTGGCACCGCCCACCGTGGGCTGGTCCCTCCTACATCAACCGGCAACAAGTCCATGCCCCACAGACCTACCTACAGGTCCTCTGACAGAGGCAACTCTGCAGTGGAGGGTCCCTCCTCCCAGGTGACTCTGGTCTGTGTCAAGTTGACAAAAACCTGACCAGCACATACGGCAACTGTGTGTGGACAACAAAGTGGAAGGTCTTAAATATAAAGGACGGCCGTGTGCTGAATGGTCAAGGAAGGCTGAAGCAGGGGTAATCTCTTGCTGTTTTATGGAAACGGAAGGAAAAAGAGCATTGTGAAAACCAAACCAATCAATGTCAATGAACACGCTCGAAAGAGATCCTGTAGCGAGGACGGAAATGCCACAGCTCCTCTCTGTCACGCTTGCTACTTCACTGGACCCACCCTCCCTGTGGCGCAAAGGACGACAGAATAAGACATGGAGTAAGCTGCCAGGGTGGGAGGACAAACCAGACTCTTCTCCAGTCCTGAGTGCTGGCTGAAGCCGGCCAAGTGGGCAGGCACGGTCACTGCCAGGAGAGCAGATCTCCAGGGACCCATGGTGCATTAGCATCAGCCAGCAACAAATTTAATCTTAAAAAACAAAAAAATCCAGAGGCAGGGGAGTTAGGTCAGTGGGTAAAAGTGCCTGTCACGTGTTTTAGTTTACTTTCTTTATTGTGATTAAAAAAAAAAAAAACCACAACCAAAAGCAACTTGTGGAGAAAAGGCTTTATTTGGCATACACCACCTGATTACACTGGGGGAAACCAAGGCAGGAACTCAAGCCTGGCAGAGCCTGGAGGCGGGAACTGAAGCAGAAACTATGAAGGAGTGCTGCTTACTGGCTTGCTCCCTGTGGCTTGGGTTTGTTTCCTTAAACAGCCGAGGGGTAACTGCCTGGGTTCCCACAGTGGGCAGTACATACAACAATCATTAATCAGGAAAATGCCCCACAGACTTGCCTACAGGTCAATCTATGGAGCATCTTTCTCAGTGGAGGTTCCACTTCTCAGATGACCTGAGCTTGTGTCAGGTTGGCAGAAACAAAAACAAAAAGACACCTAGCCAACACAACATACCACACAACACACCACAACACACCACACCCCACACGAGGACCTGAGTTCTTCACTACAGACGCATCATAGCACAAGCGTCTGAAATGTCAGCATTCTTACAAGACGAGAAGCAGGGAAAGTCCCTGGAGGTTTATGGGCCACTGGCCTGGTGTAAGCATAGGAAGAACAATGAAGAGACCATCTCAAACAAGGCAGAAGGTGAGAATCTACACCTGAGATTGTCCTCCAACCTCCAGGTGGACATCACGGCACAGGTGCAGCCATACTCACAGACACAAACGCGAGAGCCCATGCACCCACGCACGCATGCGCACACGCACACACGCAGGCATGCGCCAGAGATAAATACTTAAAACACAAAACAAAAAACACAGTTTCTTAACTCTCAAGAGATCTTAAAGGACTTCCTACACGTCAAGCTCACGGCAAACTTTAATTTGCTGAGCATCATGGACTTGTGGGTGGCAAGCTCCCTGACTGAGACCAATGTTCAAGCTAAGGGACACTTAGTTGAGTCACCATTGTACAGTGTTCCCAGGGTGGGCCACTGCTTAACTGCTGCTTCCAAATCGGACAAAAGCAAATTCTTAGGCCAGAGCTTCCCACAGAGCAAAGGCGATGCCACAGAGCCAGTAAATACTGAACGGCTCAAAGTCCTCCTGGTTGAAAAATCTAGCTTTCTTGCATATACCCCCTACCCACCCCCCCTCCCGATATGGTGAAGCAGGATGGACTGCAGTGATTAATATGCCCTGATTACCATGATTGGACACCAGCAGTTCTGCCAACAAAGCCGTGTCTTCCTTTCCTTGGCAAGGAAACCAAGAAGTCATACTCATAAACACAAACATGCCAGCCCCACACACTGGCGAGTGACCACAGCCAGTTACTTAGGAGTTAATTCTGCCATGTTACTGTTTTCTTCCGTCACTATTTCCCATTTACCAGCTTCCCTCATCCCATCAGAAAAGGAAAGCAGGAGAGGCCTTAGCTCCTCACAGGCAATCTGGAGGTACAAGCTTTCCTCAAAAGTTTGGCGACAAGAAGGAAGTGGGGGTGGATATTTAATTACTGAATACGTAATTGCTGCTTATTTTGGTTAATAGGGTATAAGGAAAGGTGGGAGGGGCTGGAGAGATGGCTTAGCAATTAAGATCACTTTCACGCTGAGGACCTGGTTAAGTTCCTGCACCCACAATGGCCACTGACAAGCAGCTATAACAACTCCAGTTCCAGGGGAACAGATGCCATCTTCCAGCCTCTGAGTACACTACACACATGTGGTGCACAGACATACGTGCATGCAAACCACCTATCCACATAAAGTAAAAATAAATAAATCTCTAAAAAAAAAAGGCAGGCCCTGGAGCAAAAGAGGTGGAGCTTTAGTGTGGCATCTGGTCCTCTCTGGGGCAGGTAACCTGGTCTGTATGATTCCGCTTCCAGGGAGGGAAAATGGACTGTTAGAGCCTATGTTAGTGGTCAGTTACGAAGGCTAACTAAAACAATACAAAGAGCCAAATGCAGTTCTCAGCACCCGAGGGACAGGAATCGATTCTCTTCAGGTAACCAGGTATGAAAACAAGTGCTTGCTCTTAAACTGGGAGCTGGAGTCTCCCAAGTGAGCACACGTCTTTATCTGCAAATCCTTGTGATTCGATTTGCATTTTAAGAATGACAGGAGGTCAAGGGTTACCTGCCGGCTCCCTTGCTTGGAGGAACAGCTGCTTGTGCTTCTTGAAGGTGAAACCAATTTTTGGGACACGCCCAGGTTCTTCTCATCACTCATTATGAAGAGCTGGTCACTTGGGCTCAGTGTAGTCAAAATGCCATGAGAAGATGGTGGAGCTGAGAGGGTGGGGTCCACACAGGCAGGTGTCAGCTCTTATCCAGTGTCTAGAAACCATCCTGGATGTCTCTGGGGAAATCCCTAAAACCAAGAGGAAAGTACTTAGAGAGGCTGGAGAATTACACAGGTTAGAGATCACCTCTGCTCAGCTACACAGTGGCAAAGCCACAGCACACATTACAGACTCCAGTGGTCAAAAGACCCTATGCACCTCCACCCATGGGGTTGTATGTATGGTTTTCATATGGCTTTGAAATGTGACAGGTTTAAGAACATTAATATGGTAATATGAATGCAGATACATACAAAACCAGTACACTACAAAGCATTCTCAAACCACGGTGAGCGCTATTTCACATCACTATGACAACTATAACAACAACAATAATAATAAGTATACAGCATTGGAAAGATGTGGAGAAATTAGAATCCGTTGTTGAAGTGAACATAAAATGTACAGCGTGGCAGAGGAGTTCGGCAGTTTCTCAAAAAATGTAAGCACAAAATATCACACAATATACAATTTTACTTCTAAAAGAATTGAAAACCGGTATTCAAAGGAAAAGTTACAAACTATTGCGCATATCAGCAGTATTAATAACAGCCAAAGGTGGAAGCTTTGAAACTTCCTAAACTGATGAATGTATAGACTAAATGTAAGAAAACCAGTAAGAGATTATCATCCAGACATGGAACAGAACAAAGGATTTACATAACACGGAGGAACCTTGCAGTCACCATGCTAAGTGAAAGAAGCTGAACAGAAAACCACTGTTATGATAGTCTGTGAATATGACAAACAGGCCACTCCTGGCTGCCAGGGGCTGGGGTCAGGGAGGGAATGGATGTGACTGTTTAATGGTTATGGGTCCCTTTGGGGGTGATGAAAATGTTCTGGAATTAGACAATAGCAACGGTTGTATGACACTGTGAAACTTACAAATGTCACTGAAATGGACATTTGAAACTGTTGAAAAGATGAGGTCAATGTAATGTGAATGATATTCTTTTGTTTCGGTTTTTGTTGCTGTTGTTGTTTTTGTTTTTTGTTTTTGGAAAAAGGCAGTGGGTTTCTTATCCCAAAGGATTTCACTTATTTATTTAGGTTTTTTTGAGATACAGTTTCTCCATGTAGCCTTGGCTGTCCTATAACTCTGTGGACCAGGCTGGCCTCACACTCAGAGATCCACCTGCTCTCTTCCTGAGTGCTGGGATTAAAGGCGTGCGCCACCATGGCCCAGTTTAAATACATGTTTCTTTGTTTCTTATTTATCTATTTGGGTTTTTTAGAGACAGGGTTTTCTGTGTAGCCCTGACTGCCCTGGAATTTTCACTTGTAGACTAGGCTAGTCCAAAGGATGTTTTTAAAATTCTTCTAAAGACATCTGTAATGCAATGTAACAAAAACTGGAGGGGAGAGAGACTACAGAATTTCCCACATCTAGGAGCATACTAGTAATTAAAACAGTGAATGGGTAGGGTACATGCTACTCACTGCCAAATGCTATAACAAGGATTCCCGCAAGTACCGTCTCAGTCTTGAACAGTCTGACAGAAGGGTATTATCTCTATTTTACAGAGAAGACCACAGAGTCTCTGGTAAGTTAAGTCACTAGCCATATCCCACAGATAGCCTTTAAACATGGAGCCGGAAATAGGTGTGCCCTAGTGGCCAGGTGCAGCCATACGAGCTATTACACTATCTCTGATGCATTGGACTCATGCATGGCAAAGTACCGAGGGTCAGGGAAAATACTGACCATGGCCTAGACGGGCACCCCCACTTCCAAGTAGCTATTGAGGCTGCCAGCTGCCACCAGTTACAGGCAGCTATAGGGAGTCTTACAGTGAGGAGAACCCCCTCAGACTTCATAGAGAAGTTCCAGGAAGCATCATCTTCAAGCCAAGCCTTGGGTTAAGGGCAATGGATGTGCTTGGTTTGGGCTGCAGAAGGCCAAGACCTTTCTAAAAACACTGAGTTCAACTAAAGTCTACAACTTCCCCACACATGTTGACAGTGAATATATTTTATTCAATCCATCCAGTTGGAGTGTTCACATAGTCCAATTTTTTAAAAAAGGCTACTGTATTACTGTCCAGGAACCAACTAGTCAGGATATCAAATGGGATTGATTATTAAATACTCAAACCTTGTATTGTCTTTCTGGCACTTTGTTCTCTAAACACGATTACATTAAAGCCATAAGCTAAAATCAAAACCACATAGTGAGATATCTAAATCTTGGAAAATAAATTAAGGGACTTAGAGCCATAGAAGTCGGGTCCCATGTGTGGTGGTTTGAATGAGACACCCCACGTCACACCCAGGTTCATGTATTTGAACACTTGGTCTCTGGTTGGTGGCACTGGTTTTGGAGGTTTTAGGAAGTGTGGCCGGATTGAGGGAGTATGTCACTGGGGTAGGCTTTGAGAGCTTAAGGCCTCTCCTCCTTGCTGTTCACTCTCTGCTTTGTGCTTGGGGGTCAAGATTCCAGCCCTTAGCTTCCTGTCCCTTTGGCCACACCCACTCCAGCACCACGGACTCATCCCTCTGGAACCATAAGCCCCAAAGCTCTCCATCTCTAAGTTGCCTCTGTCATTTTATGTTTAGTCACGGCCATGGGAAAGGGACTAGCGCCCCATGTTACGCTCGATTGCTCTCCATCTCTGACAGCATTACAAGTGGTTCCACCAGTGAATAAGCCTGAAAGTGAACACTGGCTCTTCATAAAGTCAGCTCTACTTACAGGGCATGACTAAGGACAGCTGGGTTAGGAGCAAATTAAAGTGGCTAAAAAGTGCCAAGAGAAGCCATAAAGACATCCTAATAGTTTATTTAGTTAACAGTGTTGCCTGTTGTCTAAGAAAGGGGAAAAAAGAACCCAATGGTATGTTCGGTAACTGAGCGTGTGTGTGTGTGTGTGTGTGTGTGTGTGTGTGTGTGTACAGTCATCACCATGGCAACATGTCCACAGTGGACTAGGATACGAACAAAGGATTTCTGTCTGTGTGTGCCAGGTTTTGTTTTCCTAAGCCTAAGGTTCTGATAAAGGAGAATATGGGAGGAGAGGTATGTGCGAAGTATGAAGAGGAGAATGCCCTGGGCAATAAAATGAGTCATGGGAATCATGAAACCTTTCCAAATGAGAAGTCCATACCCCGACTCGGGCAACTGATGAAAGGCTCACCTTTATCTCCCGACTTTGGCAATCTCACTTTGGAGGGAATATTAAGTAGGCCAAGGCTCTTAGTGGCTAAAACCGATACTCACTGGGGTGGCACTTAGGGTGAAGGCCTCTGCCAGCACCACAGTCCTCTCTCTTGCCCTGTTTCCTCCCATTACTAAAGCAGCCTGAGAGGACGAGGCAGGAAAACACCATTCTGTTCCCCAGGATCTTGCTGCCCTCTAAAAGACAAATGAAGCTCATTGTAGGAAGAGGAGGGGTTTAACTCTCAGAGAAAAGAACAAAGGAGCAGCGCCCCAAGTCTAGATCCCAGGCAGCCCTGGCGGCGGTCAATCTACAGGGACAAGCAGCACATCCACTCTCAGGGACTCTGCAAGGCTAAGCAAGGACTGTCGGAGAGGAGGATTCCTGCACCTACTCCCAGGAATTCCGCAGGGCTGGGATGGGCCCACTGTAGGAAAGGGTTGGCTCAACTGAGGACATCTCTACGTCAAGCTGTTGTCTTGACTATATTGACCTGGGAATGCCGTGATGATAAATTCCCAGGAGGCACGTGGGGCAGGAGCCTGAGTTGATGTCTCAGAGATCTCTAGGATGCCGAGAGGAGGACAGACCCACAAAAGACCTTCAGGTGCTCACACCTCACCCATATGGAGTCTCCATATTCAGAGTGAAAGCCAGATGCACCCAGCCAACACAAGAACTCTACCAGGTCTCTGAGCTGGGCCTTTCCCACTACTGTTCAGCTTCTTAAAAAGGTGTCAGGTCAACCTGATGAAAAAGAGCTGTAGCTACAAGTCAGGGCATATTTATGCAAACATACGCCATTTGGGAGCTTGTACTAGGGAAAGGAGGATAGAGTCCAATCAAAAAAATGGGGAAGAGGCCTGGAGAGATGCTCATCAGTTCAGAGCATGCATTGCTGTTGCAGGGGTCCTGGGTTTGATTCCCATAGGGTGTCTCATAACCACGGTAACTCCAGTTCCAGAGGCTCACACACCTCTTCTGACTTCAATATAGGGGCACTAGACAGGCACGTGATACACAGCCATACATTTAGGCAAAATGCTCATACACATAAAATAACTTAAGTCTTCTGAAAAATAGTTTTCAATGGGTAAGAATAAAGCCCAGTGCATTTACAAAATGATCCCGAGAAACATCTTTTAAAACTCCCCATGAAAAAGGAGATACTGTTCGGGAAGAATGGAGGGAGGCATGCAGACCACAACAGACCTCGGAAGGAGCCAACCTCGTTTGAACTGGCGCTCTCCTACTCCAGAAATGTACCCCTGAAAGGACTTCTTGGTTTCTGGTGGAGGGTTTTTCCCATGCAAAACAGGAAACAGCACTATCCACCTCTCGGGAGGCCATAAGAAGGAAATGAGGAAACGAGGCTAAGGCATCTGGTTTGGACAGAACAGACAGAGCTGAGTCCCATCCCTTCCTCCCCTTGGCTTCTGCAGCCCAAGACCTCTATGCCTCGTTCAACCCAAAGCAGTAAGGATTGTAAAAAAATTCAACGTCATCATTTCAACAAACCACACACAATTGAGGACGTACTGTCTGTAAACCATTAAAGCAGCGTGCTTCCTCTGGAAGAAGATACACAGAGAAGGGGCAAGTCGCACATTTCATCACCACGGGCTGTCCCCTAAAGCAGGATGAGGTGGGGCAGATGGCTCAGTCTACAATGGACTTGCTATGTTAGAAGGAGGACCTGAGTTCAGATCCCCAGCACTCACACAGAGGCTGGGAGAGGTGGTGCAGGCCTGCAATCCCAGCACTGGGGAGATGGAGACAGGCGGGTCCCTAGGGCTTGTTAGGCAGCCAATCTAGCTGAACTGGCTAGCTACAGATTCGATGAGAGGTCTTGTTTCAACAAATAAGATGAGGAGTGACTGGGAAGGCACCTGACCTCAACCTCCGGCCTCTACATGTACACATGCACACGCACACACATGCACACACATACACACCAGGTTAATGAGAGATGGGAAAGCATGGCATATAACTCTGCTACTTGTTCAGCTATCAGGGCTGGGGTCTGCACTCAAGACACTTGGCCAGGTTTGGCTTAAAAAACAGGTTTTCCTTGCATAGCTGGAAATAGCACTCAAAAAGACCAGAAGGCATACAGTGCTAGTTAATTTGCAGTATCTCAGTAAAGCAGATAAATTATGCCCTGAACTGGCACCAGAAACCATAACGGGGTACCCATTTCTATGCTATGGTAAAAGAAACTATTCTGACACAGGCGTGGGCCTTTTCAGAGAATACCTCACAACACCTCCACTTCGGACACATCACGTGATCAGAAGGACAGATTTGGTGATGTGACTTAAAATGCCTCAGAACAGAAATTCGGGATCCGAAGTTTCTGGAAGCTGGTTGACGTTCGGTAACCTAGAACACTGATAAGTGGCCCTGAACCTGTGTGAAGTGCTTGCTGATCTTTCCGAACTGTCTGGCAGGAACAACAGTATCTGACTGTCCCCGGGAACGAACACTGAAGCTTGGAGTCAAAGTCTTCACTCTGGCACCCAAAGGGCAGCTCCTGGCAGAACATGGTTCACTGTAAGCCTCTCCCTCCGGGGAAAACAGGGTCGTGAGTCTACTGAGCCAAATGCCTGTTCCACATGGCATATCCAAACAGAATGCCCTTTCTGCACCTGCTCTTCCTGGTCCTTCCGAGGCCACTTCAGCAAGGCCCATGTGCGAAGCTGTGAAACAGGGCCCAATGCTTGGCCGTGGTGCCCAAGTCGGTGCCCGAACCACTCATTTGCCGCTATTGCCTGAACAAAAGGTACAAACCCACCACCACCACCAGTCGCTCACAGAACTGTGGAACCCGGGTGAATTCTCACCCAAAGCAAGCATTCTTTCTACAACCGCTCCCATAACCTCCGCTGCTCCTCCCACGATAGGAACAACATTCTGACTTATTTGCTAAACTACACTTTTCCACGGTTTAGAAGTGAAATTTATCTCACACTGTCATGTCACACACTGCTGCTCATTTCTTCTCTGTAACTAGAAAGAAAAGGTTTAGCCAGCTTCCTCCATAATCTACATCAGACAGACCACCACTTTCACCTCCCACCCGCCGCTTTCACCTCCACCCTGCAAACCAACAGCCGCATCTTTTTAAATATGGTTTATTTACTTCGTGTGTATGTGTGTGCCTGAACGTATGTATGTGGCCCATAGGCATGCAGGTGCCCAGGGAGGCCAGAAGAGGGCGTCAGAACCCTGGAACTGGAGTTACAAGTAGTTGTGAAATGCCCTAAGCAGGTGCTGGGAACTGGACTCTGGTCCTCTGAAAGAGCAGCAAGTGCTCTTAACCACTGAGCGCTATCTCCAGACCCTAGGCAGCCACATCTTATTGGTCATTTTCCACGTGTCTTCTCCAAGCCTTAGTAACACAGATGTGAAACTCTCATCATCTGCCTTCCTGCTTCCCTTACTAACGGACAAGATTCAGTGTTCCAGACAGGATATAAAGCTACAGTCACGCCCTTGCCTTGAACACACTGAAACTGTCACTGTTGTTCATAGTCTGCATCTTGTTTAGTTCTTAAGACAGGGTCAATCTACATAGCCCAGGCTGTCCTGAAACTCCTGACTCTGCCACCTTGAGTGCAGGATTCTAGCATGTGCACATATTCTTAGCTACTGGGCCCTGACTCTAGAGACTCTCACATCTCTGTCTCTGGCACCAATGTCCTTACAGTTCACTAGGACTGGCAACCCATGGAGAAATACTGAGAAGCTGGGCTTGCTTCTCCTGAACAAGACTCTTTATTTCCTTTAACCAACATCTAAGAGTTCACCATCTTCTCATGCCACTGTCATTATTAAATTCCACTGTGCTAATGTTGACCCGTTTCTGGAGAGTTCTGAGAGTCATGGTCATTGTTTAACACATTCCCAGGGAGATTTATGTGTGCACTCTTTAAGACACGTGGCTGGAATTCTCAAGCCTTCTTCTCTTACTCTGGACCGAGACTTTCCTTTCACGGCTGTGAGATGGCAGGTGTTCCTGTGTTCTACCAGACATGTGCTTTTCAAAGGTCGGTCCCGGGACCAGCACCATCAGCCTCGCTCTGGAGTTTACTTGAAATGTACAGTCCAGACCCCCCACAGCCTACAGAATCAAACAAGGGTAGAACCCAAGGGCCTGGTCCACCCGGTCCTCCAGCTGGTTTCGATGCATGTGGTGTAATCTAATTGTACTGAAATATTATTTGATTGTATGTTAATAAATAAAGTTGTCCGGGGTCAGAGCTATTAGAGCCATAGCAAGAGTGTGGTGGTGGTGGCACACGCCTTTAATCCCATAAGATCTCTGTGTGTTCAGGGATACAGTCAGCATTGGAGACATATGCTTTAAGACCTAGGGGGCTGTACATTCAGACAGTGACGAGCAGTCATGTGTTTGGGTTTACAACCAATGAGAAGGCAGAACGACATACTATAAAAAAACGAACCGACAGGAAGTAGGTCTCTTTTTCGCGAAGCTGGGACAGCAGGAGGAAGGGTGAGATTTTAGCTCTGAGCTCTGACCTCTCGGCTTTCTCTTTTACATTGTTTCTGTGTTTCTTATTTAATAAGACGGTTGGTTACATCTATAGATGCACAATCAAACATCACTTGCACAGACTGACATTACCTCTTCAGCATAAACTCCTAAGTATCTGCTATTTATTTCTCAGGAGGCGGGAGGAGACCCTGGACACCATTCCAAGGCACATCATTCTGGCTGCCTGTTTATCCACTCTCTAAGCCAGTGGTTCTCAACCTTCCTAACCCTGCAACCTTTTCATATAGTTCCTCATGTTGGTGACCTCCAACCATAAAATCATTTCATGGCTACTTCATAACTATAATTTTGATAATGTTATAAATTGTAATGCAAATATCTGATATTCAGGATATCTGATATGCAATTCCCAAAGGGGTCACTACCCACATGTTGAGAACTACTGCTCTAAGCCATGGGTAGAAAATCAGTTCTGTATGCTTCCAACCCCTGTTCGCTAAATCATGAGGCAAGCCTTCCCCAGAAAACCAAAACACAGAATTCTGAGATGGCCAAGGCTACTACCTTAAATCCTCCTCCCCCCTAAGTGACACACTTCCTCCAACAAAGCCACACTTCTAATCCTTCTCAAATAGTGCCATTCTTGATGACTAACCACTCACATATATAAGGCTATGGAAGTCTCATATATAGGAACCATTCTTACTCAAATTCCACAGTACCCAATCACCTCTATGGCACTGAGAAATCTTTCCCTCCTGGCCAGGGAAACAGGTCTCCTTCTCCAACCCTCAGGTTTAAGCTTGAAGAAATAAGAGTCCTGTATCTGTGGCATTTTGATGACTTAATAACATAACCAGATAACGAAACTAGGTTGACTGTGCACATCTTAAGCAATACCCCAAACTGATCCCTGTCCTAAGTGTGAGCAGTTGGCCTGCTGAATTAGAGTACATTCTTTGAAATGGATGGACCAAACTATGCAGTTTGGATTCACCTTTGGATGCTGGCCAGTGTCCTTGGAAGCTCTAGCCACACAAGCCACTCCTCCAAGGTGAAACTGAGGTAGAAATGTCTTCTTGTAAAATCTCTGAGGATCCCAATGTCCAGCCAGGGTTGAGAATAATTAGTCTGGGTTTTCAGAAAGTCCCTTTCTCTAATAATCCTCCCTGCAGCCATCCACATCAGGGCACCTGGGACCAATTTCAATCACCGTTATCCAGTGGTTCTCCATCCAGCTCCCAAGAAGATCAGGGAATCCTGTCCTCTGCTGTGTGTTGGGGCCAAACTAACCCTGGATCCCTCGACTCCGCTGGGCACCTGCCTCCTGCTGCCCCAACATGGTGGGTTCACAGTGACATTCCTCATGTTCAGCCTGTGCTTTCCAGTTAGCTCTCCTTAGACAAAAAGTTGGAAAAACCCGATTCACTGTTTTGTGAAGAAAAGGAACCCAGCCCGGAAGCTTTTGTTTGTGGCCTGGGTCTGGGCTGCAGGCTTGTAGAACTGCATTCAGACTTCTCTTCTCTTGTGGGCCCAGCTCACTGCAAACATTAGCTCCACAGATATGATTCTAGCATGCTTGTGCAACAATCCCGGGATTTTCCCAGATTGTGTTGGACAAGGGGTTTTCCAGTTCCTCTTAAACACATATTTGTATGTATGTGTAATACCTAATATGTTTTGTGTATTTAGTTTTATTGTGGTCAGAATACTTGATGTGAAATTAGGAGGCCTGAGGTGTACCACACAGGCTTATTAACTATAGGTACAAGGTTGCACACCAGATCTCCAGAACTTACCTTGCAAAATCACAATTCTGTAGCCACCAGTAACTTTCCCAGTTAATTTTTTTACGCCTCTCGGCCCTGGAAACCATCACTTCTATGAGTGCAATTATTGCACACATCTTACATAAATGGAGTTGCCCAGTATTCCTCTTTCGGTAACGGGCCAATTTCACATAACACACGACACATTTTTGCCTACTGTAAGACTGTTCTGTTCCTATGATAGGCCACACACCAGCACTGTGTTCCTGATGCATTCACCTGCCTCTGGGTCTTAGGTAGCTTCTACACCTTTGCTATTGTGTGCAATGCTGCTGGGAAGTAGAAGTGACTATCCTCTTAGAGCCAAGCAGTTCTTCCTGTGGTTCCTTTTTTTTTTTTTCTTATCGAATCACGTGGGCATTTACTAAAGTTTTGTCCTAATGAATTCTTTCTATAAGATTCCACTCTTGGCAATCTTACTTACGCCCAGAGTTTCTGAGAGGCAGCTTTCACCCAGCCCTTTCCCTTCCATCCAGAACACTGTCTGCTGAGTGACCATGCATTGATTCCTCCATCAAACCTCCTGACTTCCCAAACAACCACCCCTCCTCACCCCAACAAACTCCCTCTCCCAGACCCCCCAATACCATAGAGTACGGCTCTCCCTGACACTTACCACCTCCAACTGGCTTCATACTCTTTTATTCTCAAAACTACCAATCCATTTTTGACCCCCATGAGGCTTTGCGATTGACTCAACTTTTCCTCTCATTACTGCATCTTATAGTCTGGTGTCCTATTCACCTTCCAGGCTTTCTCTCCTGCTCCAATGCACAGAGGGTGAGTAGAAGTTGCAAGGCTACCATGTGAAACTTGTCACAACACAGCTTTATTGAGGGCTTTGGACTCTCGGTCCTTGACACTGAATGGACACTACTAAACGTGTGGGTTTTTTTTTTTTTTTTCTTTCTTTTCACCTGGAAACAGGTATTGACCACAGGAAAGCATCACAAGGTTCTAGGATAACTGAAATACCAAGCCTGGTCCTTGGCAGATTCGAATCCACTATATCTTAGCTGCTCTTACCAAGACTCCATCTCCAGAAGCTCACACTCATAAAAGCTCATGGCATACAATCCTCCCACCATTGTGTCCTTTATCCTCACTCATCTATCTTCATGGAACTCCTCCTCACCCACTTGATCTCTCCCATCTGCAGAAATATCCTCCTCCTCGGACCATGTGAGCCAGCACCTTCTCCACAAAACCTTCCATCCACCGCTCCCTATCCCCAAATGGCTTTGTTTCCCTTTTGGACTCCAGATTTACTTTTGGTCTATGAAAGTATTAGTCATGTTTCCTGTACTTTGAGTCACACTTTACATCCTGACTGCAAGATGCTGGTGTACATCCCACTTAGAGACTGCATTTTATTTGTCTTTACACTCTGTAGAAAAGTTACTTACAAAGATGGGTATCAAGACTCACTGAGCGGGGAACACATGTCCTCCATGCAGGCACATGTATTCCCACAGGCGTATGCCCCACTTCCTGTCCACTGGAATCCTTCCAGGTTAGACTGGGGATTAGAGAGTCTCGTGGATATGTCTTCCTTTTCATGCCCCCTTTTCTTTTTCTGTGACCTCTCTGAAATGTAGAGTACTCAGCCATGTCTAAAGCATCTTTCTTTACTGAGCTCATCATCTCTCCCGCCACTTTACATCTCTGGTCAATGCTTCTCTGTGGGGCTGAAATGCAAAGACATAGCCCCTATGTTATTTTCTCAGTCTTCTAAAGACACAAACCAGAAAAAAAAAAAAAAAAGCTAGGAGCTTCTCAGGAATTGGCAGAATGAAACCTACAGTGGGAAATTAGCAATTGACCCTCCTTCTCACAACCCATCTGACATTCATTTGAGATCTGCCGTCTCTAAAACAGTACCATCTACATCCTGCCTAGGGATGCACAGCTCCCAGGACATCTGCAGTCCTCTCCTTCCTCATACGCATTATTCTCCACTCAATCACGTTTGAATGTCCTTCCTCCTTCTTACCAATTTCCCACTCAGCTGATCAGGTCAGCAAACCTCCTGGCGAGCACACTTGCCCTTTGATGCTCATGGCCTGTCAGATGCTACAGACTACAGTTTCCTGCACACCCTTCAGAGCAACTTCCGGTCCACAGTCTACTGTGGTAGAAACCACTCGGTGCCTCTGGTCCATCCATTTCCTACCAGGACACAGGGCTAGGTCTAGAAATGAAAACCACTGCCTCTGGTCACCATCCCAGCACAGAAGTAACTGCATCTGGACAGTCAATGAGAGAGAAACAGAATTCAATCCTATTAAAGCCACTTAAGTTTTGAGTCTCACAGATTTAGCACAAATGAAGTCAGCCCTATGAAGGTAAGGCATCCCTTAAAATTGGGACTCGAGTTACCTCTGTGGCCCTCAGTTGGAAGTACCAGCCACTTTCTCCCTAATTGGCTTCTAGGCCATAAATAGATACCCTGGGGATGAGATTGTTTGAATAAGAAAAATTTTCAAGTTCTAGGTGTATATCATGCTTGCCTGAAATAATCCCACATTTTCTGAATAGGGCTGACAGTGGAGATCCACTCCTCAGTCAACAGTGAAGATCCATCCCTCCAATCAGATGTGTTCCTCAGTAGATCAGCATCCTTCCTGCTGCATGGATCACCCACGTGGTCCCAGGAGCCAGAACAGATGAGGATGATTAAACATTCTGATTGGAGCAGAGGAGTCCCAGGCTGAATGCGGTGACTCTAACACCTGAAGGGAAGAGTCAAGACTGGACCATTCTCCTCCTCCTCCTGATAATTTTGGTTATTATCCCTTGTTTTTCCATATCTCAAAGGAAACATTTGTGAAGCTGGGTGGGATGGCCCAGCCTATAGGCCCAGCCGTCTGGTATACCAGGAGGATTGCTCGTTTGAAGCCATGCTGGGCTTCACAATGAGACTGTCTTCAAAACAAAACAAAAAACAAACAAACAAAACAGGATCTGTGAAGATACTGCAATGAGTAACGTGGAATAAGCCTTAGCTCAGCCCCCAGTGTCTACATTAAGAATCACAACATCACACCCCTGTAAGCCTCGCACTGGGGACAGACAGAGAAGGACCCTGGGTCTTGTGAGCTCCAAGTTCGGTGCAATAAGGTATGGCTGCCGGGTGGTGGTGGCGCACGCCTTTAATCCCAGCACTTGGAGGCAGAGCCAGGCCGATCTCTGTGAGTTCGAGGCCAGCCTGGGCTACAAAGTGAGTTCTAGGAAAGGCGCAAAGCTACACAAAGAAACCCTGTCTCGAAAAAACAAAAACAAAAACAAAAACAAACAAAACAAAAAACCAGTAAGGTATGGAGTGCTTGAAGAAGACACTCAGCACTGACCTCTGGGCTTTACATGCACATGCACACATACCTGCACACACAACAAACACACAACACACATACAAAGAAATAAAACAAGAATATGTATGGGGCACCATTGAATAATAAGGATGTCACGGTAAAAGACAGGAAGGCGGAAGAGAGCAACCACGCTGGGAAAACGTCCACCCAGGGTGCATGGAGCAAACACCTGCTGGGGCACAGGGTCGTACTCAGCCCTCGGGAAAGGAAAGTAGTTAATACAAGCGCAATTCCAGGGTGAGACCACTCTGATGAAGGAAAGAAGCTGCGCATGAGTGAAAGAAAGCAGAGCATGCCGGCTGCTGGCAGGTGTTCTAGGTGGAAGTCTGGAAGACGGGGTGGGACCTAGCTAAATGGAAAAGAATGTGCAGGGCAAAGCCGGGAGCTAGGCCACTTCCTGTGACATTTCTCAATCCTGGCTTCAGGACAGGGTCATCATGGTAAGCTACAAGACCCCTCAAGTCTGGCCACACTTTATACTGATTCCTCCAGATCCCCTGGGGATGGGATCGAGAGCAAGATGAGCTTGGCAAGCTCCCCTGGCTGTGTCTCAGGTTCCCAGAGGGCTGGGCTGCAGGCTCACGTGGTCTCCCACATAGAGGGATAGACTTACTCACTGAGCTGCCTTCTCTTCCCGGGTGCTTAATTTCACTTGCGTGTCTAATGCCAGACCTATGCCTGCGGCATCTAATTTATAGCAAATTGAAATGCAAAGCAGGATGTGACTTAGCAGTTTAAAGGGTAAGAAGAGAGCACCACCCAAGGACCCCAAAATAGTATCTGGTTTGAACTGTATCAGTGGGTGGCTCTGCCCTCCCTTTACTGGTGCGTGCTCAGGGGAAGCAGGACAGAGTTTAACAATCGGCAACTGCAAGCTGCCTTTTATTAGTTAACTTACAAGAGTACCAACGGAGTCACTACAAAGAAGGAACATACATACACTTTTGAAAAACGTCTCCATCACCTATGAAAACGTCCTTATCATCTTTGTGGAGACGTAAAAACCTCAATGAGTATCCTCTATTACAAGTGCTCAAACGGGAAACTAGATACCCCAGTGGGTCACGGATCAGGTATACACACTTCACGTTTGTTCTCCGCCCACCTGAGACTCTAAGCTCGAAGCAAACTCTGGGAATCGAAGCTCCTGAGCTGTACGGTGGAGGTATTGCTCCGATATTGCCAGGGCCATAATAAGCCATACCTTGTGAAGGCAACACAACTGTGTTGAATGTAGGTGGTGAGAAGAGCCACAGAGCAAGTTTTACACTCAGCAGAAGGACGGCTGAGAAGCGATGAACAGGAGATGCTTTTTAAGTGCTCAAACTGGGGTGGAAGAAAATGGAAGGAAGTAGAAATAGAAGGAAAAGGCGGAACAAAGCAAAGAAAAACCTGGGGTGGATTTTGGCAGCTAAGAGCCAAAAAGTTAAGAAGACTCTAGAAGCACCTTCCGTTAGCGCCGAGAGTGCAGCTGGTGACGCTCTCCTCTCTGCAGTGGAGTGTGTGAAGTGCATGGTGCAGGTGCTCTCGCTCCCTTTTCATTTCGTCTTGGGTTTCGATGCCACAGCACAGGCTTGGTAGCCAGCGGGTTGTTTGTATAGCAACCAAAACACACTGCGGTTTGGTTTGGTTTGAGATGGCCTCATTATGTAACCCAGGCTGGCCTTGAACCTGCAGTCTTTCTGCCTCCCACATGCTGGTGACAGGGATATATGCCACCTCACTCATATGATGTCCCCTTGATCCAGGTGTTGCTAGAAAAGCAGGAGTGATGATACCCTGTGACCTCCAAGACCATGTTCGGAATGGCAACACAGTTGCCATCTTAGACCAAGATGCTTTGCCCTTCAACTTGGTTGCTGGGTTAGTTTCACTCACTCCCTTGTCAGCAAATACCTGATGGGCAGGGCCAGAGGACTAACCGGTGTGAAGTTTACTTTGGCCCATGATTTCTGACGGATGTCAGTCCATCCAGTGGGAAAGGAAGAGTAGCAGAAGCTACCGTCCACACGGCACAGAAAGGAGAGGAAGTGATGGCTGACCCGTTCAGAGGCCCACCTTCCAAATCCTACCTACTCCCACCAGCCCTGCTAAAGGGACTTCACCCTTCCTAATAACACCACAAACCAGGGACCACGCATGAAACCCCGGCGGACACTTCTGATTCCAGCCACCGTGTACGGGTACCCAGTATAAAGGCAACACAGGGACGGCCCATCTGGAAACGAACGGAGACAGCCCCAGCTCATGCCAGCATTAACCCCACACACATGTGAACATGTGTGAATGAGCGAGTTGTTCGATGACACAGTCCCTAGCCGACCCAGAGTCCCAGCTGACCCTGAATGGTACAGAACACAGCCCTTCTGAGTCCTGCCCAAACTGTAGATCTGGGGGTGAAGGAGATGTCATCACTCACGTAGCTTACCAACCTGTAGGAAGCGACCACAGAAAGGAGAATATTCATCCCGCCATACCCATCTAAAACGGCACCAAGAGGCCACGGATAAAATGAGTTCCCGCCAATTGTTCCAGGAACTGCCCTGCTACCACACTCCACCACAGCAAACTGGGAGTTTGGTTTGTTTGAGATAGAGTCTCATTATGTAACCCAGGCTGGCCTTGAACCAAGAACCCTTCTGCCTCCCACACTCAAGGTTACAGGAATGTGCCACCACACTCAGCTTTATCTGAAGACTAACTTTTTACTCATTGTGTTGGTGCATACTTATAATCCCAGCAGCATTCAGGAGGCTGAGACCAGCCTGAGCTACATAGTGAAATCTGTCTTCAAAAAAAGACTCTTGTTTCCTTAGCAGCTGGTAATGGAACTGTCAATTCCGACCTTAAAACAAGCTTTATATTCTGACCATTACTACCTGCCTGGCAGTGCTTATCAGCTCCTCCGGCACTGGAAATACATATAAACTTCCTTTCAAACTAATGTACTTAGATTTCTCTGTCCTAATCAAACTTCTAGAATAGTTACTTTTCCTATTGCTGAACTAAACACCTGACGAGAAGCAACTTACAGGAAGAAGGGCTTGTTCTGACTTACAGTTTGACAGTACAGTCCATCAAGGTGGAGAAGGCACGGCAGCTAAAGTGGCTGGGTCCATGGCGGTGGGAGCCTGAGGCTGCTTGCCTGTTCACATCTCAGAGACTCAGCTCAGGGAGCAGCAGAGAGGCAGGCTGGAAGTCACAATCGGCTACAACCCTCAAGATCTCAATGCCCAAGCAATCTACTTCTTCCAGCGAGGCCCCACCTCCTAAAGGTTCCACAACTTTCCAAAGTGGCAGCATTGGCTAGGGACCAACTGTGATACATGAGCCCATGAGGGACATTTCATAATCAAATTGAATCATCCTGCCATCTTGCCTTTGTTCTCTAGACATGCCAGAGGCCACTCTGACCTCCCCATGTGTTGATGACTGCAATTCTAAGTCCTATTTACTCCAAAATAAAACAGTTTGCTTGGAGATTCATCTCTATGTAGCTTTGCCAAAGTTCTGGGATGTTTGTTACACAGCACTATCTAGTATCAGGTCAGCATCCCTGGCGGACCTCTAGGCTGGGCAAGTGGAGATCACGAGAATCTGGAACCATACAGATTATATGTAAGTGGGCAGCTACACCCACTCTCTTCACCACAGACCATCAGGCTTCTTCCACCAGGAGCAGCCTACTCCTGCCTTCTGGGTCAAACTCTGAAGAGAGCTCCTTGGCCATCGACCACAGGCCCCACTTTAGTCCAATATAAGTCCCTTAGGTGAAGAAGCAAACACGTTTCGGTACATGGACCTATTGGAAGATCAAAGTGAGCATCTTCTGATAGTGACTGACAGACCACAAATTAAACTGAAATTCAAGACTGGGCACAACGATGACGTGGAGAGCAGGTCCCTTAGAGCTATCTTTAGACTAGATCCCACGTCTCTCAAGTGCTACGTAGAGATACCTCCACAACAGTTTATGTCCCAACTAGCAACTGAGCCTTCGAAAAAATGTCTTAAGACATCAGGGTTGGTCAGTAAGGGGACAACAAAGAAGAGAACCCAGTTCTGTCCTTCCCAGTAAGGACTAAAGTCACAGGGAAATACGGAGCAGAAGCAGAAGTTCTAAGTGAGGACTGCATTTAAGTCACTGTAAAGAACAATTCTATTGTGAACTCCAGTCAAAATCCCCATTCCACCCTCTGGGAAGAACATGCAGGCCTTGGCTGAGGGTTACCTAGTAAATCCTGTACTGCAGTGATCTAGTCCCACCCCCTGCCAGGATACCCTGAAGGCTGTATGTGCCCTGAATTCAGAGGATGCCAACAGGGCCACAGGGAAAGCAGAGCTTCGTGGTGTCACCCTGGGTGGAACAGATGAAGCCAAGGGAAGAAGGGAATTGATGGAGAGCCATTCGTCAGAACAGAGCGAACACCACACAGTCTAGGAAGCGAAAGCCCTATGTGTGGGCCAGGGCTACCCAGCAGGACCCCAGTGATGCGGACACTGGAGCCCAGAGGCACCCTGGCCATCCACTGAGCTCTGGATATGGGGCCTATGTGACGACACACTACATTTATGTTTAGTACAATTTAAAATCATTTAAATTCTGGGCAGACAGTTTTAAAACAGCGCTCTAAGTCAATTGCCGCCTCTCCTTTTGGGTTGCTTGTTGTTGTTGTGTTGTTATTGTGTTGTTGTTTGCATAAATGAGAACACAGGGACACCCCTGCAAGCTTCTACCTCTCTCCCTCTGACACAGCCAATGGCTGAGCACTGCTGAGTCATGGCCAACTATAATGGCTCAATCTTCAAGTGTTAATTCACACCCAGGCAATTTTCTTTCCCATTTACTTTACTGGAGAGTTCAGATGAAATAAAGGGTAAAACATGATACTTGTTTTCCTTGTGGCAGCCAGAGATTTTTACTAATAAGTCCCCCAAACACTCACAGGTACTTCTAGCTCTGTCAACACGGAGATAACAAAAGCTATTTAGAAATATTAAAAAAAAAAAAAAAAAAAAGCATGGCATTCACGGGCCATTTCAGAATGTTCTCTAAAGAGCGTGCATAATTAAGACAACAGCTTGCAATCCAAGGTGCAAGACTGTGTTCCAGAACAAAGACAACAACAAAAATTGTCAGTTGAAACCATAATTACCAGCTGCCAACGTGGGGGTGGATGAAAATATTTACCCTTTTCCATTATCTTCAGATGGCAACAAAAACCTGCCCTGGCCAGCCAAGAGTCTTTACAGCAGGGAGAAGGGCAAGGTGCCCGACAAGGATCCCTAGGCACTTTACATAGTCCTGGACACTCAGAAAGCTGCCCAACAGGCATCATTGGATGTGGCAGACACAAATTCACCAAGAAAACAGCCCGTTTCCCAACATCCAAATTTTTCCATAATCTGGTGCCCAATTTCCAACCCAATTTTCTTTTAGCCACTGCTCAATCTATATTCCACTACTGACTCTTAGATGTTTCCCCATCAATGGACTAAGGATATGGCTCGATTGGCAGGGAACTTACCTTTCGTGCACAAGGCCCTGGGTTTTGTCTACCCACATACACATATATTCCAGGCTATACCAGGCATGGTGGTACATGTCTGCAATCCTAACACTCTGCTGGAAGTGGAGACAGGAGGATCAGAGGTTCAAAGTCACCCTCAGCTACATAGACAGTTCAAGACCAGCTTGGAATACATGAGACTCTGTCTAAAAAAAAATAAAATAAAATAAAATAAAAATTAAAAAAAAATCTCATTCAAAACGGGCACCCTATAAAAGAGTATAAATTGTCTTTAGAAGACAATCTTTCCAAATATGGTCAATAAAGGATGGGGATGTGTAGTTCAGTGGTAGAGTACTTGACCAGCATGCCTGTGGCCCCTGGGTTCCACCCTCTACACTAAACAAATATGAGTGACTATCCTCAAAAATGAAGAATTCACAAACTCAGGGAATAACACAGTCAAAAATTCTTTTAAAAAATGAAATCCAAACATCAAATTAGTAAACTAATAAGCCATGGTAGAAAGGCCAGTGGTTAACAGTGCATTGATTGGGAATAAGAAGTAGGAGGTAGCTAGGGGTAATTAGAGCCACCGACATCAGCAAGACATGACATCCTAACAGCACTAAAACCAACAAGTAGCAAACAGAAGAAAACAGGAGGGGATGGACACGAGGGCACCAGACTGTTTATCATGACATCCGTGGTCTCAGGCCATCCTGCCCCCCACTGGCTAGGCAGTTTCCATCCCTTCTGAACCCAAGAGAATGCAGTCTTATAATAAAGAACTACTTCACAGAACATCAGGCATTCTTTCTCTTTTGTTAAAGTCAAGTAAAACAGACACACACACACACCACACACACACACACACACACTCACCACCAGAAGTTTCACTTTGGATCACAGACTTTGTCTAGAGCCAACCTTACACCGTTATTTCTCCATTCATCTCTCTATAGAGAGGTGTGCCTCAGATAAATATTCACTGTGGTGATTTTCTGGCTGAGATTTGGGGTGATATTTGACATTTTCCTTGAAACCTTTGCTTCCTATTGATCTTTCAAAAGTAAGGGCAGACCACTGAAGTGAGAACAAAAGGGATGTCACCTTTCAGAGCTGTGAGGCTTCTCCTGAAATGTTTCTCTGATGCCCCCGCCTTGTTTCCCCCACATCACTTACCAGCCTCGGGCCCTCACTCAGCCGCCTCACCAGTCTCCTCACTGGCTCTGCTCTCTGTTCTGATGACTGCGTCTCAGTTGTCAGAGAAATGTGACAGGCCAATGACGAAGTGTGAAAGGCCACCCAGCAGCACTTCTGTGGCTAAGCCGTCCAATGCAGTGATGCAGGTGAGTGTTGATAAGAAACACAGTGGGAGTTGACTCTTCTGACTGAAAGTATGAATGCAAACTGCCTCCCCCGGGAATCCCAACCACACTGCTATCACATCACAATGGTGTCACACACACACACACACACACACACACACAACCACAGGCTAGTAGATTTACGGGAAGTGAGGCAGCCAGACCACTAAGACATCTTGTTGCTGTCATTTCCATTTCCTCCTCTCCCTCTGCCCTCCCCACTCCTTCCCCTTTGTAACTTTTTTTTTTTTTTAAATAAATAACTCCTATTAGAAGAGGATGGGTGTGGGTAAATGGAGAGAAGGGGAGGAGTTATCAAGAACTCAGAGGAGTCTGTCTGTCCCTACTCTTGAACTGGACACGGCTTCCTCTGTGGTAGAACTCCAGGAGGCATTCCAGTCATAGCACGCTTATCGGTCCCCCGCACCATCGTTGGTTGCCTGTGTTATAATACGGTTCCACGGCAGAAGTCATCAGTTCGCTTTTCATGGGTCCGGCTCCACCCGTGGCTGCCCTCTCCCCTGAACTCTTCAGGAGTAACAGGTCAAATGCTGTAGGATCTTTCAATGCATTACACTGGCAACTGTCGGAGACCAAACAGAACAGGCTTCCCAAGCAGCAGGTCAAAACCAACGGTAAGGCTAGGTGTCACGGTGCATGCCCATAATCTCAGCACCCAAGAGGAGGAAGCAGGAGGATTGCCATGAGTGCAAGACCATTCTAGGTGATATAGGGAATACCAGACAACCTGGGCTACAGAGTGACACCGTGTCTCAAAAACAAAAACAAAACCAAGTATTTATAGCCTAGAAATTATTTTACAAGTGTTATGTGCACATACCAGAGTTAGATCAGTTTTGGTCCCAACTCTTTTTTTTTTTAATACTTTATTTAACTTTATATGATGTGCATTGGTGTGAGGGTGTCAGATCCCCTGGAACTGGAATGACAGACAGTTGTGAGCTGCCATGTGGGCACTGGGAATTGAACAGGTCCTCTGGAAGAACAGTCAGTGCTCTTAACCACTGAGCCATCTCTCCAGCCCCATTGGGTGCAACTCTTAATTTAAGTTCTTAGTGAGACCTAGACACAGTCAGCTTCAATAAAATGTACTATCACAAATGACCCAGTCTAAAAAAACAACCCCCAAAAGACCAAGAAACCAGACTCCATACTCAAAAGCAGAGGTCTTACCCTGCATGGTGATGATTTAAAATGTGCCCTGCTAACTGCCAGTCCTGGAGGGCTTTGGGTGAGTGGGGTGCCCTGCTAACTACCAGTAGTGACGGGCTTTGGGTTGAGAGGGTAAACAAGACCTCGGTGGTACCTTTGGGGGCTGCTGCTCCTACCCACCCTCTTGAAGATACCGTGTATCCCATCTTGACACACTACAGGCTCTCAGAAACCTACAGGAAAAACAGCAACGATAACCACAAAACCCAAACGGCTAGTTTGGATGAGCTCATTCTAAACTATTCGATAATACAATCCGCTCTTTCAGGTAGCACCCACTTCTCAACGTGCCTTCAGCCCGACAGTTTCTGCCTTGCTTTCAAATGCAATTATCCTGAGTCCAAGGACAACTCGGTCCCTGTAAAGGTAGGTGGTTTGCCTGTGACGACTATAATGGCTTAACAAGCAGAGGCACCATTGCTCGGCCATGAGTCAGGCTCACCCCGCCAGTATAACTCTGGGTAATCTTTGTCCCGAGTTTCCTGTCTAGACTTGAATGGAGAATCAAGGAAAACCGTGACTATTGCATGAAGTCCATCAGCGGTGTTTGGAGATGGGGCATGCTTCGCTGTGACCACGCCTCCCTGAGCATCCCTCTCTCACATCTTTGTCCCTATCCAACTTCCCTACTTCCCATTTCCCCATGTATTTTAAAGTTTATTACTAAGAACCAATCCTTTCTAGTTGTCCCAAATTGCCTTAAAAGGACATATCGGATGTCATAAATGCAACACCATTTGGGGACAGTTGTGCCACTCAAGGAAGCTAAAAATGTAAGTCAGATGGAAAATTATCCCACCAAATCTTGTGAAAAATACCCTCGTACTTAAACATTCATACAAATGTTAGTGGGCTTACTTAGAATATGTACAAGCAATCAGCATTATATTTCATCAAGCAAGTAAGAAAATAGGGTCAACATCTGGCATTCACTTAACAAAAGTTCACTGAGCAATAAAGGTCAAGCAAGGTACGATGGTTAACCAATCCTGATTGTCAGCTTAGTAGGCTTTGGAGTCACCCCAGGAGACAGGCTCTGGATGTGCCAACCTGGGTGTTCCCAGGGAGATGTACCTGAGGTGGGAAGACCTACCATAGTGGGTAGTGCCATTCTTCATCCCAGACTGAATAAAAGGGGAACATAAACGCAGCACCAGCATGTGTCTCTCTCTGTTTCCTGAGTGCAGATGTGATGTGGTCAGCTGCCTCGTGTCCCTGCCACCACGCCTTCTCTGCCGTGATGGACTGTGCCCTCAAACCGTGGGCCAAAACAAACACACCTTCAAGTGTCTTCTGCCAGATACTTCGTCACAGGAATGAGACAAGTTAACTAGTCCACTCAGTTGCAGGCACCGCTGACCAACTACCACCACCCCAGGAGAGGTAAGGATCCCTTAAGACTTAGCCATACCTTGGAGAAATCAGCTTCTCTGTGGAAAAAGGCTGGCGTTGTGCCAAGCATTCAGAACCGTATAACAAGGTACAAGGAAAGTTTATCTTTGAGAAGGGGATGGAAGAGGCAGCAGGCACATGTTTCGTGCCTAGCGGGTCTGGGCACCATGGTAGATGCTTTGTGTGACGTTCAGGTGCCAGCGTTATCCTTTGGCCTGTGCTTACGCTTTGTCTTAAGCTTAAGGATCCAAATGGTCAAACCTTTAGAATACATCCAACTCCATCCAAATCCACACCATTTATAGAATAATGAGGTCAGACCTGAAAGTGAATTTATGATCACTTCAAAGTACCATTTCTACTATGACTCACAGAGACAGAAAAAGAAAAAAGCCTCAAACACGTGGGGGTTGAAGAGTGGACATCAATATCACATCAAAACGTAGCCCTTCCCAAACCAAAAGGGCTCACAGTTCTGATTTTGAAGTTACTACAGAGCTGCAGGAACCAGAACCGTGTGTTGATGTAAGGTGGTAAATATAGATCAATAAGACTGACAAACCATCATATTTATGGTCCAGCTATTCTTTTGTTGTTGTTGCTGCTGCTGCTGCTGCTGCTGTTTTTAAGACAGGGTTTCTCTGTGTAAGGGTCCTGGCTATCCTGGAACTCACTCTGTAGACCAGGTTGGCCTCAAACTCACAGAGACCTGCCTGCCTCTGGAGTGTGGGATTAAAGGCGGGTGCCAACACTACCTGGCCAGCTAGTCTTTTATTATGAAGAAAAGAGGTTTTGTTATGATGCCTGCTGCAGAAGTACCAGGCAGAGGCCCACCTCTGGTGGTGACTTTTGATGGCCTAGAGGAACACAGGGCAAGAGATGAGAGAGTACTTAGGCATGTCTAGGGCCAATTAAATGTTGTCAAAATACCAAGACAAATTCAACAAATGACAGCTGGACACTGTAGAACTGCTGGACATTGTGAAATCTACAGACAGAGGGTGAGGTCAAATGGAGTTAAAATATTACATAATAGCATATAAAAAATTAACTCAAAATGGATGAAAGACTTACAACTAAGAGCCGAACCTGTAAGACGCTTCCTGACTTTGGATGACGCCTTAGTCACCGCTCTACGGCTGTGAAGAGACACCATTGCCAAGGCAACTCTTAGGAAAGAAAGCATTGAATGGGGTCTGGCCTGCAGTTTCAGAGGGTTACTCCATTACCATCACGGCAGAGAGCATGGAGGTGTGCAGGCAGGTGCTGGAGGAGTAGCTGAGAGCTACATCCTGATCCACAGTAGAGAGATCCTAAGCTTGGCACAGGCTTTTAAAACCTCAAAGCCACCCCCCAGTGACACACTTCCTCCCCGAGGCCACACCTCCTGATCCTTTTCATCTTTTCAAATAGTGCCACTCCCTGGGGACGGAGCATTCACATATATGAGCCTCTAGGGGCCATCCCCATTCAAACCACCACAAATGAGGGGAGGCTTTCTTCACTGGGACACCTAAGCACAAGCAACAAGTGGGGGGTATGAATTAGAGTCCGTTAAATTAAAGACCCCAGACTTCCAAAGGGTGACATCAAGAAGCGGAGTCTAAATTAAAAACCCCAGTCTTCCAAAGGGTGACATCAAGAAGCGGAGTCTAAATTAAAGACCCCAGTCTTCCAAAGGGTGACATCAAGAAGCGGAGTCTAACCCAAGAATGAGGAGGTTGTAGCTCATGTGTTGATGAAGTTCGGGGATCCAGAATGTACTAAGATAAGCCGTGTTGACAACTCAGCAGTGTAAGTGCAACTTTGAAAACTTTGGAATAACTACAGTAGACGTTTTCCCTAAAGAAGATACAAATTGTATAGACACATAAATAAATGTTCGGCCATTAACAGCCATAAGGAATATAACTCCAAACCACAAAGATATAGTGTCTCTAAACTGGCTATAATTTAAATTTTTCGCATTTAACAGACAAACATGTGTAATGGAGGATAGTCAGGAGAGGCTCCTGACTTCTGAGTGGGACTATAGCTTTGTAGTCCATCAAAACACTGAAAACGGAGTTACGCATGACCCTGCAATTCAGCTCCTAGACACATCCTCAATCACATGCAAACATATCCACCCAAAATCTCATACAAGAACATTCACAGCAACATAATTCACAATACCCCCAACGTAGAGATTAGATGTTCTTAAAATCCCTTGAGAGTTTCAATAAAGCTTTGAAAAATCCCACCAACATCACTTTGAAAGAACATGCTTAACTTAGAAAAGGATGAACTTCAAATCAACACAGAAGCCTATGACTTCTGGTCAGTCCGTACAAAGCTCGGCATCTCTGCATCTGGGAGTCTGTGGAAATGAGGGTGAAATGTCAGCGTCAGAGGTCAAATCAGCTTCAATACACGAGCAGGCCCACACAAATGACCAGGCCACACAGTCATCCTGGGACTCTGCAACTCATCTCCTCTTGAGAAGCGCTCAACAGTCACACAGAGAAACTTGGGGTTTCCATGATGTCAAGGCTTGCTTCTGTCTTGAGAGGGACGAGTGCTTAGATCTCTGCAGGTCTAGTCGCATGCATCAGGGGCCCAATCAAAACCCTTACAGGATGACTAAAAGCCAAATTTGGAAGGGATGTTAAATGGATCTTTGCCGCCTGCAAACCATCGGCGGACCTCTGATCTGTACACTTGCTTTGTTCAGCAGCAATGTTAGTCAGCATTTTAAAGGGGAAAAGTTACCACTCAAATTCTCAGAAATCCACCAAGTAGATTAAAATAGATACACAGATGCACACAGAGATTCACACAGGCCAACCTTCACTAGTCAGATTCATGGTACAATTTAATGAACTCTGAATTCTATCATCTCCAGTCAAAAGCCCAAGATAAATAGAGCAAGCACACATAATTCCAACTTTTGAGAATCAACTGTTTGAAACTACTTATAGCACAGTTTTTTCACAAAGTCCACTGCTTGCGGTCATGTGTCCAGGCCAAGGCAACCTGAGCAGCTGCTAAGTGTACTTGAAGAGAAGATGGTGATACCTCTTTTAGGGGAAAAAACACTTCAAGTTCAACTTCACACTGCTCAGAAGTGGGATTCTGGCCACAGCTTCAGGAGACAGAAAGAACACACACCCTGTCTGGTCCAAGAACTCTAGGCTGAAGGGAAGTGAGGCACGGCCTTGCTGGAAGCCCCCCAACTCCTGGTTCAACTAGAAAACTCCACAAAGGATCTTCACTTTCAAAGGCTCATGGCTTTGTACAACACCATAAGTTCTAATTTCAGCCTATTTGGAAATGAAAAGAGACAAGACTTAACTAAACGGGACTTTAAACTACAACATTCATACAGCAGGGCAAACTGCTAGATTTCTCAAAACCCGTACAAATACTCTACAATAAGTTATGAGAAGTTCACAGTGTCACACAATAAAGTCCCCCTGCGTTAGGACAGTTCACGGTAGGCTGGATGGCGGAGAGCTCAAACTTTGATGTTCCAGAGTCAGGCTTGCCTGGCCAGCAATGTGACTTGAGCAGACCTGCCTCCTGGGGCCCTGATTTTCTCAACAGAGATCACCCGACTTAGTAATAACCAGGGTGGGTGGGAACTTACCTTTCCAGGGGACACTTGGACTTTTGGAGTTTGTTTCATAAACATGTATGAACTAACTCAGGCGCACGCTGGAGCGATAGCAGCATGGCCAGCCTCTCCAAGGCCCTCTCCCATCTCCGGTTTCCCTCTCCCACTGCACACCAGCTCTGCCCCATCCCCAGGCTGACGTCACCTCAGCCTGACACCTGCTTCTGACTCACAGCCTTGCTGCCAACCCTAATATTTGTTCCAGATTCCCAGCCTGGCTTCGGTTTCCAGGTCAGGATTTTCTGCCACCCTTGCCTCCATCCCACCGTTGGAGTGAAAGGATAACAGCTCACCTCCTCGGGGAGAATCACAGGGCTCGTGCGGACTCCAAAATCAGCAATGAGCCTAGGCCAAGGCTGAAGGGGAAAAACAGGGAAGCAGTGGAGGAAGAAACAAAAGCTGAAGACATGAAGTGGAACCCCACCTCTCGAGGGGCATGGGAGATGGGGAGGACTAACCTTCCTCACTCCACTTCTCGTGGAGAAGGTGACAGGTGGCCCAGGTCTTCCCTGAGCTCTCCCGGCCGACAGGAGGCAAGGGTGGCCCAGCCCATGGTGTCTGGGACAGTCTTCTCCCTAGCTCTCCCCTAGCAGGCCCTGATGATTGCTGAGCTTAGTGACAGGTGGAACTGAGGGGTCGCCATTACAACCCAAGTGTGGAGAAAGGAGGGACGAGCAGTGGCAGAAGAGGGAGGGACACGGAGAGGGACAGACAGAAAGAAGACAGATGAGAGGCTCAAATAACCACAGTCAGACAGACAGACTGACACGCTGGCTCGTGCACGTGTGTGCACGTGTGCGTGCGTGCGTGCGTACGTGCGTGCGTGTGTGTGTGTGTGTGTGTGTGTGTGTGTGTGTGTGTGTGTACTCACATGTGTGCATGCCTGCATGAAGAAACAATGAGAAAGACAGAGACAGACAAAGCAGCAAAGGCCGAAAGGCAAACTGGGCCACCCAAGGGTGGGTGAGTGGTCTGGTGGGGAGCAAGATATCTGGCAGCCTGCTCAGCCATCAATATCAAGAGTTTATGAAAACAGCCTTACCTTTGACTCAGTCTTTGCAAAGGAAGAAAAGAGTATACACAAACTCAATGAGCAGAGGCAGAAGGCGAGTTAAATGAAGACCAGACGGCATCAACTCATACAGCAAATAGTGCAGCCTCCAGAATAAATGCTCATGGCTAAGAACAGGGCATTAAAATATAAAATGTCTCCTGCCCTGTTTTGTTTTTTTTTTCCCCATTTCTCTTTCAGAGCACCTAGATTGCACGGAACTATGAAAAACACACGTGCTTATTAGTGTCGGGTATTCTGGGAAGAGGGAACTCCAACTGAGAAAATGCCCCATCAGAATGGCCTGTAGGCAGAATGGAGCATGCTTTAAATTAATGATGGGCGTGGAGGGCCCAGGCCACTGTAGGCAGCCACATCAGGGCAAGTGATCTGGGGTGTAGAAACAAGCACGGTGTGCAAGCCGCGGGGAGCAAGCCCGTGCCCAGTGCCTTTGCTTCCCTGGATGATGGACTGTGGTCTGGAAGTGTAGGCTGAATAGCCACACATTGCATGTGATGATGGTGTTTTATCACAGCAGCAGAAAGCAACCACGCACACCAAAAATAAAGGACGCAAGAAACATCCAAAGACATGAAAGGAGGCTACACCATTTCTCCCTTGCTTACTGCCTGCATTTTCAAGGTTTATATAACAGCTGATTCAAGACTTTATGCCCAGACAGGTAAAAATAAATGAAGGGGAAAAACTGTGAAAATGTATCCCTGCAATGTTCATTTTTGGGGGCAGGGGTAGGGGTGCTAAAGATTTAATCCAAGGCCTCAGGCATGCCAAGCACACAATCTACACTGACTGATGTTTGGGTCTCATGTAGCCTAGGAGGCATTGAGCTTGCAGTGTAGCGGAGGATGACCTTGAACTGTGGTTCTCTTTGTCTCTACCTCCAAGGGCTGGGATGACAAGCATGGACCTCTACCCTTGATTCCCATACACATTTGTATTTGCTTTTATGAAGTTGGGAAGTTGGGGACCAGGATGGGTTTCTACACAGAATTACTGACTCTGGAGACAGCAATCACTCAGTGGAAATTCTTTCCTCGCCGTTGCCATGGTGACATTATTTAGTAAACATTTCTTCCATGCTGCCCACTGTGTATAGGGCTGAGTTTACTCTCTGCTGGGTAACATTTCACTTTTTGGGGAGCTAATTCCATTTTTAAATGTTTTGTTGAAGTCAGTTATCTCCAGCCTAATCAGCTCTCCTGAGGCCCAGATGAGCCGCTGGCCAACCTGACCATGGCCAGGAGGCCGAGATACCACAGGCTCCTATCCTCTGAGCTCTGGAGGCGTGGAGCTGCTCACACTGCTGTCCTGGAATAAGTGTGTCCTGCTCACTTGTTCTCCTCCTGCTATGAGCACCCCTTCTGTTTCCATGTGTGAGCGCAGAGGAGCAGGCCCAGGGTTTTTCCCCTTTTTTTTTTTTTGGTTTTTCGAGACAGGGTTTCTCTGTGTAGCTTTGCGCCTTTCCTGGGACTCACTTGGTAGTCCAGGCTGGCCTCGAACTCACAGAGATCCGCTGACTCTGCCTCCGAGTGCTGGGATTAAAGGCGTGCGCCACCACGGCCGGCAAGGGTTCTACCTTTATAATATGAGGAACAATGCAACTATACATATATCTGACATTAAAGAAGTAAGTGAGGCTTACTAAGGGCGTGCCACGGCATTAGGCGTTGTAAATACCACACTAGGACTGGGGTGGGGTGGGATGGGAATGGCTCAGTGTGCAAAGGCACTTGACATGCAAGCGTTGAGTACCTGAGTTCACTCAGATCTGCAGAACCAGCAGGACTCAGTAGCACACATCTGTAATTCCAGTGCTCTAAGACATAATGGGAGGCAGAGGCAGGGGAATCACCGGGAGCTCATGTGGCAGCTAGCCTGCCTGCACAGCCGTGAACAAGAGGCCGTGTGCCAAAGGAGATGAAAGGGCAAGGACTGACACTACTCAGAGGTGTCCTGTGTGTGTGCTGTGGCACATGGACACACACGCACACAGAGTGGGGGTGAATTTTTATTTTTAAATCCCTCTGCATGCACACAGTGTTAGAGTGAAAGGAACCGCAACAGAGACAGAAATCCTTCTGGGTGGTCTTCACTGAGCCCTGGCCACTATGAGATGCTCTCTGTGGGCCCTTCAACACAAATCCCAGGAGCCCTGTACAGTGCAGGCCATGAAGCTCTGAGCCAACATGGATGTGCATACCTGACTTGGTTATTTATTGTCCAATCCTTGGAGCACTGAGGATCATGTCTACCTGTTGCAATGCAGGCTGGTGCCTTTTCTAAAACAGAAGAAATACCCCATTCCAGCCTAAACACCCAAAGATTAGAAGAAGTATCCCAGGCCCTTGCTGGCCTCTCATTTAATGGTAAAATTCACCTTCTTCTCCACGGCCAGTGGGCAGGCCGGATAGGGAGAGCAACAAGAATAGCTTTCCTTCAAGTTAAATCAAGGAGAAAAATCCTTCAGCAACAGTCTCAGCTCCTGGGGCTTAAAATGTGTCTGGCATTTCCTATTCTGGCTGGCACATTTCAATGCCAGCCTCTGTCTTTAGCGACAGCAAACAGAGTCATGGGTCTGTATTAGAGATGAAAGCGGAAGTGAGACGGGTCTTCCTAACTGTGACTGAGCAGGCTTTCTTCTTCGTGTTTTAATGTTGGTAGAGTTAGGAGAGGGACAGCTTCACAGCTACACTTCTTGGCTACCGCTTTACATTTTTGCAGGCTTTCTTCTTCGCGTTTTAATGTTGGTAGAGTTAGTTAAGAGAGGGGCTGGCTTCACAGCTACATTTCCATGGCCATGGTTTCACCCATTTTTGAGCATGGGAAGGGATGACTTAAACTGAGACTCTGGTTTTCACAGCTTACTTCTGAGGCAAGATGACTTATCTGAGACTAAAAAGACATAGATTATTGCTTCTTCAGATGGTCCTGGAAAAACTAGAGGGAAGCCTTGCCAGCTTCTGTCAAGGTGTGATGAAGGCGCAGGCACAACCCGCCAGCAGAGTGGGCTCTGAAAACGGGCTATGGTGCAGTAACTGGGACCAATAAGTGTGTGTGTGTGTGTGTGTGTGTGTGTGTGTGTGTGTGTGTGTGTGTATTTGTATGCACAGGTATGTGTCACACATGTGTCATACATGCGGAAGCCAGAAGAGGACACCAGGAGCCTACCTCTACTGATCTCTATTCCCTTGTAATTGGGTGAAACCAGTTTTGTTTTGTTTTGTTTTGTTATTTTGTTTTGTTCTGTTTTGGTTAGGCTAGCTGTGAGCTCCTTGATTCTACCTGGTTCCACCTCAATACTAGGCTTACAGGCTCGTGTAGGACCATGCCTGGCATTTATGTGGATGCTGGGGATTCAAACTCAGGCTTTCATGCTTGTACACCAAGTGCTCCTAGACCGAGCCATCTCCCAGGCCTTTAACAATTGCCTACTTGGTACTTCTGAAACGAGGCAGCCTACAGTGAGCTCTTTGCACCCACAGGGCAGTGTCGATAAGGTAGATGCATTCATGCAGAGCTCTCCCAGCTTCAGTTTGAGCATGCCAGGTCTGGCAGGCTATGCTCAAACTCCTTTGCTGGACACTCATTATACCCGAGCAGCAGGTGAGCTGGCTGCGTGTAAGAAACATGTATGGCATTTTCAAGAGAAAAATCCTGCTCTAGTCCTCTTCGGAGATCCAGTTCAACAGTCCAAGGATCTCAGATGAACTTTCTCATAAGGATGTCTTAGCAATGAAGAGCACGCACAGCACTTGAGGCAGCAGCTTAGAAGAGGGTGCCGGAACCCTCAGACACGTCTCTGTTCCATTAACTACACAGCTCAAACTTCACCTTCCTGCAACACTGATCTGAGCCACCCACAGTGCCCAGCCCGGTTTCAGAGCCTTTGAAGCATCAACTCTACCCACCAGGTGGGCACAGAACAGGGGCCCCATTCAGAGTGCATACTCTTGCTACAATAAGACATACCTTCCAGGTCTTAGAGGACAGACCCGCTGGTTTTCACCTCTACACCCTTCGGCCTGGCCAGATGCCTGAGGCAGATTGAGAAGTCCTCAGGACACTTCTGATTTGTTTCCTATGGAAACAGGGCGTGGCCATTGTTTTCTCTTAGTTAAGACTAAAAAGGTCTGAGCAGCTATGGCACTGATGGTTGTCCAATTAGCTTTTCCACGGTGAGGTTCAGGTTCTAAGAGGGTCTCTCAGCCTCCTCAAGCACAGGATGGGGGGGTGCTCTTGAGGGGAACCGCTCTTGAGGGGAACGATCGCCCTGTTCTCTCTATGTTTGGGGACTCACATGCCTTCAGCCGGAGTCCTAGACGTCCCCGAGAAAGCCTGAAGCTAGGATCTGGAAGGAGACTTGACAGAAGGCAGATATATATATTTTATCTGCAGTTTAAAGTTTTCTGAATAGCATTTTCCTAAGCTCCAGGCTTACAGGATTTACATTTTATGACTCAGAATACTAACTGTGATTGCCAACGTTCTTATTTTTAGACTTTTTTTTAGCAGAGAATATGACAATAAATTCTACCTACTCTTTCTACAAACCCTCTTACTTCTCCAGAGAACCAAAAAAGCACTTGGCATTTTCTGGGTGTTATTTTATTTGCATATACAGGTATACGGTAAAATTTGTGGTAACTGAAGAATTAATGACTGGACCTGAAAGTGATTCCCACAATTGCTGCTTAAGTTGGCAAAATGGCCAGCGGGCACAGAAATAACTTGTGTGCATGGGTGGACTGCTCAGTTTCCTCAGTGTGCTGGCTCCTGGTTCTGTCTGTCTGCTCAGACAAGCGGCAAGGAGGCAGCAACAGAAGGACCACAGTTTGAGACAGAAAAGGGAGGCAGAGAGGAGTCCATGAGATCGCAAGAGTATTTTATATATGCTTCGGACCAACAAAGCTTTGCTCTCCAGTGACTTAGCTGCTCTCTGTTCTTTTTAAAAATAACCTGTATTAAGGTATAACTTATATACAATAAAATACGTTCCTTCTAAGTGTCCGTTTGATGAGTTTGGAACAAAGATACCCGCTACGTAACACGGCTTCAGTCAAATAGGGAAATGTCTCATTCAAAGACTCCGTCACACTCTGTGGTGTGCTGGCAGTTCCAACCTCGGGCGTCTGATTTCGGTTACTGCTCTTACGTGACTTGTTCTCAGACTCCATCTCCCGGAGATGACTCGATACGCCAAGCTGGGGTCCAGCTTCTTTCTCTCAGTGTTTATGTAAACAACAAATTCCTTGTATTAGTGGTTCCTTACTTTTCATCGCTCAGTAGTATCACAGCACAATCTATCAGATCCAGCTGATGAACACAGGAAGTGTTCCCAGGTTTAATTAGCAACATTAACCTGCTACGAACATGTGCATAAAGGTCCTTCTCGAGAATAAATGTGTAGGCGCGGAATCTAGGCCACTGGGTATGCTTAACTTTACAAACGTCAGCCTGCTTTCCAAAATGGCTGCACCTTTTCATGCTCCCATTGCCGAGGCCAAAACTTGGGGTGACAGGCTTCAATTTAGTCACGTGGGTGGATATGTAAGTTAACTTCCCTGAGTTTAATCTGTGAAATTTGAATGTTTCAAGTATGAAATCTGTTTTGTTCACCCTCATGAAGAAAGCTTCATTCCTGGGGAACTTGGGGAACTTAGGTCTAATGAAGAACATGGGTCAGGACTAGGGGCTTGGATGCCATCAGCAACTTTGTCAATACATAGTTCTTCCAGATGTCAGAAAAACAAACATCATCTCATTTCTTGTTCCTATTAATAAAATAATTAACCAGGGAGCCAGCTAGGTGGCTTAGTGGAGGGAAGTGCCTGGTACGAAGCCTGATGGCCTGAATTAGATTCTTCAAAGCCCACGTGGTTAAAGAAGGAAAGCGAGCCTCCAGTTGCCCCTGACCTCCACATGCATATCCTGGCACAAGCACACCCCCATCAATAAACAAATGTAAGATAAGTAAGATGGGCCACACGATGCTGAAGTTCTGGTCACAAATCAGTTCAGCTGAAAGCACCACAGTCCGGTCACAGTTCAGCATTATTCTGCACAGCTCCCCATGGTTTTCAAAGACAGTTCGCACACACCGTAGTCCATGAGGAGGGCTAACTCCACTATCCATGCGCACGGACTAAGAATTTATCCAGAAAAGAAGCTTCCTCCATGTCGACTCCCCTCTGCCTGGGGCTTCAGAGCTGCATTGCTGATCCCGGAACGTTAATGTCCTCTCCTGTGGACATCTGAACTTAATTTCAAATGACACCTGCTTCTAAAACCCATTCAGAGTGAAAAAGCATCAGAGAGCACCTTCAGCCCTTGACACTGTCCTTCCGGAGCCCTGACCACTCAGAAGGAGGCGGCACCAGCCTTCTTCTCTGCTGTGTGTCTCTGTAGATGGGGTAACCCTCAACATGCAGTGTAAGAACCGAGCAAACGCAGCTGCTACCCTCACCGCTCAGTTCCATTCGGAGAGGTGAGGGTGAAGGAGCAGGCATCGTTGAGGAGAAGGTCAGGAGCCATGCATTCTTTACAAAGGGACAGGATAAGTGGTGGCCAGAAGTGGGAGCAGGTGTGTGGCACAACACCAAAGGAGATGAGGTTTTTGGTTTTTTGTTTTTTTTAGTTCCAAAGAAGTACATACTAAGGAAAATATATATATATAACTAAAACATCTGGTGTTTGGGGATAGTGGAGAAGAAACCTTGACATTCTTTATCTTCAATTCCTGTCTAAACAAACAAATTATATATTGCCTATCCAAGATTCAGATTTCACTTAACAAAGGTTCCCATATCTCATTCTAAAGATAGCTCACAATATGCCAGCGGAAGCTGAATAAGCCTTTTATCACTGACAGCAAAAAGACATGGGCTTCACAGGGAGGGCAACTTCCCATGAATGGGGACACTCACTGGCTGCTAAAAAGAGTATGTATTAAAAAGAAATATGCATACACTTCAGGGTCTTTACACAAGGAAAACTGGAAAATAATCTACCTTTAACCCAGGCAAACCTTTAACCTTCCTTAGATCACTGACTTCTCAAAGATCCAATGAAAGTCAGGGCCCACTGTTTCAGAAAAGTGATTATTAGGTCAGGTCCCTGAAGGTCTGGTAATGTCTCTAGGGTTTAAAGACCTGGATGTATATATTAACTCTGAAATGCCATCTCTCTCTGCTGCCAGGCTGTCCTCAAATGCACAATCCCCTGCTTCAGTCTCCTGTAGCTAGGATGGACTACAGGCTTATGCCTCTTTGCCAGTCTTGGACCTAGGTTTAAATGAAGGACCCCTTGGTTAAGGTTAACTGAATTCGCCTTTGAGATTTCACTGACAATATTTCAAACATAACAATATCTGCAAACAAAAGAAACTTCCCTCAGTCCAAATGCAATTCAAGATATGGAGATGCTTTTTTTTTTTAATTCCAAAACGGACTAACATTCATTCTCTCAGGAAGTACATGTTCAGAGACAGAAAAGGAGCTGTGGAAGTCAGACTGCCCCCAGATGTCTATCCCACCATCGCCCCTTCACGTCTGGGTGAGCTGGCTCATCTGGAGTCACTGGTACGTGCGATCAGAGTCTCCATTTCTAGAATAGACCTGTTCTGAAAGGGGCATTCACTATGGGACACCACAGGAGGAAATGTCTGCCCAGAAGCATGTACAAGTACAGTGTGACTGAATTGAAAAAAGCTCAGAATGGAAGGGGAAAGGAGAAATGAGAATCTGGGTTTGAGGCGGGTGTCTAATTATGCTCTAACAGACTAATAGCCTCAAATATGTCTGGGTCTCCATCACTTGACTCACAGACTTAACCTCACATGGCACACAGGACTTGAGGCATGGCTAAAGCCTGGGGTATGAAGATCTCCCAGACTAGCCAGTTGGGCCTGACGTAGGGAAAAGAGTCCTTAATGGGGAAACAGGATGAGCATTAGACAACGCAGTGACGGAAGCAGAGGAACAAACGCTGGAGTGAGACGAGGCATCAGTCAAGAACAGCAGCAGCTGCCCCAAGACGGAGAGAAGAGGAGGCGTGGCCCCCACCAGAACCTACCTTGGAAGACATCATCTTGCCCGAGCTTGATTCCAGCGCTATAGAAGAACAGTCTGTGGGGTTGACCCGTCAGGGCACCAGTAGGAAATGTATACATTGCCTACATCGAGTTTCAAGGATGGTAAGTGAAAAAAAGTGGGAAACAACATAGAGAAAGTAACTTCGCTAAAGAGCAAATCCTCCATCAGCAGGCGGAGGGCATCCTGTAATCCCAACGCTCGGATGATGAGGCAGGTAACTGGCAAAGGCAGCTGGCCACGCAGTAAAACTTGTCTTAAAAGAAAATTGTTTCCATCAGTGGGCCTACAGTAACCCAACTATGAGTCTGAGCCAGCAGCACTCGAGAGCTACAGGCCTTAAGATGATACTCTGGGAACTGGAAAGCCTAGATTTGGTCCTCGTTCCTTCATATAAAGTGAGTGTTACCAGGTAAACATGACTGTTGGTCTCAGTGAATAATCAGTCAAACAAACATTTAGTGCAAATGAACCAAAATGCTCTGAACGATGCGGGCAGTCTCCTCTGCAGTTTAAGTCAAGCTGTGTTTGTGGTGTCCTCATTGACCAATGTCTCCTCTCAGGTCTTAATGCATACAGTGTAAGACTGGGCACAGTTGTCCACAATTTAATGCTCTGGCCACCAAGCTTAATAGGATTCTGTCATTGCCTCTACGATGGGACTTGAAGGCAGGTCATCTTCTCATCACTGATACTGTGCTGCTTTCCTGTCAAGGCCACGCTGGCCTGAGGTAGGCTTGCATGCATGAGTGAGTGGACAACACCAACACATATGAGGACCATGAGTAGGCAAAGGAAACGAAAGGAGAAAGGGGTGCCGGGGTCTCGATGCTATGTTCCCCTAACTTCATAGGTAAAATCTTATACAATCTGATGGCAATGGGAGGTAGGTAAAGAATAAATTCAGTTAGGAAGCAAAGCTCTTAAGAATGAGATTGGCTGGGCGACAGTGGCGCACGCCTTTAATCCCAGCACTTGGAGACAGAGCCAGGCAGATCTCTGTGAGTTCAAGGCAGCCTGGTCTACAGAGCGAGATCCAGGACAGACACTAAAACTACACTAAGAAACCCGTTCAGGAAAAAAAGAAAAAGAATGACTCAATAACCCCAAAAGGGGGCTCCAGAGTGTCACTGCCCTTCCACCCACAAGACACTTCAAGAAGATGCCACCTATGAATCAAGAAACACTCTCTCAGAGATGCAATCGGCTGGCACTTGGATCTGAGGCTTCCAGTCTTTGAACAATGAGAAGTAAATTTGCGTTCATTTTAAGCTCTGCAGTCTGTGGTATTTTGTCTTAATGGTCAACTGACAAGCTGCCTGTACAGCCAGCATTTGAGATGCCACACGCACGGCAAGAATGGCATTTCTGACATCGCTGTTCACAACAACAGAAAAATTCAACACAAAGTGGCCCTGCAGGCAGGCAGCCCACTGTTCTAAGGTGAGATGCCTTCCCTGCACGTTCAAATTCCACACGGGACCGACGATGCTGCAGCAATTCTAGGCTTCACGGGTCACGGGAGGAGAATGGACAAGCTGCTGCCCAAAATAGTTTAATAAGGCCAGCAATGATTCACAGAATGACAGCAGGCCGAGCCAACAGAGGCCTGCGAAGTGCAGACTGGCTGAGAGGGAGGCTCGTGGCACAAGGTTAAAATGGAGACTCAAGAGGGCAGGAGCATTCAGTTACAGACCAGGAGGACTACCAAAGCCCTCTGACAGAGTCCAACAGGCATTTCAGCTTCTTAATTTATTAACACCATCTTGATGTCAAAAAGAATAGACCCGTGAAGGTCAAAAGTAACTACACAAGCCTTCTGAAGAATGTTTTCCTTCCCCGGGGACTCTGATTTGGTCTGCAGATTTATTCCATAATTGTATGTGGTATAGCATTTTCTTAGTGTATGAATAATGATGAGAAGATAAGACAAAAAACTCCCAGACATCAACAAGGACTGTGATGGGCACAGGGTAGTCTAATTCCAGAGCAGATTCACCACAGTGTGAATCTTGGACCACTGATCATAGTTCCATTCTGTTCCATTTCAGAGAAAACGAGTCACTGCATAACACTGTGAGCTTTTAGAGAAAAAAAATTATGGGCCAGTGAGATGGCTCATCAGTAAAGTGCTTGCTACCGAGCCATGAACCTGAGTTCGATCCCCAAACCACACATGGCAGAAGAGAAAACTGAGTCCACAAGTTTCCTCTGACCTGCACACAAACAATATGTCTACATAAGATCTTCATGAACGGCCGGGCGTTGTGGCGCACGCTTTAATCCCAGCACTCGGAGGCAGAGCCAGGCAAAGGATCTCTGTGAGTTCGAGCCAGCCTGGCTACCAAGTGAGCTCCAGGAAAGCGCAAAGCTACACAGAGAAACCTGTCTCGAAAACCAAAAAAAAAAAAAAAGATCTTCATGAGTATTACGTATGGAATAAATAGAAGCCTAAAACAATAAGTAGTAGAATTGTTGGCATGAGACAGCTTGTTCTATAAATAGCCCATGGATAAGATGAGGAAGGCAAGTTTAGAAAAAGAAAAGGACAGAATGTGACAAGTTTTACAGGGTGCACACACACAGCTGACCTGATGTGCAATCGTTTTAAAGTGGAAATCTGTGAGAAGTAATTTTCTCAGCTGGAACCGAACTTGGGATCAAAATTATGGAAAACAGGTCATCTGGGAGTGTTGTTTTTATATGAAAGTCAAATCCACACTTCTGCCAGACCTCATTTGAAAGGCACCTGTAGCGATATCTTAGTAGATTTTTATTTTGAAAATCACATAGATAAGCACAGCATGCTCACCACTATCTTACGGCCAATTTAAGTCTCCTTTGCTGGGTGTCGGGAAGCAATATCTTTTCATTATCATCGCTTGTGTGTCTGAGTCTAAGCGTTAATAACAAACAATCAAAGACAGAATTTTCTGTAAAAGACAGAAGTGAAATAAAAGTACTCGTCAATAAAGCAAAACCCTTCATCACCTGCTGGAGAAGAAGCTTCCTGCTTGCCAGACAGAAAACAGCTCTTATTATAACACACACATTACCAAAAACAGCCCTATCTTTTGCCCAACACCGGGGGGGGGTGGGGTGGGGCACACAATTCACTACAGTGTTAGTGTGTCCAGACTGGTCTCAAAATTAAGTTGAAATCATGAGATCAATACCAGGAAGACTTGGCTAACTGTCCAAAAGCCTTCTCTCTACATAGAGACTGTACACCCGAGTTTTCCTGACAGCCACCCAAATGGATGGTTCCTAGGTGTCTGTCGCCCTTGAAGCAATATAATGGTATACGGTATGAGTTGAATTAAGTCAACTCTGTCTGTCATCTACTCCTTGTCCATCATTTGCCACTTAGACTTTTCCAAACAAGCAGGTGGAAATCCATCAAAGATAACTTTTCTGACTCTATCCCTGTTGTCCAGTTCATTTATTTCATGCAATGAATTATCTTCAAACTGTATCAAGCATTGGAGGACAGTCACAAGACCTTACAGTGGTCTTTTCCTTTTTTTGTTTTGTTTTGTTTGTGTTTGTTTTTGTTTGAGACACGTTTCTCTGTGTAGCTTTGCACCTTTCCTGAACTCAGTCCAGCTGGCCTGGAACTCACAAAGATCCACCTGCCTCTGCCTCCCAAGTGCTGGATTAAAGTTGTGCACCATCACTGCCCAGCAGTCTTTTCCCTTTTAAGATATCTGAAAATTACAGCCAGTGCTTGTGTGTGGGGGGGAGGGATAAAAACACCTAAAAAAATCTATAGAAAAGTGGCTCAATGGCTGATGGTATATTTACACCATAGCCTGTACATATCCATTAAAATAATAAAGCACCATGAAAGAGTTGTTGGTTTTTTTTTAAAAAAAAAAAAAAAAAAAAAAACTGCATTTTCACAAGAAGTTTTGAAAACAGTACAGAGCAGACCAGTGTCCCTTTTAACCAACACATACCAATGGCAGCATCTTATCTGGAACTGTAGCTCTAGATGGAGATTAACACCGGTACAGCACAGCTAACTGTGCAGTGTTCACAAGCTGTTCACTGTGTGCTTCTGAGCCTCAGGACCCATCGGGTCCTACATTGCTGACATCTGTCTAGTGTGAGTGTGCTCGCACATTTCAGGACATTGTATAATAACAGGCAGACTGGGTGACTTCCGATGCAGCAAGCACTCTTTCACCCCCATGAAGAAACCACACAAACCTTTTGCGCTGCTAAAAAACAATGTGTCTCCTGATCTGGAGGTCGCTAGGCTGTCTACCTACATGTTAGACAGTTAAGTCACCATTCTGCCTGAACTTAAAAAAAGACAACTACGACTGACACAATACATAGGTTCTGTTTTGTTGGAGCATTTAAAAATGACACGTTTTCATGCAAGGAATCGCTGTGTTTGGACACCCTCCTTCCCCCCCCCCCGAAAAAAAATGACACTTAATTTTCTTCAGTAAATTTTATTTCATGATTTCTGGTATTTATCTTGCAATGAAAAAATGCATTAGTAAAGCAGAGGGGGGAAGAAAGAAAAAGAGAAGGTAAGAAAGATAAGGTGTGGTAGCCAGGCCTATAACCCTGCTACTGGGAAGCTTCAGCCGAAGATCCAGTTCAAGCTGTTGGGCTACAGAGGGAGTGAAGGCCTGGTTCTTAGGAAGACCTCTCTCAAAGTTATAACTGGAAAGGAGAGACGAAGCAACAACTCAATCGTGAGTACCTGCCTGTACTGGGTTCAATCCACAGTGGGGTGAGGATAGTCTCATAGAAGCAATCCTTTGCTTTTACTTAATTTACTTAGATTCCGGCTGGCTGAGGAGGGATCTAAGAAAAAGCTCCAGCATGATTATTTTCACTGTTTCCCTAACACACAACCAACCTCTGCCAACTCTGTGATGAAGGGCCCTAGCTTGTTGTTTCCTCAAAGATGAACTTGAAAAGTCTCTCATGAGGCTCAGTGTCTGTAAGAAATTTTCACACTGAGCCAGAGAGGAAAGAAAACTATTCATTTAGGACAATTATTCTCTCACAATTTGTAAGAAATGCATGCAATTTTGCAATGCAACCTTTAATGTGCAATAATCTGGCAAAGAGCCTCGGGCCTCAAAATGCCTTGACAACACTGCCCTTTAACAAGGCCAAACTGCAACACCATGAGCCAAGTTCTTATACCTCCGGTGAGAATAAAGTTCTGCAGATTCTGTGGGAAAGTAAACAACCAATTCTGACCCAAAAGGACAGTGAAAGTTCTAGAAAAGGGAAGCCTGGCTCTGGCTTTGAAGATTTCTATGTAGGTTTCTGCAAGATGAAAAAGAAAAGCACAGTAAGAACAATCGCTCCAGCCCTGATGTGCCTTCAGGCAGAGGACTCTGGAGGACAGCTGGAAAATGGGTGGGTACAGGCTCCGAAGACATGAAGGGAAATGATCTGGAAAACATTTGCACCCATTGAATCAGCCTGCATTGACCCACATGGAGCAGGAAACAGACTGGTACTAAAGTGAAAAGTGAGTTGGAAAGACAGAACAAGCATAAATTATTGACTCCTAACAGCACACCAGTGAGAGCTAAAGAGCCTTCGGTGGGGCGGGACCAGCACTGTAAGACACCTGTGAATAACCTTCATTTTAACTCATGACTTCATACTATACACAACTGACAACTTCTTTTGTACCTCATCTTCACTTTGTCCATTATGACACCTGTAATTCTGGTTGTTTCCTGTTAGCTACCCTACAGAATTTATTGGTGAAATACCACGGCTATTGCCCACCTTGTTCCTAGACATTTAGGTTGCTCCAGTGCCGGCTCAACAAGCAGCAGGAACAAGACACACATGCCGATACATTCACACGCCTGTGGTCACTTCCTGCATCTGGAAGCAGACTGCTGGGTTACAGAGCTACAGACTGTGAAGCATCCCACACAGCTATTACTGCACGTGGCTCTCTAAACTAGCTGGTGTCAACGATATTTCCACCAGACAGCACGAGCTTCCACTTCACGTGCTGCCCGGGCTTCCAACAGCCACACTATTCACCGTGAACACATCTGGGGCTATACAACAGTACATTTGTCGTTTTTTTACCTTTCTAGATCAAAAGATATTTCCAAAGTATATCTAGCCCGTGAAATAGGCTGTGGCAGTGCCATGCTCTGCTTGGGTTAACAGGGCGAAGCATCTGTGAGGACGTTATTTGGCTGAAATTAACAGAGATACCCACCTACGAATGGAGGGCTAAGTAAACCAGAGCTTAACTCCTGCCGTGGTCTAAGGGCCTGTGTCCCCGTGCTCACTTCCAAGTTCAGGGGATGACACCTAATCACCAACGTGATGGATTACATGAGACCTCTCAACGGTAATTAGTTCCTGAGCAGGATTAGTCAGATTTTAAAAGGCCCCCAGTATCCAGTCCTGCCCTGCCATCCTATGTAAAAACAGAGAGCACCATCTGTGAAGCTCCACCAAACCTAAAACACCTTGATGGGGGGCTGTCCAGCCTCCGAAATCAGGAGTAAGAAACTTCTCATGTTTATAAATTGCCCAGTTTGGGATAATGTGCTATAGCATCCTGAATTAAATCACTTGTCATATAAAAAGCCACATGCTTTTTTTGTGGAAAGATAGACTTTCCAAAATTGACTGGTCAGGTCCGTGGGCTTAAAGTGCCTAGCTTCCTTCTAAGACCTCCACAGGGTCCGAGATAGATTCTCAAACTCTGTCATTTTCAATTTTTTTTTGTTTGTTTTTTTGTTTTTCGAGACAGGGTTTCTCTGTGTAGCTTTGCGCCTTTTCCTGGAACTCACCTTGTAGTCCAGGGCCTCGAACTCACAGAGATCCGCCTGGCTCTGCCTCCGAGTGCTGGGATTAAAGGCATGCGCCACCACCGCCCGGCTGTCATTTTCAATTTTAAGGACAGATGAAGGAAAAGAAACCAGCAAAGCTAAGCTCTCGGCTGAACAGCTTTCTTCTGGAAGGTTCTTACGTCAGTTTGTTTCTGTCTGCTCTCCTTCTCTGTCTCTGACTCTCTCTCTCTCTTGCATGCATACATAACCATGCACATGGTACACGTGTACATGTACACACACACACACACACAGAGGCATATACGTGTGCCAGCTTTTAGTCATATAACAGTACCTATATGCAAGAGAAATATTAGAAGCTGTTTTTACTGTGATATTTATTTTTGAGATTATGTGTCCAGGAATGAGAGAGAAAAAAAATAAAGTCCCATACTTAAGGGAAAGCACATAACTTGAGCAAAATTGTTTGTCATTATAAATGAACTGATTAAGCAACATGCCAAAAACAAGAACAAATAAGGTAGAAAAAACAACAACAAAAGGCCAGGATGCCAGAGTCAGAAGTCGATAAGAAATGAAGATTTAAGAATCCTGAGCAGAGGGCTATCAGATGAAATCATAGTAATCACCAGGATGACTCAAAGTCACTACAGAACCAGAGCCTGTGAGGTCAACCCAGCAGGGAAGGCAAGACGTGAGAGGAAAATGACTGCAGCAAGTGATGGAGAGCAACAGCTTCAAGGGGGGCCGAGCTGTGCAAGGCACCGCAACAGCCCAGCAGCCGCTCTCATGGGTGCCGTCGGTCCCAATGCACGCACAGTTACTGGGAATAACCACATGCATGCTTGTGGGGATCCCAAGTTCACTCTCTTCACTCTCAGCCTCAGGCTGTAAATCTGGATGATTCTAAACCTTTGAGGTCAGCCTATGCCTCTTGCCCTAGATGAGCTCGGGCAAGTCAGAAGATAACCCCTGGCTAATGAGTCTCCACAGGCAAAGTCTGGAGGGATGACGGTGGCAGGGACTAAAGACTGAATAAATGTGACCCCTCAAGACAATGAATGGAGCCACCAAGGAACTCCCCAGCTTCCAGAGTTCATCATGTAGCCACTTTCCTTTTGTTTTTTCTGCTACTTTCATCCAAAATCACCAGACAGGAGGCCTTGGGGGACGGGGGATTTGGGGTGTAGTGAACCAGTCCAGTCGTTGACAGTCTGAAAGGTGACAGCGGCTCTGAGGCTGGGACTACACAAGCAAGGCTTGGATGGTTTCTCCTAGTAACCTCAGGTCCAGAGAGAAATGAAGACAAATGCCAAGGCTGAAGCGATCGGAAAGAAGTCTCTACTCTTGGAGATAATAAGCAGGTGTGGTATATAGCAGTGAGTGGGTGGGAGCGTAGGATCTGAACAAAGATTTTTCAAATACTGTCAAGAGTTCTGTTAAAAACAACTTTTGATAAAGGACCCAATTATCAGTTCAAGAATGAATTCGGGGACAGAAGTAAACAGCTGGGCTGCCTTTGAACTGGAGATATGAGAGAGAAATTCAAAGCGGGAGACATTATTGGTACCCCATGATAGGTCATCAGAATGGCCGGCTGTACAATCTTACCACAGGAGAGAAGATAAGTGTGTATCAAGGACTCAATCACAGTCTGAAGAAGGGTTCGAGGAGAGAAAGCAGATAGGCAGATAGGGAATCCTGAGGCTACAGTAGAGAGGGGTATTTCAGAGGTCACCATCACAGAACTGAGTGCTAAGCTGTAGCCACTGAGCGGGCTGCTAAGATGGGGGGGGGGGTCACTAAACCAAGCAGATGGGGAATGGTAAATGAGCAACTCAAGTCCCCAGCAAGGTCACAGCAGAACAGCCACCAAGAGGTGAAGTAATCAGGGCTGGCTGGGAACTTGAACACTTCCCACACCAATCTTAACACTTCTTTAGGGAGACTAATAATGGAATAGCACAGAGTCCAGCAATAGGCAGACAGCATATTGTAAACCCTAGAAAACCCAGCCTCTATTTCTAGGCAACACCTCCTCACCCGGTCCTCCTCCTTCCTAGCTAAGCAGTGCCACGAGAAAGGAACGAAGACACACAGGAAGGAATTCACGGCATCTAAGATGCCTCTCATGTCCGCCACCGGCATCTGCTTTGTTCCCGTCCTGGCTCAGTGTCTGGTTCAGGGTGAGGCACAGAGCGGGTGACAGGTTACCTGCAACAGCTCCAGCCTGGCTTGCCCACTCAAAGCACCTCACACATTACCAAACGCCCTCCCAGAGCCTTGACCCACTCGAATCATGCCCGTCTGCAGTGATCCACACCCAGCCCTCTCAACCCCTCAGCCCGATTGGCCACAGCGTTCCACCCCTGAACACTTAGTGGCAAACGATCCTCAAATGCCACACGTGCTTCTCCTCCACTTCATTTTCTCTCCTTGGAAGTTTCTCAGCTTTCGGCCCTACTTCTATTGTAGCGCAAGATAGCTAGTACAGCCTAGAATAATGCGTTCATATATTTGGCATGTAACGCACTACAGCATGGGATTCTTCGTGTAAAACTCACCGGTAAATGATGTATAAAATGGAATATTGCTAGTGGCAGAATGGATGCTTAGCATACCCACGGCCCCGGCTTGATTTCTAGCACCCTACCAATTTTCCAAAATTTTAATTGAAATAAATGTAAATGACAACACTCAAAGACCTCCAAAATTATGGCAACTTTTCCTTCCTCCATTTTTCCTCGACTTGGAAATTCAGTGTCAGCTCCACAGTCAGGACCTGCCCTGTCATTTCCGGGAGGCAGAGGGCTGTGACCCGTTCGGTTTTCTCAGAGCACGCAATGCACCAGAAGAAAAAGGCTTCATTCCAGGAGCTTGCCATGATCGGCTCTACCTACTTACTGTGAGCAGCAAAACCATGTACATCAGGTCCAGAGACCCAAACAGCCTTTCCTCCACAGTAGCCCCCAGAGGTGTGAGGGCCTGTTTGTTTGTGTGTTTGACAGAAAGCACAGAGTTTCTGGGCCTCGGTGGTGCAAACATTTTCCTTCCTGTTTGGTGCAAGGTTTCAGATGCTTTTCTGAAACTTAGAAGCCAAAGAGCTAGCATTGTGCTCTTAAACTTTAAAGGGATGACTCGGCATGCACCATATGCTTTAGAACGCTGTCTCGGGGCCTGGAGCAGCAGCTCACGGCTGTGCAGGCTAATAGCCCTCCACATATGAGCATCCTGATTAAGTGGGATAAAGATGTTGCCATTAAAGGAGCTTAGATAAGTCACAACGACAAGCTAACTCTATTCACTATTATGGTTCACAATTGTCCTGCAAGTTAGCTGTGCATGCTGGAGCTTACGGAGCTGGGCGGTACCATTGCTCTTCCTGGACTCAGCTATGACAATTGCCTGTTTGGAAGGCTGTGTGGCTCCAAAGAAAACGTCAACCTGGAGCTAGAAGAAACTTCCAGATAACGTGTGGCTTTCAGAAAGCTTCCCCTATTAACTCATGCTATGTCACTAATTCCTTACAGTCCCCAAGGCTGTGGCAGTCCAGGGACCTAGGATTCAACAGCTTACACCCTGCACGGCTTCTCCAGTGAAGCACCACACCCAGGGCTCACTGGCTGTGTTCAAGCTGAGAACCTTTCTGTCCCCAGTACTCTGTGTCAGACCACAGGGAGCCTGTGGAAGAAACGAGAGCACCCAAGCTACAGAGGCAGTCTGCACAGCTGCTTTTATCTCAGAGGTTTCGAGAAAGGACAGAAAACAAAAACAAAAACCTTTCAGTCTGCTCATTCAGTCATTTCATTCCAAAACAGAAAACACAGCAGTTTCCAGCTTTGGGGCCAAGCCCCCTTCCAAAGAACCTAAAGCCAGAGAAGATGACCATTCCTGATGTTCAGCTCTCAGGTCCCTGGGCCTCTGGAAGGCTGCACTGGGTGTCAGTAACTAGCAGGTTCGTGGCCATAAAATTTGAAAACCAAAAGGAGCCAGACAAAAATAAACTGGAAGAAAATGGGGCATATGCCTCCCCACAGATGTGAAATAAAGCAGGCTGAATCCACATTTGTTGCAATGCCTGACTCCGGCAGCCTGAAGACTACAAAAGCAGTTATCCAGTGTTCCTGTGAGATCTGCCCACCCTTCCTATAGATAACTGTCAGTGTGTGTTCCAGAGATGAGGCCTCTGCAGCCGACTGCACACCCGCCCTGGGTGTGCTTCGGAGGCCCTGGGTGTGCTTCGGAGGGAAAACAGATCGGTCGTTAAAGAAAAGATGGTTCATCTACAGACACCTTTGTGAACAAGGCTCTGTCTCGACTTCCCTCGGGTCTTCAGAGTTTTACAACTGAGAATGCAGAGACGTTTCTCCCTAAGTAATACACTGGAAATGTCAGCCTGTGCCTGCTCTCTTCAACAGTGGTATACGCTCCTGAAATTACTGGCATAGGATCGGAATCTTCCCAGGTACAATGGTCCAGTCTCCTTTGAAAAACACACCCGAAATGACTCTTGGACATGCCACCATTTCCTCTGTCGCCCGCCCCCCACAACTTCGAAGTCAGTCCATAATAAAGCAGCACCCCCAGGCTGAGATGCATTGCACACCCCACCTGCATCGTGGCTTTGTTTGTTCTGTGGGGTTCCTTAATAACTTAAGAAGAAACCCACCTTTCTAAGGGTTTCCCTTAACTACTTGAACCAGAGTTAACATTCTGACTAAAACTGGCTCTATAGATGTCTCCGAGGAAACCTATCAAATATTAGCGTCATGCTAGGACACAGATTCAATTATGAAACAAATCACACAAGTCAAATTTAATAAGCTGGAAACACAGCTCTAGGAAAGCGTTCGTGTTTCCTGTGCCAATTATATCTTCACTAGGACACAGTAAGTTGGGGTGGACTGATGGTGATGTCAGAGTCCCAAATAAACATTGTAATCAAATGTATTTGGGGGCTCACTCATGTCCATCCTGCATCTTTTTATCACCACACTCCACCCACCCCAGTGTGAAGTCTACCTGGAGTTTCAGAGTAAACACAACAGAATACAATGATAACAGAATAATAATAGCAATAATTGAACTAACAATCTGTTAATCATCAATCCTTGTATAAGAGGAAACTGTAAGTGCTCAAAATATTCTTTTAATGATAAAGAAAATCAAGAAAGAAATTTAAAACTTCCAAGTATAAAGACAAGGATAATTCACCCAAGAGAAGCCAAAGATATAAAACGTAATCCCAACTTGATGATGGTTGGGGTCCTTGTACCGGCAATGAGGCGTAGCACTCTGCTTAAAAAAGTGGTCCTAAAAACTAAAAATCTCACCAGCCAGAGCATCTAGTCTCTCATTGCATCAAATGCAGCTTCAGTTACTGAGGATGTGAAGAAAAAGTCACCCCAGAACAAAACCACCATAACAACACAGAAAGACCAAACCGCTCCATAACCTGACTCTCTCCCTCTTCTAAAAGGAGGAATGCAGCTTCTCCCTGTACTGTTTTAGCCAGAGGTTTGTACCACAAGACAGCTTTTATTTGGCAAGGCTTAGAGGTATGCCATGAAGTGCCCCCTTTTCTCTTGACTGCTGCATGGAAACTCATTCACTCATTTCCAATCGTCTTTGCACTTAGTTTGTGTTGAATTTATTCCAGTCCATAACTTTTCTTTCTTCAGAGGCATCTTTTCTGTGCAGCCCGCCCCTCTAACTTAGAATGATTTGCTCCTTTTCTAAGGATCATCCAGCGTGGCCAGGGAATTCACCTCTGCACTAGTCTAACTGGGCCCTTGGTCAACCTGCGTCTTCTATGACCAGGAACCCACATCTGCACCCTGAGTTCAGCAGCAGGTTCTGCACTTTGATGCATGGGCAGAAAACTTCAACACCACTTTTAGGCCGCTTTGGCCTGGCCACACCGCCAACTCCAGCATGACATTGCCAAATGTTAGTTCTTTGAAGCGACACCTGTCAGATACACGGTGGCTTTTCAGATACTCATCTCCTTACCAGCGAGGCTCAGACCTCCTGACTTGCATGCCTTGTGAGGTTTTCTGGTTAGGAGAGTACTGCTTTTCTTCTCCTCAGGCCACTTCCAGGAAGGGGAGCAGTGACGTCTTAAATGAATTAATAACCTACACTCTGCAAAAGTCTAAAAAATAAAATAAAAACCACAAGAAAAAAAAAAAAAAACACAAAACAAGCAGCAATAATTCCAGCCTAAAGGGGTCAACATCTGATTTATTTTTCCTGACAAATTCCAAGGTGAAGTTTTTTAACTTGTATCTGAGTAAGTCCAAAACCATGCTGAGACTTGGTTATTCTATTTCAAAGAACAAATGAAGAGGAAAACACACTATTTCAAGTATCAACCCTGTTTCCCATGGTAATCCTTCACTAGAAACCCTTCTTCCCCTAGGAGGAATAAACACCACTGTCTAAACTGGGAGTGTACTTCACACTATAATCCAGCAACTTGGGAGGCTGAGACAGGAGGATGGCTGTGAGCTACAGTAGTGAATAAAGCCTGAGCTATCTACAGTGTTAGAGCCTGTCTCAAGTTAATTTAAAAAATAAAGTAAGAACAAAGGCATCTCCATGTCATTTTACCATTTTCCCGGCTAATAGTTTCTAGGTCTTTCTCTACCCCAGTCAGTCTTTTAAGGACAGAATCTATGCTGAGTTTTGCTCCGGCCACCTCCCACAGTATCTTTACATTTCTTCATTCAGCAGAGACTGAGCAAACACGAACTATTATTCTCAGAATTGGGGACACAACAGGTGACAAAAACCACTGCTTTCTTGAAGCTCCGTCTCACCTAGCACCTTGAGCAATGTCAGACACAACATCTGCATCACCAGACACTCGCTGAGGTGTTCTGTATGAGCTGGGGATCCTGAACATGAAAACGGTGTTCCAGATGTGGTGTAACGTGTAGAAGCAGCACATTCGGATACAGTGAAATGATTCTTGGCGTCTAGGGGAAAGAACAAATCCAAAGTGCAGGGAGGATCCACAGAGCATCCAGAATCTCTGCAGGTCACCTCATCCTTTGAAAGCATAATTCTGTTAACAACATGGTAGAATGCTTGGTATTTGGCTAAAGATGCAGGCCTGTAACAAGCACCTGTCTAGTGCCCAAGAGACCTGGATTCCCCAGGAAAAGGGGGGGAAAATGTTCATTAATAAAAGGTTCAAGTAATGTCTAGACTGTTCAGAAAAGGGTAGGGGGCACAGAATATGTCTTAGAGAGATGTACATACACCATTTATTTTAAACATTTTTTAAAATCATATTTCTTTTGTTTTTTAAATTTATTTATTTATTTATTTATTATGTATACAGAAGCGGGTGCCAGATCTCATTACAGATGGTTGTGAGCCACCATGTGGGTGCTGGGAATTGAACTCAGGACCTCTGGAAGAACAGTCGGTGCTCTTAACCTCTGAGCCACCTCTCCAGCCCCCTATTTTAAACATTTTTATTTCTTAGCATAATATGTCTTCCAGTTACTAAGTAGCAACGTACCTTAAAACATAGTAGCTTGAAACAACCATTTTACTTGGCTCCTAACTCGAAGGTCAAGGATTCAGAAATAACTGGGCTGGCAGTGCTGGGTCAGGGTTTCCTGGGTGACTACAATCCTTCTCCAGATATGGTTGGAGTCTTCCACAGGCTCAAGTGGGTGGGTGACTGAGACGGCTCCGCTCGACCTGCTGCTTGATGATGTGAACTGGGACCTCAGCCTGGCTAGGGGCTAAAGTGTCTTCATGTGGCTTCTCCTACATGGGAATCTCTGGGAAGTTGCAGTCCTGTATGGCAGTTAGCGTCCCCAGAGCTAGTGTCCCCAGAGCAGTCAGCAGAATTCAGAGAACCTTTTACAACTCAGAGTCACATACAGCCCCTCCTGCCAGGCTCTCTGCGCCAACTCTGAGGCAACTGGAGTGTACGCAGCCTCCGCCCAATCCTGGGAGGGGACTTCGGGGCTTATGTTTTTGTTTGGTTTGGTTTGGTTTCTGGAGCTGGGGATTAAACCTAGAGCTTAAACATGTTTACCAAATGTTTTTCTACTGGCCCGCATCCCTACCATGGCTATTTAAAAAAAAAAATATAAAATGCCGCCGGGCGTTGGTGGCGCACGCCTTTAATCCCAGCACTTGGGAGGCAGAGCCAGGCGGATCTCTGTGAGTTCGAGGCCAGCCTGGGCTACCAAGTGAGCTCCAGGAAAGGCGCAAAGCTACACAGAGAAACCCTGTCTCGAAAAACCAAAAAAAAAAAAAAAAAAAAAAAAAAATATAAAATGCCAACTGAGTATGTGAAGCAGTAAGTATCTATTAGTTTTAATATAAGTATGCGGTTGGGTAAAAACTGTATTGTAGCTATGAGTCCTTAGGAGGGAAATAGGCTATTCTTGTTCTGTGCAAATTAAATAAGCTAAGCTTAACTAATTGATTTTTTTTAACAAAAGAATCAGAGAACAGTTGGACTTTGGACTTGTAAGCAACAAAAGACCAAAACCAACCCTGCAGGTTGCCTGTTCTAGGAGCTTTTAGGGTACACAGGGCCTCTCTTCTGCTCAGCACCTGGATGCTCACATCTGCTGTGGGTTGAAGGGTTGGCAGGAAGTGGGAAGGTGTGAAAGACAAGAGAGAAAGGAATGGATTCCATCTCTATATTCAGCTTTATGAAGATCCAAAATGTCTTCCTTATTTCTCTTTTCCATAACATCAAGCAACCATCCTCCAAAATGGGCTCTTTGGTTTGTTCTAAGTGTTTGTTCTACACATGGAGATGGCCAACCCTGTGATGGTCAAGCTCTTGGAGGAGAGACCGCACCCAGGCTCCCTTAATAAGTGTCTGTAATTCTATGAAAAAGAATTTAGAAAATAAAAGCAAAACTGAAGCATGTGGGATGTTACTATTCATTACCCTCCTTCCAAAAGTAAACTAAAACAGAAAAAAAAAAAAAAAAAAAAAAAGACCACTATGGAATTCTGAATGGTAAATTCCAGGGTAAATCCAAGGTCCACAGAAGATTCAGGTCCCAGATCTGTGGAGCTGTACTCCACTGAAGCTCACAGACCTTGGGTACCTTCCCAACTGGCACCCTCGCCAATCCCCCCAAACTTCTAGGACAGTCCCCTGGAAGGTCACCTCCTCTCTCTTCACAGGAGTACCTTCCACAGTGACTCACGTTGAATGACTCCCAGAGTCATACTTGAACATACTGTTTTATCTCTAACTGTCGGAACACCGTCCAAGAATAGAGTTGTATGAGAATTCTGAGTGCCTGCGAGAAAACTCCAAGAAAACAAGACAAGAGTCTTATGACCTCAGTTTTTCAAAACCATAGACTTGTTCTTGGAATGTGCTTCTATGCTCTTCCCAGGTGTAGTGGATAGGCGTGAGTTTATTCAGCCGCTGTTATTCAAAATGCCTCTATGGGAAAACATGTTTTGGCCATGTGTGGCTCGTCCTTGTGACCAACACCTTACTCAGGTGACTCTTCTTAACCCATCCGAGTATTAACCCATCTTAACCCATGCGAGTCTGATGATCTGAGTAAAGCTGGTTATTGCATGAGACTTTAGTCTCCTTCATTTTTAGACCCTGCTCTCCCAGGTTCACACCATCAACGAGAGCAGTAAACAACCACATAACTTCCCTACCTATCCATGGGAGGAGAGGGCAAATGTTATCAAAAGTATCGAGGAATCACTATTTCTAAGTAAAGAGCAGAACGCTTCCTAAAAGTTGAACATTAAAAGTAAGTTATATGGGGGCTAGAGAGATGCCTCAGAGGTTAAGAGCACCTGCTGCTCTTGGATGGGGACCCAAGTTCAGTTCACAGCACCCACATGGCAAATTACAATCACCTAAACAGAAGTAATACATAGGTGTCTATGTATGTGAATATAAATGTATGTATATATATGTGTGTGTGTGTGTGTACGCATATATATGTATATATAAATGTAGGTGAGCACATGTATATGTATATATGTGTGTGTAATGTGTATGAGTATATATCTATGTGTGTATATGTGTTTATATGTATGTTTATGTGTGTGTGTGTGTGTGTGTGTGTGTGTGTGTGTGTGTGTATGAACATGTATGTATACAGATTCACTTCCTGTTTCTCTTGGGCCAGATTCTGGAATGGGTACTGATGATTCACAGCAGGTATACCTTCCATCCATCAAGTGTTTCAAGATGTAGGAGGTTATATCAGACATTAAACACTAGGAATAACTGTCTTTTAAAATCCAATGCTCAGTTCTAAATATTTTACTATAAATAAAAACAAACTCCAAATAGCACCCAGCAAAGTCACAGACCCTAAGAGAAACCTGAGCCGAGATAGACAGCAGCAGGATGGGTTAAGGTCACAGCTTCCCCGAGTGCTATGGGCAGACATGTACATGTACACGTACACACACACACACACACACACACACACACACACACACACACACACACATCACTTTCTCTTGGCTTCCTGGATGGAATATTGACATAAAAAAAAAAAGTCTTGCCAAGTATAGTAGTGCACGCCTTTAATCCCAGCACTCGGGAGGCAGAGGCAGTAGGTCTCTGTGAGTTCAAGGCCAGCCTGGCCTACAGAGTGAGTTCCAGGACAGCCTGGGGCTATATAGTGAGGTGTGGTCTTGAAAAACTCCCCCCACCCGCAAGAGAGAGAGGCTGCCGTTCAGATCCTGTTTTCTGTGGACCGGAGCAGGAGAAGAGAAAGAAGACAAAGTTGCTTTTCAATTATTTGAAGTGTTGCTGAACAGAAGACACTGACCTCGCCTGCTTCAGAGGAACTGACTGCCGATCCACCTACAGAGAAGACATCTGACTTATACTACTTCAGACAGCAGGGCTAAGGCTGACGGGTAGCCATGAAAGCCCCAGACTTACTTTATCACTAATAAAAAGACCACAGCTGAGTCACTGAAGAAATGATGTCTGCCATCGAAGTTGTGGCCTGGGGCACTCGATGATCCTGATGATCCTCTCTTCCAACCCGAGGGGTTGACTATTTACTATCCATTCCATGGGATGGGACGTCTTCGTTTTGTACGAATTCCCAGGATCTTGATTCTCTATCTGTACTGAGTGCATGTCTACCTGCTCTAATGTTGAAGATGGTCCCACTCAGGACTACCTCCTCAGTCATCAAGGATGCAGGAAGACGCTAGAAGCATTGTAACTGAGAGGACGGATGAGGAACAGTCCCAGGAAAAGTATTATCTGTGTATACTGAGTGTATGGCTGTGTGTGACTCACTGAAGAAAGCCGGCTGTTCTAATGACCTGTGTTCTGCTGGGGTCCACAGAAACACAGGCTCGGAACGGCAGCCACCAGGTTTACACCTGACCCACATACGTTGTCAATGGTTCACTAAAGGCTTGATAAACTGTGATTTCTCCCAACCTCTACTTCTTTCTCAGCTTCACGGTACCATGTACACTGTCACCCGTGAACACTGTTAGCAAATCCACCATGCAGGGGAGAATTCACGTCTGCAATATGGTTGTGAATCCACCTACAACTTACCAATGTTACTTCACATGAGAGCAATCGTGCTTTACACACTATGATAAAACACTTCATTCATTTCCAATATCTTTCACGACAGGACAGGCAGGCACGCAAGCACAGTGTCCTATCACCTACCCCACGGCATGTTTCATCTGTTCTCCAATCTGCTTTTTCCACATTCTAATATTTGATATGGGGTGTGTCACACCATCAATGGCTACCGTGGCTTACTAATCAGCATTTCTCTCATCTGAGGTTGTGTATTTCCTTTCTGAGTGGTACGTAAGTGGTGGTCTTCTCATAAAGACAGTTTGGGCTCCGTGAAATGGTTGGCCGCACTGCACACACTCGCCCTGATGGGGTTAGTGAGAGCAGATACTCAGGGTGGCTCTTATCCCATCAGCCAGGCTGATTTCCACCACAGCCATAGTGAGGGGATCCAAGTAGGACGGCCTCGGCCGAAAGCTCTCCCTACAGGCAGCACGGCTCTCTTTTTTTCTTCTCTGGGACAGAGGTGCCAACCTAGCTAGAAGCAAGCCCAGCCCAGAAGTGTGGGAACGCAGTGGTCAAGAGCACAGCCCGACTGAGGGCTCCGGTGTGGCTGGAAATGCTCCAGCTCCCACCAAGCAGAGAGGAACCAGGGGCAGAACCGCAGCACACTCTGCTGTCAACAGCTCTCTGTCCCCGCCCTCTCACCCACAAACACAAAGCCCCAGCCTCCGTCAAGACCATTTAACAAGCAATGCCTTATGAGTCAAAGGTATGCTTGCAAGTCAACGGCCTGGAGTGTGAGATCTATTTTCCACAGGAATTCCATTGTCAATTATTAGCTTCCTATGCCAGGCCAAAAAAAATCATTTACTCTGTAACAGTACAGAGAGCCAGCACAAAGTTCCTAAGGAGATGGAAAACAACTTTGTCACATCTTATTTCTTTACCAGGAAAAAAGCAAACACTTTAAAACATAAAAACACACACACACACACACACACACACACACACACACACACAACACACACACGGGGGGGGGGGGTAGTCATTTAAGTCATAACAAATGAAATCCAAGGCAGACAAAAAAAAATTAAACTCAGCCGGGCGGTGGTGGCGCACGCCTTTAATCCCAGCACTCGGGAGGCAGAGCCAGGTGGATCTCTGTGAGTTCGAGGCCAGCCTGGGCTACCAAGTGAGTTCCAGGAAAGGCACAAAGCTACACAGAGAAACCTGTCTCGAAAAACAAAACAAAACAAACAAAAAAAAAAAATTAAACTCACCAAAGCTCCCAAAAAGGGAAAAGCAGAAACAGTGAGTTCAGCAAGAAAACACATTCAATTCCTTGGCTGACAATGATAAGGACACCAGGAAAGAGAGCGGCAATGTAGAGCAGGTCTACTCTGCTGGGTTTTGCAAAGTCATGAAATCTGGTCATCACAAAGCACAACTTAAAGTCAACGTGAAAGCTAAAAGTCAAGTCACACAATCACAGGAGCACTTCTGAACCTCCCATTAGACAAAGCTAAGCCTTAAATTTCTATTTTTGGGGGGTCTGAACCTGGGCTGCAGTCCCAGCCCTCTTAGGACTTCATTAGTGAAGTTGTATGTACATGGCCCCATAATTACCAGCTGCTCATTTAATATTCAAGTCAATAACTTCTCTATATGAAACCCCAATTTAAAGATTTTATTATTTATTCCCAGGACTTGTGGTTCCGGAGGTAGAACGTGGGGAAGATAGAGATGAAGTCACCTGTAACTGGGAAGAAGTCAAAATCTCACGTGGACATCCTTTCTGATGTCTGACTGTAAATTCACCCTCAGGCTGTTTCCTTCTCTGGTTTCTAACAAACAAAAGGCAACTACTCATTCAAGTAAAAAGCAAAAATACATATTTTAGTAATGAATAAAGAACTTACATTGAACCTTATGTATCCCTTATGGTTAACTAGTGGGCGTGGACAGTAGAGGCGAACCAAGTCACACTAACGTCAAATACATGCATGGGAGCCCGTTACTAGGAGTGTGCAATATAAAATTCAAAAACATCATGAAAGCTGGGAAAGAAATTTGCCCTACAAAGGCCAACATGAGCACTTATTATGGAGACTACACATGGATACTCCTTTTTCTTATTCCCCAGAAACAGTTGAGCTCAGAGAGGAAATGTTCTTTACTTTTCTTCCAGGTAAAAACTGATTTTAAAAAAAGCACCACAGGAGGATGCCTGGGTGAATAACCCTCATGGTTCGCAAGAGAATCTTCCTACTAATTTTGGTCTAAACAAACAAAAGGAAGCAGGACCATACACTTTAGACACAGGCCTGCTATGGATCTCCAGAACCAGGTCGAACACCCACAGCACATTCAGCTGCAGTGAATGAACCCGCCAGAGATCTCAAATGTTTTCACTTCATTCTGACACACGTAAGGATGGAGGAGCTTTGGGACCATTGATGGCCACGCTTCTTCAGAATGCGATTAAGTGTTCTGTATCACAAAACAATGAAAAGGAAGGACAGGAGAGAATGTGTGTGTGTGTGTGGGGGGTCCTTCTCTGGGCTACTTGTTCAAACTCTGAACAAGGAACTTCGAAAGGACTGATGTATTGGAGAGACACCTGAACCACTCAGACACTAGACTGATACTCACGGTTCTATTCAGCAAAGCTAGTAAGGGATGAGCTAAGAAGTTTAGCAAAACCTAAGGGGTCCAACCTTTGGCTTTAAGGATGGGGAAGTGGAAGTTCATGAGGTGCAAGATTTAGCCAGTGTCCGTAACCACTATCACAATAGCTGTTATCAAGTGTTGGGATATTCGGTCTAAGACACTGGCAACATCAGATAGTATAGCCTAAGTTTTCATGTCCAAACTAATTATTGTTAGTATCTTTGAAGAATAATCTGAAATTGGATGAATTGTGTTCTTCCATAAGCCACCTCAGAACATTAAGTGCTCAAATTATTCCCCCAGTTCAATGCAATTCATGGAGCAATCCTACAACGTTCTCCAGTCTGGGCATTGCATCTACAAAATGGAGACTAATGCTAGCTCACACCAGGGTTCCCTGGCCCTGACAACACACAGTCATTAGATGAAACCCTAAACACACCGACCCCTGACCCCCTTCCCTGACCTCTGGCCTTTCTAGACATCATACCCCTGGAGTACTTTCCCTTCAACATTTCAATTACTTAGGCAACCATCTGTGACAACACATTCCTGAGATGCAGCCACTGTCAGCTCTGCTGGGGAGGTAGCACCTAGCCTTCCAAACCAAATGACTCTTCCCCCATGCTTCTGTACAGGAAAACGATGCCAGCAGGTCCTTATTTCCATCTCTGCAGGAAAGGCTGCTCAGAAGTTGAGTTTAAAGGTCTCCCATTAAGGCACTGAGTGTCTGCTGAATGACAGCCAAACTCTTAATATTCCCCTTAAATAGACATTTACTAAGCAAGTGCTTGCTATGCCTCTCAGTATGAAAACAAAATAGATTCTCAGAAGAAAATAAAAAAAAAAGAATTAAGCACATTAGGAAACAGCCAGCTTGCATCCTGACTAAGTGGTTCAGAGCCAAGAATGTATTTGGTGGAAGGGAGGGTGCTAGGGACTAACCCCACTGCCTATTGCAGGCCCCGCCACAGTACAAATACTCAATAAATGCTAAAAACAACACAAAGATGGATGGGATGGATGAAGGAAGGAAAACTCCAAGTCACTTTAGACCAAGGCAATGAGGCTTCATTTTAAAAAACGGCCAGTGCTACCGGACACCCCTTTAAACGTTCCATGACCTGACCTAGGTAGGGCCCAGCATGGATCCAGGCTGGAGACAAAAGCCATGAAGAAAATGATCTTCACATCAGTGTAAGAGCCGAGAAAGAAAAACCGTCCCGGCGCTTCCTCAGATGCTGACCACACTCAGGGAAGGGGAGTGGGGACAGGAAGGCTCACACAGATGCATGAAGTTTCCCTCCCAAACACCGTTCTTCCACTTTCACAGCATTTCTTCCACTCTGCTTCATCCAAAAACCACAGGTTTCATGGGAAACAAATGAACAACAACGCTCAAACACACAGTGACTCAGGTGAAGCACATTCCCGAGCCCAGGAGTCCATATACTGCTTAACGATCTGTGTATACAGACAGTCGGGTTTGTCATTATTATTATTATTACTCAAATTCAAGTATCTCTAGACACGAAGTTATTATTCTCTTCATCAAAAGACAGTTACCTTTTAATCCTTTCTCCATAAGGATATCATGTCCCAAGGTAAGTCATCAAAATAGCTCTAAAACGTCTGTGTAATGATGGAGGCTTTAGAGCTATTCATCTGCCAAGAACTATTTACATGCCTTGGATGCACATAAACAGTCACTAGAGACACACTTAGCCTGGGCATATCAGCTGCAAAGAATTATTTAGACAGGTAAGTACTCTCCACCCCCACTCCATGAACTCAGTACTTCTAGACAGTCCCTCACATAGCTCAGCAATTCAGCAAACAAAATTAGAGGATGTGTTATGGTTTGATATGAAATGTGGCCGGGCAGTGGTGGCGCACGCCTTTAATCCCAGCACTCAGGAGGCAGAGCCAGGCGATCTCTGTGAGTTCGAGGCCAGCCTGGTCTACAGAGCAAGATCCAAGACAGGCACAAAACTACACAGAGAAACCCTGTCTCTGGAAAAAAAAAAAAAAAAAAGTGAAACGTGGCCTCACTGGGTCAGAGTTTGAGCAGTTGTCTCCAGCTTGGTGACACTATTTTAGGAAGTCAGACCCTCTGGGGTGTGGTACTGTAGGCCCCTAAGGGTTGGGGTTGGGGAAGAAGATTTTGAAGGATATGTCGGCCTGATTCCAGGCTAGAGCTCTCTGGTTCCTGGTTAGACGGAATGTGAGAAACGTGAGAAAGCCGCCTGGCATACTCTCACCACCACGCCACCACGCCTTCTTTCTTCTCCAGGGCGAATTCCCTCTAAAGCCAAAATGAACCCCTTCCTCCCATGAGCTGCTCTGCCATGTCCTTCATCACAGCAACAGAAAGAACTGTGGGGGTCTGGGGGTCCCAAGGCTCCAGGTATTCGGACCCTTGGTCTCCAGCAGGTGGCACTATCTGGAGTTCAGGAGGTGCACAGCATGCCATGGGAGGAGCTCTTTGGAGAGTTCAGAGCCTTGCCCCACATCTAGGGTGCCCTCTGCCTCGTGTTTTCAGTAAAAGCTCATAGCTCCCTGCTCCCGCCCCATACCGCCACCTGCTGCCATGCCTCCTGGCCATGATGGACACCCACTGGTACCTGCTCCATGTCATGATGGACACTCACTGGTACCTGCTCCATGTCATGATGGACACCCACTTGTACCTGCTGCCATGCTTCCTGGCCATAATGGACACCCACTTGTACAGAACCATGAGCCCAGCTTCCTCGGTCACGGTGTTTTATTACAGCAGCCAAAAAGTAACTGATACAGGAACAGATATAGGGCTAGCCATTCTACACACCTCCTTGTCCTACCTCCTACCAAAATAAATAAAAAGAATAATAATACCTTAAAGTCTATCTTACAGTACAGTATAAAGAAGCAAAGGTTGAGTTTGAATATTCTGGAACAATCTAGAAATTCATGTTACTGTTCTTTGAAGGCAGACTACAGAAAGGTAACTGGGGTTTGAGGAGGTAGTAAGAGTTACTAATGACCACATAAGAAGAGAGAACAGCCCTACTATACTTGTCCGGACCTGCTATGTGAAACTCTCTGCAATGTTATGATACAGCAAGAAGATCCTGGAAGAGATGTAGGGGACCTGGATTTGATTCCCAGAACCCACATAGCAGCTCACAACCACCTGTAACTCCATTGCCAAAGATCTGACACTTCTTCTGGGTTTGCAGACATCAGGCACACATATGGTGTACAGACATACATGTAAGCAAAACACCCATGCATATTAGAAAAATAAAAGTCATTCTGTGTCTCAAAACTGGAAAAGTTTAGCAGGAATATAATAACCGAATTATGTTTCTAAAAACTATAAAGGTAGAGTCAGGCATGGTCGGCCAACATTTGATTCCAGCACTTGGGAGGCTGAGGAAGGTGGGTGGTCTCTGTGAGTTCAAGACCAGCCTCACCTACATAGAGAGTTCTAAGCTTGTGCGGCTGCACAGTGAGACACTATCTCTAAATTAATAAATTAATTTTAAAAATAAGACTTATAAGAGTAAAAGACACTTTGAAGGGTCTTTGGCAAGACCATAAGAAGCATCACACAAGTCCCTGCTAAGGTGCTAAAGGATGGATCTGAGGAGAGAGAGGAGGGTATGGCCACACAGCAGGTAAGGAAACGTGACCTAAAGTTCTGCAATGTGTCTTACACACAGAAAGCCTTGTGGAACAGGAGTGTTGTGGACTCATATACACTGCCAGCATTTAACAATACCAGACACAGAGGATGCTTCTAACAAGTTATTTTTAATTAAAGTATTGTTGTAACTCTTATTCATAATTCTTAACTCTTATTCATAATTCTTCTTAAAGCCAGTTGCAAATTTCCCAGCTGATGATTACTACCAATAAGGTAAAAAACTAGAATTTTCCCATGATGAGAATGTGTACTCATATTCCTGTGCCATTTTGGTATTCATGAACTTCATCAACAAAATATAGTAAGTCTTGGGATGTCATGTTAGGGACATAATGTTCATCAACAAGACAGATGTAGTTTCTTTCCTTATAAACATTATGTTCTAGTCAGTGTCCCTGGCTCTGGGATGGAGCACAGGCTTTGGAGTGGCCTTGGGGCTTGCATTTTTATTTCCTCTACCAAATAATCAGACATTTCTGAGACATGTGATTGATCTCTTCAGATCTCTGCTTAAATGGCCCCTTAGTAGAGAGACCTTTGACCATCCTGATTAAAGCTGAATGTCAACGCTTGGCCCCCTTTTCTCTAGTGTCCTTCATAGCATTTATTAGACCTGACACACACACACCTATTCATTTATAATGTGAAGGTCACACACCCTGTTAAATTCCTAGGACCTACAAGGGACAGGGCACAGAATTCACAGACATACGATAAATATCTACAGAATGGATGTTCTTTAAACATGCAACCACAACATCATTTAGCATGTCCACTGCTGGGCAGTTTCACTCAAACTAACTCCTAACCCTACTGAGAAAATCCTGCACTTGTAGCTATGACATCAGGCAGTTTCCCAACTGCCTCCAACTTACCCACTGGCTTCCCCATCGGCAAATACCAGAGTGTAATTCCCACTTCACATTCTACATCACTAAAGTGTCCACTTCTACCAAGACCAGGAGCAGCCTCCATGATAAACACTTTCTGATCTTCCGGGATAAGAGTGAACCACAGTCAACATCCGGACATGAAGCTGGGGGTGACTCTCATCGTCACCCAGGAACCTACTTGATCCAGTGTCACACACTGGATCTCAAGGCTTCAGTAAAACCTCCCTGGAAGGGAAGGAGGGTCAAGCCTGTCCAGGCTGATCACTGGCCCGGCCACACCCCAAAACACCAATCCTTTTCCATTCTTTCCAGACGCAGCCACGTCTGGGCACATATAGCATATAGAATTATTTATCCAGCCAATCAGACTAGACTACAGCTAAGTTTTAAAATATAATCCTTCATCATTTTTCTCCACCCTGGCTTTATCCCCACCTGCTCATCAGATGTAGTTATAAAAACTAAAGGATAAAACCATAGCACCTGCCTGCTCACCATTTCACAATCGCAATCCCACACAGTCACCAATACATGATAAGCTCCCACTGAAGGCAAGGCTCACGGAGACTTTCAGACACTCTGCCCGTCCCTGAAATCTTCACTTTCCTTGCACTTTGTGACCTTAGCATCTGTCTTTAAACTACTTACAGAGCTTCCTCACAAGAATGAAAATGCGTTCTTCCTACAGATACACTATTTTGTTTCTTTAGAGGGAAAAACTTTGATTTTCTCCTCTTAGTTCTTCCAGCCTCCAAGCATCACTTTTCTCTCCTGGTGGTCCTCCGGTTGGCTGAAATCCCTTTAAAAGAGGTTCCCTTTGTTCTATGCATGTCCAGTCCCAGGTTCATGATCTGTTTCACCAGTGAAAGTGGTAAGCTGCTGAGCACCTCCCACAATTCTGGTTGCTCATTAGTATAACTGAAATTAATTACATTCTATCCGCTTTGCCCAGTGCTGTTAAGGTCAAATACCAAAGTCAGTAGACCTGCCATTAAAACATTCTAGAAAGTTCCAGTGACCATACCTGAATAAGCTCGGTGCTTCTGAAAGGGGGGGGGGTGTCAATGTTGCATTAATCTCTTGGTCTTCGTTGAGACAGAGCAGACCTGAAAAGGAAAAACAAACTGTCACCACTCTAGCGTTTGGGAAGAAACCCAGTTGTCCCCTTTCCCATCAACAAAGATTAGAGTTCTAAGGAGACCCCGTCCCCATCCACACACTGCAGTAGGCAAAAAACCATCATGCCTTCAACCACTTCTTAATGAATTCCAAATCTGCTGCTTGGTGATAATAAGGGGGAAGCCAAGCCCTAATGTAGGCTGAAGAGCTGAGAGTGGGTCGTGGCGGTATAAGGTGAGCAGACATCGATCCAGAGAAATCGTTGATAAGCCTCCGACCGTTCCTATCAGTTGGCATGAGTTCATTTGACCTAAAAAGTGCTTGAGAATTTTGCCTTTTATCCCTTAATACGTCCACGGTAAATGAAGTCACCTCCTGAACAGTCCACTTAATCTTCTCAGTTATAATATCGGCCACTGAACGACTTCATGCAGATTGTTTTAAAAACTGGGTCTGAGATAGCTTCTCTGAAAAGCAGCAGAAACTGTTGCTTCGTCCAGTTATTGCGGTGAGATCGAGAGACAGACCGTGCTCTAGGGGATGTTGTGAACGCTAACAGATCAGTGGTTGGACTACCATTCAAAGTCCGCGGCAATCTCCTCCCTTCCGTGTGGGGAGGGGCAGGATCTCACTCACGTGGTTCAAAACTCCACAACTGTACAAAGACAGAGGGACACACCCAACCCAACTCCTGCCCCCCACTTCTCTCCTCTAACCAACGCCGTCTCTGTTTTCTTTCCAATAAAAAATTACACTTCTCCTAACTTCTAAATAAATGCCACCACACAATGCACTGTTCCACACATTCATAGGCTTGAACCATAAAGAGATGCCTGAGACAGGAAACTGTCTCAAGCAATTACGAGCGCTACAGGAAGCCATTGAAGGAACGGACTTCCTTACTTACAGTCTCTACTGTCAGCCGTCCTCATGCTGAGCACAGGGTAAGGCACAACGCACACTCTGAACGGCTGAGTCAGAAGGATGCGCATCTGCAACCTGGAAGAAGATTTCCAGATGACCCTCCAGAGAGGCCTGAAGCACGTGACCCACCGCCAGCCCAGAGCAGGCTGTCCACACACTTACCCACAGTCCCTTCAAAATGGAGGCCAACTCTCAGTCAACGGGAGAGTGAGAAGCTGTATTTGTGTATCTCGATTGCTTCTCCTAATGATACCTTGAATTCTATTTTTTTAATTACATAGACTGAGCAGGTTGTATTTATGTATATAACAACGACTAATGGAGAAAGGGACCACAGATTTGAGAAGTAAGAAGGAGTATACTGGAGAACCGGTTTGGAGGGAGGAGGAGGAGGGGAGCAAAGGTGTGATTACATGATAATCTCAAAAATTAAAAGAAATTTAAAAATTAGCTTCTCAGGGTTACCGAGCTGGCTCAGTGAGTGAAGGGCTGCCACACAAGTGTGGAGACCTGGGGTCAGATCCTCAGCACCCACACAAACGCCACACAAGCATGGTGGCCTGCTTGCAACACCAGAGGTAAAGACAGGAGATCCACACGGCACACTGGGTACTTAGACTAGACAAGTCAGTGAGCTCGGATACAAGGGACCCTGCCTCAATATAGAAGGTGGAAATGATGGAGGAAGATCCCACATCGATCTCTGCTCTACACACACACACACACACAAAAAACAAACAAACAAACAAACAATCCACACACAAATACACATCATACACACACTCACAAACACATATACACACAAACTCACAAACATACATACACTCAAACACATACACACACACACAAACACACACACTAATACACACACTCACAAACATACACACACTCACAGACACACACACACACACACTCACAAATACACACACATATGTATACAAGCAAAATAATTAGCTTCTCTTTAAACATTACTAAGACTGAGTCTGGTGAGATGACCCAGCAAGGTAAGCACTTGCCACATGAGCCTACCTATGGGTATGAACTCATCCCAGACACCCAAACAAAGGCGGAGGAAAGAACAGACTCCACCAAGTTCTCTGACCTCCATACACCTACACACACACACACACACACACACACACACACACACACTAATAGCAAATAAAGATACATCTTTTAAAGAAAACTCACTTTCTTCTCTAGATCCCCCTGCACAGCAGCCACGCTGCAGTTGTTACCTCCTAAGAGAGGGCAGGGGGAGCACAACATGGACGGATGCACTTCAGAGAAACTCCTTCCTTCCACTTACAAAACTGTGTGACAATCAGATGCAAAGGCATGCCAGTGCTCAGGAGAGGCCCCTGTATCCTCGCCTTCCTCAGATGCCCAGGGCGCATTTCCTGAGCCTTGCTCCAGCATCATCACATGCTCCTCTGGGCCTCCTGGGATGGAGACTGTTTCCTTCACCTCTGCATCCTCCACCATGTCCATCATTCTCACTCCGGTGTGGGCGGAAGATTTGAAGAATGAATGTATATGGTATATATGTTCTTTTTTTTAGAGATTTGTTTTTATTTTTGTTTGCCACATGTGTGGGGTACATGAGGAAGCCAACAGAGGATGTCAAATTCCTGGAGGTGGAGCTAGCAGGCATCTGGGATCCTCCTGACATGGGTGCTGAGACTGGATCTCAGGTCCTCTGGAAGAACAGTAATGATCTTAAGCCCCTCTCCATCCCTCTTGGATATGTGTTCTTAAATGTCCCAAACAACATCACAAATCCAGTGCTGAGAAAACTAAGATCAAGATCTAGAAACTCGTGACCCTGGAAGTACACACCACAACTCCATAAACACCGATAAATCTTCCATTGGCGGTGACTCAAATGACTAAGGGGCACAGCTGAGATTAAAATATTTTTTTAATCCACTGAGCTCAGGCCAGCAATTCTTCAAAAAGATCACGAACGTCTTTACTAAAGCAAGGTCGGGCAATTTAAAAATAACAAGCTATTGCTAAACAGTGACTAGATTGACCTAAAAGAAATGACAGCAACAGCCACGGATGCCGGGCCACGGGAACACTCACGTGCTCCTAGAGGAAATGTCCGCCAGCACAACCACCTGTGAACCCCGTTCAGAGGAACATATATGAACCTGTGGCTAACAACTCTACTTCGAGGTGTGTGCTTGTGTGGTGACCAAAGCCATGGACAGGAGCACTCACAGCAACACGGGCCAGCGCCCCCCACCCCCGCCTCACCCTGCCCCGCGCGGGGAAAACCATACATACATCAGAGGTAGAATGGATACATTTTCACATAATCAGACAACAGAATTCTAACAGCATCAAGAATGAACAAACAACGATGGCACACCGAGACAGAGTGAATCTTCCAGACCAGAATAGCCGACAGCAGATCCAATTTACATCCCTACTGCCCGGCCAAGCAGAGCTGATCCGAGGGCACTACAGCTCTGTGGGACAGGGAGTGGGGCTTCTGAAGCATGATACTTGGTTTCGCACTCTAGAGACTGGTCACAGAGATGCAGCCAGTTCCTGAAAGTTCTTTAGGCTATCTGTTAAGTTCTTCGTGCTTTTCTGCATGGCTGTTACAGTTCAATGAAAACTTTACCTAAAATAAAGGGAAATGGGCTAACCCTCTAGAAAAGAGAACGTTCTCTTGGAAATGGCTTTCATGAATAAATAAATGCTTTTTAAAAGCTGTGGTGACTGTCACCCACCTGCAAAACCCAATTGGCTCACACTGGTTTGACCAGGAGCCCACTGTCAAGAGATGTCACACAAAGCAATTTTCTACTTCTGAAAAAAAGTAGGAGTCACAAATAGCATTTTTTTTAAATTAAGAAACAAGATGAAGAAAGAAGGTGGGCTATAGAGGTAAGGGTGATAGAAAAAGATGAAAAGACAATGCTATACTACCCTGAAAAATGGTACTTAAACAGCTTTTACTCCTTAGAGGCATCTTTTCTTGAACTACCAGGGAAAAAAAGCAAAACTACTTTTTCTGGTGTAGATATATGCCTCCGCACCCAGCTTTCCCCCAATATTGTTTTAAAACACTGCCCAACAGACAGAGAAAGCAAGAATTTGAACCACGGGAGTGGTAATTATTGGCAAGCGCAGGTGTCTGAACAGAGGGAAGCTAAGGGAAATGAAACACAAATCCTTCCGCCTCATTAGGTTTCTAAAAATATTCTCAAAATACAAAGGCATGGGTGCTGAATAAATGAATGAGAGATGTAATCAAAGGGGTTTTTGTGAATCTTGACCACAGCCCAGACGCAATTATTTTGAAGACTCAAAAAGAAAAAGGAAAAAAAAAAGAAAGCAAACAAAAAGACATGATGTTATGAACCAGGCCAGCGGGGCTTAAAATAAGCAGAGAAATTGGATAAAACAAAATCAATATGCAGGGACAGTGAGGACAGACTTAAAAAAAAATATTGTCCATATTTAGCTAAGAAATATAAAAATAACAGGCGCTCTGAGGCCATGACCAGACCCAAAGGCTTCTGTTCTGAATTGGGTGTTAATTCATTTTGAATTTGATTCCCACAGGACTCAGGAGGAAGGAAAAGGAACAAGCTTGTGCACCCAGGCAGCCGCCAGGAGGAGGTGACCCTCCACTTCCTGCTGCACCAGGAGGTACCAAGCCTAAGACTAACTGGAATCCACACAGGATTCCTTTCAGCTCCCATCAGTCAATGGACCAAACTCGTTTTACATGGATGCATCCTCAAGTAGGTAGGTGTTGCTCCAGGGGGAGGAGAGAAGACGCAGCCACGGTTTTAGTCACATCCCTAGATGTCTGTCACTAAGAGACAGTGACATTTGCAGAAGGCGAGTAACAATGAGGAAAAGCAAAGCATTCATTCAAACTTTACAATATTTTCAAATCCTGAAAGATTTATTAGTTCTTGATTTGTGCAAATTTTTAATCTAATGATCTATGCTAAGCATGCTATGTAAGAAAAGGGGAGGAGCCAAAGTTACATCCATTTGCCCAGTAGCAAAGGATCTGTCCTAAAGGTGGTCAGAATCAGAAATGACCTGCCAACTCCTCCTTTTGATACTAGCGCTTCAATCTTTCCATAATTCCATAGCACACGTCTGACCCTTGCCTGGCCAGTGACTTCCCTGATAATCCTGATCTGGATGAGGCCCATGACCCAGGCAACAATCAAGAGCCCTCAAACAAGTATGGATCCAACGCTGCTTCCTGTGCAGGACTGCTAAGAGGCACTCCTCCGGAGAAAGCCTGTCTGAGAACAAACCCAGATGAAACAGACAGACTGTGGCAGTAAGCCGGGCAGCAGAGCTGGGGCACCCAGAACCTTCTCTACCTGAAGCTGATCCCTACTGCTGTGAAAGCTTTTTTTTATTGTTCTGATACTAAATGGTTGTCTTTCATTTACAAACAAATGGCCTCAAACATTATTGCTTCCTCATTCCTTTCAAAACTTTTAAAGGATCAATTCTTCATCCAGATAGTCCACCCTTGATTATAAACATAAATAATAAAAATAAAATAGAAGTCTTCTGAAATGGAACACTCTGAAAAATCAATATCAAATAAGCTTGCCTTGTGTTAGCCTCTGAATCTAAGGAACTTTCGGTGCCGATCTTATTTCTCACTCAAAAAGAAAAACGTCAGGGGCTGGAAAGATGGCTCAGTGGTTAAGAGCTCTCCCAGAAGACCTAGGTTCAATTCCCAGAACCCCATGGCAGCTCACAACTGTGTGTAACTCCAGTTCTAGGGGACTGACTCCTCTCCTGGGCTCTGCCAGGCACTTAAGTGGTGCACAGACATACTTTCAGGCAAAACACACATACAAATAAGATCTAATTTAAATCTTTAAAAAGGAAAATGTCCTTGGTATGAGTGAATATTTATGGCTGATCCTATTACCAAGTTGCTCCAGGTTTGGGGACACTGAAAGTCTACCTGCTCAGTTCAGCGTTGGTGGCTACCGGAAGTTGGCTGGATGAAGTCAAAGGGGTGTATTCACTGCCTGCATTCACTTCTCTCTCCAATTCACCCTCTTTGGTGGAAAGGAGATGCGCTCACAAGAATGCGCTGGAATCTAAAGCGTCTCTTGGACCCACCTCCCCACGGAAGCCTGGCCAGTCATGTGGTAATCCTGCCGCAGGTGCAGCTGCATCCGTACTCAGAGTCGGCGTGTTTGCAAGGTGTTCGCATTACAAAATCCTCTTCAGGCTAGAGAGCGCACATCTGTGTCGGCAGCCTCCACACACCATGCCAGCACCTCTGTCTCTGCTGACCCTGCCCTGAGCACATGCAAGGAAGGGAGTTCCCATCTGATTGGCTCACACAATGACCTGGGTGGTGTGGTGCTATGCCGAACCTGGACCTCAATGGAAACACAGTTATATAAAGGGCCCAGGGACTGGACATCGAGGACGTACTCCTGGCCACCTGAGAGTGGTCTCAGATAAGCCGCCTCTTTCAGACGTCCAGTTTTCTTTTCTTTAACATGGGGATGGGACAAACAGATCAGTGATTGTCACTGTGGGTCATGATCCAGGTGATGGGTGGTAAGGTGACTTGATGAACCAGGACCAACTTTACAGGCAGATGACTCTCGGGCAGAGACAGAGAGTGCACAAAGGTGACCCTGGAGTGCCTGGTAGCCCCAGAAAGTACACCAGTAAGGAAAGTCACATGATAGACTTACATCAAGGCAAATGGGAGTCAGATGATGAAGTTCCTCATGGCTGAAACTTAGAAAACAGTAAACCCAGTGCCCCTGGATTATCAGTAGAAAATAAACATGCATGTGTTCACAGTGATGTGTAGTAAGTTCTGAGTGACAGAATTTAAAAAAATAAATAGGAAAGAAAAGAGAAATCTTCCATACAGACAAATGCCAGGATGCTTAGCCAGATCTTCTACCCTCTGGAGACAGAACAGGTCTCACTCCGTGAGGATGCACCAGGCAGGCACAGAAACACAAGTCACCGCAGCACATCACCTCCACAGGGCATCATGAGAAAGCCACTTGACCTCTGTGAGGCTTCCTCCTCAAACACATAAGCAACACCAAATCCCCGTGGCCATTCCATAAAGCACAGGCCAGCCTTCTCAAAGCTTGGAGGGCAGGCTTTGGGAGCTGCTTGGTCATGAAAACAGAGCCTTTGTGAATGGGTTTTTAAAAGGATTTCCAAGAGTAGACTCTCTGGATGGTCCTTCCCCTGTGTGAGGGTGCTGTAAGGCCCTATCAGATAGCAGCACCTTGATCCTGGGTATCCCAGCCTCTCAAAATTATACAAGGATAAATTTCTCCTCTTCATAAATAAGCTAATCTCTGTGTGTGCTCCATGTACCTATTTGTGTGTATGCATACAGATGTGTGTACGTATGCACACAAGTGTACAGATCAGAGATTGATAACAGATGTCTTCCTTAATTGTGCGCCATCTTCATTTTTGAGATGGGGTACTTCACTGAACATGGAGTCAGTGGATTCAGCTAGGCTGGATGGCCAATAAGCCCCCGGGATCTACCTGTCTCTCTCCTCCAAAGCTCTGAACTATCGGCAGGTCTCACTGCACACAGCTTTGACATAGGTAAACACCTATACAGATAAAGTAAAATTTAAAGTAAATAAATAAAGGACCTAAGGTTTTCAGTTATAGCAGCACAAAGCACACTAGGACATCTGAGAACTGTCTCGGCCAAGAGGAGACACAACAACTTAACACAATATGGAAACCTGTAGGAATGACATTCAGTATTACTATGCCAACACCAGCTCATTGGTTAGATAAATGGAGTGCACTAACATTAAGATGTTACTACCCAGAAAAACTTGGCTGGGGCAGATAAGAGCTCTCTGCACTATGGCCACGACTTTCCTATTACTCGTAATCCTTCTGAAGTTAAAAGCTAAGTTCTGGTGTTGGAGAGTATAAATAAAGCACACAAACATGGGTAAGGTCTACACGTTTGCAGAGCAATGAGTTCTGGGCTGAAGGGCCATGTGGATGGATGGTGTTATTGGCAATAACGAAGTCCACACCCGACATCTCAGCACAGCCATCCACCCAGAGTGAGTCATTCATCTGTCCTCAAGCCAATTTTCCTCACCTGTTCAATGAAGTTAATACCTGTCCGGTCTCAGGATTATTTTGTTATGAGTAGCTGTGTGTCTTAGTTAATTTCTATTGCCGTGATATAACACCACGGCCAAAAGCTACTCGGGAAGGAGTTTTATTTCAGCTTATAGTTCTACATTCCATTCCTTATCAAAGGGAGTTAGGGCAGAAACTCAAGCAGCAACCCAGATGGAGGCAGGAGCGGATTCAGAGACCATGGAGAAGCCCTACTTACTGGCTTGTCCTCCTCCCCCCCCCCCCATGGCTTGCTCAGCCTGCTTTCTTATACCATCCAGGAGCACAGGTCCAGAGTTGGCAGTGCCCTTTTGAGGCTGGGCCCACTTAAATCAATCATCCACCAGGAAAAGGCCCACAGACACACACACAGGCTGATGTGGTGGGGCATTTCCTCAACTGTGTTATTTGCTCCTGAATGCCTCTAGCCTTGTCAAGTTGACATTAAATAAAGAACTAGCAGCACACTGTTAGTCGATCTCCCATTAATATGGGGGTGGTGAGAAAAGCAAATGAAAAGGCCGAAAAGTTTCCACAGTCACTTGGCACATTTGCTCATGAGCCTGTGGCCGCGCAGTAGGTCCTGATGGTGGAAGTGCGCGGCAGAGGAGGCCTGTTCACCTCCTGCGGGCCAGGAAGCGGAGAACAGGAAGCTTCCCTGCAGGGTGAACTGTTTCGATCTGGGAAGAAACATTAACGCTCCACTCCTTTCCTCCAGCTCTTACATTCCTTCTGCCCCTCTTTGGCAACAATCCCTGGGCCTTGGAGGGGTTGACTATAGATGTCTACCTATGACTACATCGTACCTGGTTGTCTCGCCAATAGCTTTCCAAGTCTGCAAACCACTCAGAAGTTAGCCCAAGTCTACACAACAAAAGTGTTTCCAGGGCACAGGCAGGACAAGAACACCCTGAACCACCAAAGACAGCCTTGGTGAGGCATTCTCAAAACCTGTTCTCAGCAAGGGTCACGCAATCCAGAAGCTCACAACGAAGACGTTATTAAAGTCGGAACATAAGCAAGCTCTAACAGAGAATGGAAAGTTTTCATCCATCTGTGTCAGTTGCTTCCTCCACAAATCGAGGCTGGCTACCAGCATGGATGGGAAGTGCCGTCTTACATAGCTCTCTGCAATCCTCATTCCTTCCCTCTGGGCCCTTGTGTTTACACACCCTGGAGCTCTTCCTGGGAGCTTCCCTTCATTTCTCCACACCTGATAAACTCAGTGGGCCTGACTTTATCTCCTCAGACCTACCCGGGGCCAAAGGTGAATGTGGTCCTGTTTGACCTGCTGGCTCCCTGGGTCACAGTGGCCCTGGATTGGCACCTTTAGCCTTCCTGTTCACCAGACCTGGCTGTTGGGGAGTTCCTGACTGGGCAAACCGTCTCCACCCCTGGCATAACCTTTTGCTGGCGGGAAATGTACCCTCCGTAGTCTGGGGGGATAATTACCCACCTCTGGGACAGGCTTGATCATCTCCCCCTGTATTGTTCTGTCATGGGTGTCTTCTGTGAACTGCTCCTCAGGCAGAAGCTCCTTGGCACACCATGTGGCTTTCCATCAGCTTTTTTCCTTAGGAACTCCAGCCCAACACAGATTTTTGTCGAATTTGTCTTCGAGGAACCCCCAGACCACTTCCTTGCCTTTACCCTTTAACTGTCTCCTCTAGGGGGCGCTGTCACTTTATGAACTCTGTCCACATGTCTGTCTAAGTCACTGAGATCTGCCAAAGCCTTTCCTACTTTACAGAGGTCTTGCCCCACCAAAGAACTCAGCAGAGTCACTAAAGCTCCATGCTAGTCTTGAGGTCCCTGCAGGATGAGCCTTTTCTTGAACTCCTCTGTGAACATAGTTCTGTTTGCCCAGTGACCTGGGTTCAAACACAGCTTCTCTCCTCATTCCTAGTTCCCTCAATAGCATCTGTCCCTCCTCTATGATCCTCCACTTCCTGGTATTTATGGGGAGTTCTGACAGAGATAACCGAGTGTTGTATGTCTTTGGTAAGTCAGTCCTTTAGGGATTGATTTTCTTCAGACTGTCTCAGGTTATGCAGCCTTTGCCATAAGGAGAGATGGGAAGTCGCATAACTCAGTTTTCTGCCTCCACAGCAGCCAAACTGATCCCATCCCTCCCATGTCCAGGCCTCTCAAGCCAAGCTGGGACAGGCTCATTCACTGCTGGTTTAAAGTACCGCCAGATTCCAGCACTTCGAGGGCTGAGGATTTCTCGATCACACTAGTTTCTTGCCTTGGACCTGGTGAAAGCCCCCATCTGCACAACAGACTACAGATTTTTCCTCTTTTTTTTTTTCTTCCTACTAAAGGCCGGACTTGAGAGGTGTCTTTAATGGCTTTTGCTACCTCTCTCTCATCCGCTTCTTCATCTAATTTAGGTACCAAATCAGAGGCTAAGACAGAGGATACTGGCTACACCTCCCCTTCTTGCTGCAATCGGTCCTTTGTACAAACAAGTTCCTGCTTGGCTGCCATCTCGGCCTCAGGTGCATTACAAACTTCACACAACAGAGGCCGGCCAACCTCCACCGCCGCCTGCCCACAGTCTCGACTCTTGTCACATAATCCCAAAGACTGTAAAATTTCCTCTAAACGTTTACCTGTTTTCAGGGCATCTCCATATTCACAGGAGTGGACCCCACTCATCCAGCAGGCATGCCACCCCATACCACACAGACAAAGACTGCCATCCTGTAAGACTCCTAATCCTGATGGCTCAGCCTTAGGTACATGTCCACTACCCATAATAAGAACCATGCAAAACGCTGTCACAGCACACAGGCACAGGAACATACGCCCTACATGAAATGACAACTGTATTGGAATTTCCTCTGTAGGCGCTCCCGCTTCGGGGTTCTCAGCCTCAGTAGCACACCTTGCTATCCTCATCCAGGACCACACACTCACTCCTCCCCCAACTCATCCTTGGTTCTATCAGATCCCTCTTCAGGCGCCAATTATGGTTCCTGCCCACTAAATCCAACAGTCAGAGGTGGGGACCCTCTCCTGAGGAGACGCAACCCATATGTCTACTCACCCCAGAAAGGAATCCTGTAACAGGCCAAAGTCCAACGTGGTGAACCAATGAGTTTGATTGGGTTACTTACAGGAATATGGGTGAGGGGTCACTAACAGGAGCAGAAATGACTCAAAGACAGCTGCACCACCAAGGGACACCCCAGTAAGGTGACGGCTCACAAAAGCTGGGAAGCCTGGAGCTTATAGCTCAGCCTGCAGGCAGCTCAGCAGACTGGAGAGTGTCCTTTCCTTCTTCTTCTTTTTTTTTTTTTTTTTTTTTTTTGGCTTTTTTTTGAGACAGGGTTTCTCTGTGTAGCTTTGGAGCCTGTCCTGGATCTTGCTCTGTGGACCAGGCTGGCCTCAAACTCACAGAGATCCGCCTGCCTCTGCCTCCCGAGTGCTGGAATTAAAGGCGTGCGCCACCACCCAGCTAAGAGTGTCCTTTCAAGAGACTCTGGTCTACACTTCTCCCAGGCAGCTGCTTTGGTCTCAGGGTCTTCTTTGTAGCCCTTCTCCTGTGAGAGTCTTCTTTGCAGCTCAGCTTCATTTCTATCCGAAAAGGACTCCCAGCTTTAATGCTTACTCTGGCAGGAGGGGCCTAGAGAATCCGGTCAGTTTCAGGGACTTCCTGAAGCTAGTTTGAGTTGTTTGCCTTTGGCTTAAGGATTCCAGGATGGAATCTCAGAGGAAAGTTACACAACAGGGCCCAACCACCAATATCTGAATTAGGCATTCCAGTATTGCCGGGGCTTAGAAGCACTGTTGTCAAGAAACCTATCTCTGTTTCCTAGTCATATGCCCCTCCTCTAGCTGGGTCCTTTGCCCAGCTTGCAGTCACCAGGTCCTTGTTTCCTATAGCTCTTTCACACAGGGCTAAGGAGAAGCAATGCTCAATGCCCACGGGGATGTGGGCAGGACCATAACTTGCTAAACCTCAGTGGATGCTAGTCAGCCTCTGATGTGGGATGGTCTGTATGGCAAATGTGTTGCTCTGATTGGTCAATAAATAAAACACTGATTGGCCAGTAGCCAGGCAGGAAGTATAGGCGGGACTAACAGAGAGGAGAATTGAGAGAACAGGAAGGCAGAGGGAGACACTGCCAGCCGTCGCCATGACAAGCAGATGTGAAGATGCCAGTAAGCCACAACCACGTGGCAAGGTATAGATTTATAGAAATGGGTTAATTTGAGAATATAAGACAGTTAGCAAGAAGCCTGCCATGGCCATACAGTTTGTAAATAATATAAGTATCTGTGTGTTTATTTTATAAGTGGGCTGTCGGACTGCCGGGCTTTGGCAGGACCCAGGGAGAAAACTCTCCAGCTACAAGCCTCAGCAAGAACCAGGACCTCACCTCCTGAAGCATGGATAGCCTGGGACACTTTGGCAGTGAATGGAGGGTCTCAGCCTCTGTTGCAGCCTCACATCCCATTTTACAGAGGAAATTCAACCACTGTCCTCTGATCCCAGCATTTGTAAACCAAAGTGTCATCCTCGGATTAGAAAAGGCAGCTATCTTATGCAAGTGTCCACCTACATCCTATCTGCATTATGAAAAATGAGCCCAGCAGATGCTAGAGAATCTAAGAGGCTTCAGAGCCCTAAAAAGAACCACAGCATGCTGAACTGAGAGCGACAGGCAAACCCCAAGTCTAGCCCTGGGACCAAAGACTAGAAAAACGGGAATTTCCAGTCAGGAGTAGGCTACCTTCGGTTTCCTACCAAGAAGTCCTTCCTTGCACGCAGTCCCTTCTTCTGAATCTTGTTTAGGGTACAACCTTTATCTCCTCTCTGACACCTTATCACTGATAGGACCCTTAATGACACATGTACAAGCTTAGGGTCACCCTGGCTATGGAGCCTAAGTGCGACAGGTTTTACACTGTGTGTGTGTGTGTGTGTGTGTGTGTGTGTGTGTACATGCTTGTAAGACGAAAGAGTCACTGGTACCAGCCTCCCTCTCCTAAGGACAGAGGCAGTGAATGTCTGTGAGGTGGGTGCAGCTTGACTTACCAGGCACAACTGGTAAACAAATCATGCCCAGAAATTTGTCAACAAATCACCATTCACCAGACTTTGTTTATTCCCATGTAGAGTGTTCTAGAGAAAGAGCCTCCCTTCTATAAGCTACTCTCAGATACAAACACAAATAAATATACTGCCACCTAGGCAAATCAAGCTTCCCTCAAACACCAAGAGACGAGCGGAGCATGCTGGCACACACCTTTAATCCCAGCACTCAGAAGGCAAGGGCAGATGCATCTCTGTGATTTGTAGGGCTGGCCTGATTTACCAGGCCAAAACGAGTTCCAGGCCAGCCCAGGCTTCATAGTGAGACCCAGCCTCAAACAAACAAAACAATACAACACCAAGAGACAAGATGTGTACAAGCCACCTCAGCATCCTTTGTTCCATGGGCCATTGCATCATCTAGCTCACTTTTTATGGTGATTTTTCTGCCTCCTACAGTCCCTCTTCCCCACAATGGACACAGGAATGTACTGTTTAGCCTTTGCAGCTGACTGCCAGTCTTATTGGCGAACACATAATTCCTTGTTCAAAACATATGGTGGGTCTCCAGCCGGCGGAGAATTGGACAGCCATGCACACCCTGGGGTTCCTTTCAATTCCTACCTTCCAGCTACAAAAGACAACTTGCTTTCCACGGTGGCTCATCACTCTCGTCACCTGAAATGTCTTCTCTCCCCTTACTTCTCCATTTTCTGAAACTGCACCCTGCTCCAAGGTCCTGTGCTCCCAGCAACCACTCCAGCAGCTCTGTCCCGTTTAGAACGACCCTCCTCGACTCCAGAAGTAGCATGGAAACATAATCCCATCTAGAAAGTGGCTGTCAGAATTAAATGTGGTCATATTCTTCAGTAAATGCAGAAGGCAGCATCTCCTTTTTAGTAGCTACCCACAAAAAGAAATGACTAACATCATGCTGCTGTACTCCTACCCGTGTGGCTGGTTCCCCTTCCCATCCCCACCTTTTGGCTTTCAGTCGCAAGGTCCCATCATGCATCCTCCTTTCGCTCCTGGAACCTGCCTGAGGGTGTACAGGTTGGGCGGCCCTTAGAAACCTCCTCAGCTGTCATAACATCCACTCAACTGCTGACCCAGATATGGTTACTGGCTTGGCCTCTCTCTCAGGTGGCTACTGGACATTTCATGCTGAAAAAGGCCTCCAGCTAGGCCTGATACAACCAGAAGCAACCTTTCCCCTAAGAGAGTTTCTCTCTCGGCTTCCCTGACAGGAACTCAGCATCATAAATAACATACTCAAGGAACTGAAACGCTGCAGGTACTTTTTGGTTACTTTGTATACTCATTTCAAAATAAGTAACACATTTACTTGTAATAAAATTCAAAAGATACAATTCCAACCCCACCACCACCTTCCTGTTTCCTACCTACCCATTCCTGGGGGAGGCTGGCATTAGCAACCTCTTGTGTATCCTTCAAGATATTTTCTACTTGTATACACAAAGGGAGTAAATGTTTACCAACCAGTTCTCTGAAGAACACCCTAACTTGCCAAGCTTGTTGATTTCCACGGTGCACCTACTCCTACCGTGATGCATTCATGTAGGAGCACAAGTCATCAGCAGGGACCTAGGAAGAGACATACATGCCCTGGATGACTGCTGCCCATCAGCTCTGTAAACGTACACATGTGTAAATGCATGTGTACATATCTGCATAGGTACACATGAAATAAACTGCATAGGCATATATTTTACCCAATAGATAGCATGCAATCCCTTTGTTGATATTCTATGTACACCACACATCTATGTATTCTATATGTTGCCTATATTAAAACTGAATGATAAGTCTTATACTTTTACCAGTCCAATAAACTTCCTAGAACTGTAACTGCTAATTCAGAGAATGCATGTATTTGTGATTTTGGCCCATCATAGAACTGAGACCAGTTCAAACTTCCACCCAGTATTAGAGCTCCTCTTTCCTCAGATCCTTGCTGGTACTGCCATGCTGTGTGATATATGCCAGCCTGGCATGTGGAAAATAGCACATGATTACTAAGGTTTCCTTTTTGTGAATGCGATTAAAGTTTTAATGTGTTTTAGAGTCATCTCTGTACAGTTTTATGAACAAAACACTCATCTTCTTTACCTCCAGATAACTAGCCTTTCTCTTTGCGTCTTTGTTGGAACTCTTATATATACTGATAAAAGCACATCTGTCTAGTACAAATTGCTGCTGCTTCTCTAAAATTTTTATTGTCTTTTGACACAAGTAAAAAGATTTGGTCTTGCAAAAATGAATGTGCATTCCAATGAATCAGCCTTTTATTTGATAGTTTTCTGGTTTGTGTCATGTCTGGAAGGATTTTCCATCCCCGTTAACTACTAAGTGGGGTTCTACCTCATTTTCCTAGTTGTTTTAGCATTAAATTTGCTCCATCTGGAACTTATTTTGGTAGAAAAATAGAACAAAGATTCCAGCTTTATTGCTTCCCCACAGAATCATCTTTGCCTTCTCTCTCAACCTCCACTACCAGCCCCTGTCCCCAGGAATTATTATACTAATTTTTTAAATATTTTGATAGTATTTCTTCACTCTTCTCCTATGGTGGCCACCATGTATCTCTGGTCCCAGCCTTTGACCCGTACCAGAACCAAATGCTTTCCTCTGACACACAGTTCACCCACAGTCACTGGATGCCAATGTTGTCTGTTCTTTGTGGTCATCAACCCCTTCTTTGGCAGCATGGATCCTTCCCTAGTGACTCCCAAAGGAAACAAAGCTGTTATGTCTACATAGATAAGAAATGAGCTTAAAATGTTCTGAACCTGTGAGAACAAAACCAAGTAGGCTTCCTCATTAGACTTTCAAGCCTTCAAATAGCCTACGTCACTCATCTTCATCGCCAGCATGGTTGGATTTGGAGTCCCTTAGGAGACACATTTCTGACTGTGTCTATCAGGGCATTTCTAGAGAGGTTTGACTGAGAAGGGAAAGACCTACCCTAAATGTGAGCAACACCATCTAATGGGCTGAGGTCCAGGACTAAAGAAAAAGGAGAAAGTGAGCTGAGCACCAGCATCTATCTATCTCTGCCTCCTGACTGTGGATACAACATGGCCAGCATGCTCCCACCACCAGGCCTTCCCCAGGTGATGGACTATATCCCTTAAACCGCCAGCCAAAAATCAACCCTTTCTACCTGAACTTGCCTCTGGTCAGGCACTTTGTCACAGTGATGAGAACCGTAACTAGCACATACCCCTACCTCATCTCAGATCCTGGACTCAGGAGCAACACTTGACTGAGAGCCAGCAACTTATGTGAAGCTACTGTGAGGGCCATATCCGTCCCCAGGTTGTTAGACCTGTTCAGATTCAGTTTGAAAGATAACAGAAACTCAACTTTGGACTCCCTCCCCATTAGCAAATAAACAAATCTGTGTATAGCATCAGAGAGAGAAATCCAAACCCTTCTCCCCAGTTCCATGTGGCCTCCTGCAACCTGAAAGACACAAAAGGGCAGGACTCCGCACATCGCCTTCTCCCAGAGGAGGATCCCCCCAGCACAGTCTCTTTTCTCTTCCCAGGGTTCAGATCTTTGCGGCCTGGATCATGACCCACAGGAAAATAGAACTTTTCTCCCCAGGGTCCCAATTAAAATCCAGACTCTTTCCCTTTGAGCCACATATCACCATGGTAATTAATGAATTCTCCGTTTAATGTCTACCTCCTCTTCTAAACTGTAAAGTCCTAGAGGTAGCTTCTACTGCTAGTTCCCTACACATCCTGTTTCCAGTGTGGTGTCTGGTACTGGGAATGAGACTGACAAATGCTTATGAACTGAATGAACATAAAATCTTACTTCATGCTTTAACTGTAGAGAGGCATTTACTTCGAGTTTATTGATACTGGTGAATTAGAATTACATAGATCATTGAGTTTTTGCCTCTAAGCATCGCAGCTCATGAGGCAGAAGGAATGTTTGTTTTAGAAGACCTAAATTTAATTTAAATGTCTTATGAACATTAGAATATTTGACAGAAACACAGGACACAGGATTGGAAATCTTTACTACATCATGCTTAACACATGAGTGGAAAAATGTTCTGCTGAGGAAGGTCTTTGGCCTGCACAACATTGCAAAAACTAGTTTCAGCATTTTAACAACACAACAAACAAAAGAGGAAATAAAATAACAACCCACAGATACGGAGAGCCTGTGATCCTCCTGGCTCCTCATAAGGATGATTTTCCCATTCAGGGCCACTCTCAGCAAGCGGATGACTCCTCTAGGGTTATTTACCGGCCCACACCTCCTCCAAGAACTGAATACATTACCCCTCTCTCATTCCATGAGTAAACAGCCATCTAGACAGTGACAGCTTTCATCTAAATAAATTTCGTAGGAAAGAAACCAAGTTCTCAGCTTTATATCTGCACATTATTATCCTTTAACATCATATTCTGCTCATGCTCAGTAGAGGCCATTAGAAAGCAGGTCTGGGAAGCATCATCTCAGGAGTATAAATAATGTGATCAAAAACTATGACGTCACCAATTGTGTTCTTATGATCTTCCAAAACAAAGAAAATAGTTCATTAGCTTTGAAAGAATCTGGTAAATAGCCAAAGAAGCAATTCTAGCCTCTCAGGCTGCTAATCCAGGCATTCTAAAAGAATTTTCAAATTTTTGCATGGGAGTAGAAGACCATACTGCCTCCTGGAGGCCTCTGCAAAGCACCTGGAAATGAATTTGTATTCCCGGAACTTTCCACATATGAGGGATTTTTAGAAAAATATTCCGCTCTATGCTTTCTAAAACTTCAAATGTCTTTGGCTTTTCTTAACATATTATTATATTAATACGTGTGTTCAAACATAAAACTGCATAGCTGCAGCATCCAAGAGACTATATATATATATATATAGTGGGAGCCCTATACATAATTTTAACTTAAGTCATCAATTAAAAAGAATAAAAAGAAATAGATGAGATTACTTTTGAATCTATATCTTAATATGCTTGGAAATATTATCACTTCAACATGTAAGCGATACAAATGTTTCTGAGATATTTTTATTATTTATTTATTATTACATTCTTTCATACTCAGTCTTCAGAATTCAGTATTGTTTTACACAAAGAGCACATCTTGATAAAGAATAGCCAGAACCCAAGTGTCCAGTCGCCACAAATGACCAATGGCTGCCCAGTGGACAGGGCAGACACCAAGAACACCCCCAGAAGCACACCGCCCAGCTTCAGAAGCCATCCATCATTCACTGATCACCTCATTCTCTCTACACTTCCTCCCCACCCAAACGCTACAACACATAGTATTGCATCCATGTTCACATCTTCTTGACTAGCTCTCTCTTTTAACCATGGGTTTTTTGAGTTGGTGTCTAAATAATCTAGCTGAGGTTTTTAAGGACCCAAAGGTCCTGGGTTAGTTCCCCAGCACCACAGGAGGAAACCAAAATTCTTTGAGGAGCTCAACAGGACAGTTTCAGTAAAGTGCTTTATTATCCAGACGCTTTTACGCATCCATCTCAAGTCACACAGTGTAACATCAAGACACAAAGGACATTGCCACTGAGTTACTAGTGTGTGAGCAGAGCCCAGGGGAGTGTTCTAAAAACCCGCCGGCTCCTCTAACTGGCAAATAGGTAAGAAAACATGGTATGCACATATGACATGGTGGGGTTTATCTGTTTGAGAGAAGGTCTTCCTATGTAACCCTAGATGGCCCGGAACTTATCACAGAAATCAGCCTGCCTCTACCTCCTGTGCACTAGGATTAAAGGTGTTTTGCCTAACCTCAATATGGTATGTTTAAGCCGTGGGGGAAAAAAAAAAGGATGAAGTATTGACTCCTGCCACCCCAGGGATGAATCTTGAAAACAAAATCCTGGATGAAAGAAGTCAGAAACAAAAGGTTATCTTCCTTTACAGAATAGGTGAGTCCACACAGATATAAAATAGGGGAATGAATGGTCCTAAAATTAATTATGGTGATGGTTGCACAACTATGTGCATATACTAGGAGCCTTTACATTGTGTATTATGATGGATGAATTGATGATACATGAATTATGGTTGTATAATACATGATGTCTTAGTTAGGGTTTCTACTGCTGTGAAGAGACACCATAACCACAGCAACTCTTATAAAGGAAAACATTTAATTGGGGCTGGCTTACAGTTTCAGAGGCTCAGTCCATTATCATCATGGTGGGAAACATGGTGGCATGCAGACAGACATGGTGCTGGAGGAGCTGAGAGTTTTTACATCTTGATTGGCAGGCAGCAGGAAGAGAGAGAAAAAAGACTGGGCCTGGCTTGAGCTTCTGAAACCCCAAAACCCACCCCCAGAGACACACTTCCTCCTAACAAAGCCACAGCTACTCCAACAAGACCACACCTAACAGTGCCACTAGGAGCCTATGAGGGCTATTTTTATTCCAAAACCACCACACATGAATTATGCCTCCATAGCTGTGTTTTAAAAAGCAGTGGCCAAATATGTTCCTTACATACACTGCATTTATACTATATTATCCAGATGTAACACCAAGTGACAAAACTGCTTAAAACACAACAACCATAAACTCCAGTCACCAGCTCTCCTCACTCCAAGGCACTTGATGCAGACACTCTCAGCAGAGAAACTTTATTTTGGGATCCCAAAATCACTGTAACTGAAGCCACATGAGAAACGGTGCTTCAGGTCGAGATTCCAGACAGGTGACTACGACTCATACAACAGAACGGTAATGGCTGCGCAGCAGCTGCACGGGCACTGGGCATGATGAGACGAAGGCATGCATTCTCCGGCTCCGACCTGCAGGAGGCAGAGCAAGGCTTCCTGGAAGCTGTGCCAACACCCAAGTGGAACCCATGACTAAGCATGAGGAGGGGGAACACAGATGGGGAGGCATGACCGTGAAGACGAACACGAAAGATCCCTTTCCTGCTTCATGCCCTTGTGGTGAGGTGCTGTCACTCAGTACTTCAAGTGAGAACAGGTGAGCTATAAGGCTGGACAGGGGCTGGCCGTACCTGATTCTGAGAGGCCTCAGAAATCTTATTAAACTCTGAAATATTCATTGATAATAAAGTCCCACAAGAAGTTAGGATGAATTCCAGAACAGCTGTAAAATGTGTGTGTGCATGTGTGTGTGTGTGCGTGTACATGCGTAAGGAAGCCAGGAGATAACCTGGGATGTCATCCCTCAGGTGCTACCCACTCCTTTCTTGACAGGGTCTCTCACTTGGAGCTCAACGGGTAAGGGAGGCTAGCCAGCAAGTCTCCGGATCCAATTGTCTCCGCTCCCCAGTTCGAGGACTACAAGCACCAGCCACAGCACCTAGTGTTCTGGGAATCAAACTGAGGGCCTCGTGGCTGCAACACAAGCATTTTGTCAAACGAGCCATCTCACAGACCCTGTAATAGGCTTTTAATGACAAGAGCATTAGCACAGACATGAGAAAACAATGTATATCACATCCATGGTACTTAATCTACAGTGTTTGTTATACAGAAGAATTTATGATTCCCTCTGTGGCCTTAAAAGGGGGAGCGCTGGAACAGGTGCTTCCCAGGGATTTCACTAGCTGTCCTGTCGCTTCAGCATAAACTTAGAAAGGCATTAAAGTATTGGGGATCAAACATTAGAAAATAGAGCTAGGCAGGATGGCCCGTAATCCAGCACATAGCAAGAAGAGGTAAGAAAACAGTTCAGTTCAGTTCAGTTCTGGAGTCACATAACAACACCCTGTATTTAAAAAAACAAAAAGACACGTTCCAACTGTTTTTTTTTTTTTTTAAACATAATGTAATGTAACCAAATATAATTGTCTAATATCTTTTTTTAAATGAGCATTTTCTATCCAGAGGACACTAGATCCTTATGTCAAGAGTAGCAACAGGAAGAATCCACTCACCTTGCCTTCAAGACATTTAAAATCTGGGAAAGGGGGCTGGGGAGATGGCTCGGATGGAAATGTTCTTGCTGTGCGAGCATGAAGTCGTGAGTTAGGATCCCCAGAACCCACAGCAATCTCAGCACTGAGTGAGACAGATATGTACATGCATGTGTACCTGCATGAACATACACAAGTACTCCACACATGCACACAACAAAAAATAATATGAATCAAGTCTAAAGGGGCAATACATTTAAATATAAAGAGTGGGCCAGAGAGCAAGGGGTGGGCGGGCCAGGAGCTGTGAAAGGCACAGAGTGCAGAGGGAAAGGAATCAGCAGCATACTCAGTGATCAGAATGGGGTGCTCATTCACACTTCAAAATGAATGTTTTGACAAGGCTAGTCATGGCGGCCCATGCTTCGACCCAGCACTCCTCAGCAGACAGAGGCAGGTGGATCACTGAGTTTGAAGCCAGCCTGGTCTACACAAAGAGTTCTAGGCCAGCCAGGGACACATAATTAGACCCTGTCTTTTTTAGTTTTTGTTTTTTAAGTGCTCTGACAATTTGGGTTCACAGAGATTATGCTTCTGAAAGTAGTTTCTGAGCTGAGCCTTGAAAGATCTAGGTTCTTCCAGAGCGACGCAGTGAGAGGGTGCTGAAGGCAATAGGCATACATGGGCAAGACCAGACAGACGCTCTGGTGACGAGGTGCAGGTTACCAACACAGTTACCTAACCAAAACGTTTAGCCTTTACATTAACTGGGAAAGGAGCTGGGGTTGACTCTTGGCTCCAACATTTATTAGGAGCAAACTGAACTGAGTGTTTCCTAGACTCACCTTGTCATTGAGGTATAACTCACCTGCTTTAATGGGCCTTTTAAGACCGAGAGAGGTGATGCATGGCCAGCATCATGACAGCACTCTCCGAATCTAAGTTCAAAGCTGGGCTATAACTAGTACTGTTCATAACTATAAAAGCCACCCAAGGACTTTTAACAGTACAATAATGACAGTTCTTAAAAGAATCTGCATTACTGCACATGGTAGACAGGAGAGAAGAAGGAAAATCCCTCATAAGCAATGTTAGAGCAGAGTGAAATCCCGGAACTAAGGCACTGCATGGGCAGAGCCCAAGAAAGATACGGAGACAAGGGTGGAGGGAGGCAGGAATGTGGTCTGAACAGTTGTAACTGAGAAGGCAAAACAGAAGTTTCTGGAGGAGTCCAGAAAGCTGATGAATAAGTAGATTTAGACAGAAGAGAAACTACAGGAAACTACAGCTCTCAATTATGAATGGGAAGCGCTTTCAGGACTCCCACAGTCTCTGAGGCCTTACACCACCCCCCACCACCACTTCCAGGGGCATTCTAATCCAGCCCTCCCTGGAGCTTGAAATGGAAATGTCAATTAAGAAAAGGTAGTCCTGCAAGAAGCTCATTATAAATTAAATGATGGGTTATCCAGACTCTCCTGCAGGGAGAAGCATCTTACTGCCCCACAACCGGCTGGAAGTGAAGAAAGAGGATGGATACCTGTGTCCTTGCTCCGGCCCTCTTTGTTATTGCCCTTTAGTGGCAACCACACCTTCATCTCATGCAAAGAGAGGTCTCTTTCTGAACCTCTCCACATCTTCAGTCTTATGCAAGGATGGAAAGAGCGAAACTGCCCTTATTTTAAGGAAAAGTCGCTGCAGAGCCTTCTGGGACAAGTGGTCTCTGCATCTGAGAAAAGAGGAACTACCCAAATTTCCATCGCTTTCCTACCAAGATGGAAAGCATCACTACTAAGAGCTCACTGACCACAGTGGGTAAAAGCAGTCTGGTTTCTTTTTGGATTTGGATAAAAGGATGATTTCCTTTCCTCCCCTATTAAAAGCCCCCGATTGGCCCAGCCCACAAACCATATACTCAACCACAAAAAATCCATGGCAGCGAAGAGCCTCCACCATTCAGAAACAGGATACCTGGTGTATTTGATCCGGCACCACAAAGCTTACAGCCCCGTCTCAGACAGCATTTGCACATTTTACCAGTGAGCTCCATCACTAGGTTAACGCTGATTAAACGGTGAGACAAGAGACATCAGAGCAGAGAGGAAGGGCAAAGGGTTTAGAGTCAGAAAGATAATGAAGAGCTCTGGGAATTACTACTGACCCCAGGCAAATTCCAGCAGTTCCCTCGGTGGTGAAGCCTGTCAAAACGGTGCAGATTAGGACATAACACTCCTGTGCACTCCCCTAGTATCTGGCCTACAGCTATTAGTCATTACTGAAAACAGATCTCAGGGATCAAAACAGCACCTCTTTTAGCTGAACAACACGTCCATTGGCTGTAAAAGTGGAAATCATATTTTCATCGCTTAGAATTAACCCAGCACAAGGGAAAGAGAGGCTAGAATCATAGTACTGCCCAGACAATCTTGGGCAACTGGTCAACCCACATGAGCCTTAATCTCCAATTCACTAAAACTGTCTAGCTTGGGTCAGGGAGATGGTTCAGTGAGCAAAAGGCAGTTGTTATCGAGCCTGATTACGGAGTTTGATCCCTGACCCACAGTGGAGAGAGAGAGAGAGAAAGAAAACTCACTATTAAAGTCTCTAACCACCAACCTGTATGCACAAAACACAGGTTTGTGAGCACACACACAAATAAAATATAAAAAGGAGACTTTAAAAAAAATCTAGCCAATCAAACTACTGTCGTGTTAATGATGCAATCTATACAAAGCACCCAGCCAACGCCTTGATGGTCAGTGGTACTCATTAGCAGTAGCTATTGCTATTTATTCATTCTTCCCAATAAGAAAGGAAAGAGATGAAATAAATATTCGCATAACCATAGAGAAGTTTACATTTACTCATTCCATAAATGTGTATTGTGAACCTGCAGTGTGGTAGGCTAGGGTTTTGTTTTGGTTTTTGTTTGTTTGTTTTTGTTTTTTTTTCGAGACAGGGTTTCTCTGTGTGCCTTTGCACCTTTTCTGGAACTCACTTGTAGCCAGGCTGGCCTCGAACTCACAGAGATCCTCCTGCCTCTGCTCCCGAGTGCTGGGATAAAGACGTGCGCCACCACCGCAGGGCTTAGGCTGGTTCTTAACACTGAGGCTAATGTGAGGAACCGACCAAGCCTCCTCCACATACCCAGGACTTGCATCCTAGCAGCAGGAGGCGGCAGCTGGGGAAAAGGTAGATCACTCCAGGCAGCTTTAAGCTCTGTGAAGAACCCCAAACAGGACAATGTGGAGTTGAAGGACAGGATGGACATTTGCTTGGATGCGCACTGCAGTCTGCCTGGTGGTCTTTGTGGCCAAAAAGAGATCCTTTTTGTATGATACTTTGAGTGTGGGATGTGGATGGCAAAAACTCAGACCTATGCTTACTTGTCTCTGAAATTCATCTTTGCAGCTACAACTGTAAGATACAGTACCCAAATGTCCTCTTCCAGTAATCAGAACCTAGGGCACTGCGACATCCAGGGGACTCAATGCCCAGCGCAGTTCCCAGACACAAGGTGACAGACAACTTTACATCCTCTCAGCGCAACAGTCAGGGAGCACGCGGCTGGTTCAGAAGTGTCTGAAGGACACAAGGCAATGCCACGGGTGACACCAGAGGCCACAAACGCCCGCTGGGCTCTGAAGCCCCAAGGGAGGGTGTTCTTTCGTCCCAGGGCAGACACGTAGAGCGTGACGACCTGGCTTGGGAGGCCAAGAGCGGAACTCGCGCACCGCCCGGCCTAGCTCGCGGTTGTGGAAAAGCCTCCCTCCTGCCAATTTAAGCAGGTTTCCTGTGCCTCCGCCCCGGCAAGACGCCAGACTGTGCCGGGACAGCTCCTCGCACGGCATCCTCCTGCACCAGCACTCAGGATCCGCGCTCCCTCCTTCTCCGGTCATTCCGGCCGGGCTGTCACTCAGGGGCACAGCTCCAAGGTGAGCAGCATCAGGGTGCTTCCTCCCAGAAAACTGGCGCCGACACTGCGGGCGACCTCGAATCTCAGGGCTGCCCGGTGAGCCGGGGCTTCCCAGGAGCAGCACAGACACACTCGGGACCCTAGACTGGCAGCGTGCCTGAACCTTCCCGGGCCTCCACACACCTCAACCCAGCCGGCGGGCGCCTTGCTGCTCACCTGAGCTTTCCGCAACTGAGGACACTGCTTGGTTCCTGGTGCAGGCTTCAGACTGGGAAGGACGCAAACCCGGCTTCTCGGGTCCCTGCAAGGCTCAGCCGACGGCAGTTCCACACCAGCCACAGGAGACTGGGCGCCGAGCGCCACTCGCCGACAGATGGTGGGCGGAAGCCGCGCTGCGCACCGGCTCTCCTGGCGCGGGGTCCTGGTCCTCTGCCACTGGCCGGCGTACGATCCCGCGACCAGTTCTCAGTACTTTGCCCAGAACTTTAGGGCGCGCGCCGCGGGCGATTAGCTGAGACGCTGGAGCGAGGGGAGGGAGCTAAGGGAGGAGCCTGAGTCCTCCTGGGGCGGAGCAACGTGGGAAGGGGGAGTGGGCGCAGCAGAGTGGCTCCCACTCCCACCAATCAGGAGTCATCCGGGGAAAGGCGGTGGGGCGCTGCACTTGGAAGCTGCAGGCGATTCCGTGACGCCACCCAGGGTTCAGGGCGTGGAGAGGAGCGGAGGGTGGTGGTAGGTGTGGCTGGGCGGGGCAGGAGCTCCGGGCTTCTCAGAGCAGTGTGCGCTGGGTAGGCTCTCAGTAAATGTTTATTGAATGACTAGGAGAAGTAAGATCCGCGCGGGAGGAGCTGTTTTTAAGGAGATTCCAGGGGACTAAAGTAATCCAACAGAGGAGGATCACTAGACCACTGAAAAGCCTGAGGATAAATAAGGGCGAAATGTGTGGCGAGCCCAGGGGGTTTTAGGCACACGAGGTCGAGGAGAAGAATTGGTGTGGGAGACTAGCTTTCAGACAGTCCCCGTTCTTACAGTCCCAGTTCAAGATCCAGGAAAGAAGATGCAATGTAGTTGGCGATTAAAACGCAGGAGCCTCGGGCTAGATGGCCAGACCATCCGACTTCACGGCCCACTTGCTAGAATCCTAGCTTGGACGCCAGCCACTGATAATTAGAGGTCAATTTGCAGACCGCACATGAGTCTAGCGCCTCAGGTGGCGCAGTGGGCAGGGGATGATGAATGCCAGAAGCAGATGCGACCCGCACCTGCGGTAAAGGCACACGAGGTTTTCTGCCCTCTCAGAACCTACATTTTAGAAAGGAAGGAGACGATAAACCCAAGAGAGTATACACATATAATCAAGAAAACGTTGGTGAACTGTTAGCCTGAGACAGGGCCACGCAGAACACTGGAAGAATGAGTGATGAGAGCAGCCCAGGTCCCTTAGGCCTCTAGGAGGAGGCTCTGAAACAGGCGCCCTAAGGGGGAAGGGCGCTGCCACTCTGAGTCTGAGGAAGAGCTTTCCCAGGCACTAGGAACTGCAGACGCCATGTATTTAACCTCTTTAAGATCCGCCTGGCCTGCCTCACCGAGCAGGGCAGTTTGGGTCTTTTGGCTCAGCTGCTGACACTCTAGGCGCACCAGAATGCCAAGTACTCGCGCCAGCCGCCACTGATGGCACTAGACATTGTCAGTCTGACCCATATTAAGGTTCTCAGGCGCCTTCCACAACTATATAAACTACGTTTCATTCACCACGCTTGGATATTCGCTCTCTGGAACAATCGCTGAGGCGGACTCTCTGGGGCTGTCTGCTTTAGCTCTGGCAGGTGGAGGGGGTTGGGGGTGTAGAATGCTTGGTTAGGACCTCAGAATCCCTAGACGCTGTGAGCCTTAGCACTCAGGTTGGAGATTTCAGTAAGAATGACGCAGTCTTCCTATACTACCCCAAGCCTGGCAGAGTGCCAGTTGAGGAGCAGGCCTGATAGTCGCAGGGACCGCTGGGAACCCAAGGCAAACTTGCCCACACCCAGCTCAGGCGCCGGAGCCTCTCACTTAACTTCTAGTGTCTTCCCCAAGACAGCCTCCCTTTCCCTTTTCCTCTCCCCATTCCAAACCACCTTGTTGCATCCTGATCCGCTTTCCTATCAGAGACAAGCCTTTCATCCCAAAGGAATGTCTTCGCCGCAGGGGAATCCGACCTTTGGACTTGGCAAACGGTGGTTATCATCTCCAAAGTTCACACTGGAGATTGTACAATCATATATAACTAGATACATACACATTTATATTGTGTTGGGCCTGATTCACAGCTACCCTAGTCCAATGAAGCTGTAGCCTGTACCAAATGGCCTGGTAGCCACAGGTTGAACAGACAGCTATGGTTTTACTGCTGTTCAAACTGGCATCCGGTCCCTGGCTTTTTCTTCTGTTTTCTCCAGGCTGCCTGTGTGTTCGGTTGGTCCTGGAGGCAGTTAAGGAGACAGGGTGAGAGATTTGTTCATATTCAAACTGCCTTGCCTCCGAGAAAGAGGAATCTAAGTGAGTCTCTTCGGTTCCACTTCCTCTTCTAAATAAGCTTCCAGGCGCTCCCGCTCCTACAAATCAAGAGGGGAAAGATTAAAGTTGAAACCCACGCAGAGTTAATTATCTTGCAAAAGCTCGTTACTGTCCTAAAATTAGCTTTCTCCACAGTCTTATTTTAGCGCAATGATCTGAATGTACTAGAGAAAGATCAATGGTTGCATAGTAAGTTGCTAGAGCTCTTTTCTGTAAAGAGTTGAACAAATACTGTTGATCCTTGTAGACGCTCCACCACCGTGGGGATTTTTCTACAGTTGGCTTAGTGCTTTTTCTTTTTTTCACATTTATCGATTTTGTGCAAGCATGCGTGTGTGGTGTGTGTGTGTGTGTGTGTGTGGTGTGTGTGTGTGTGTGTGTGTACATGTTTGGCTGCTGCATAAATGTGGAGGTCAGAGAACAACTTGCAGGAGTTGGTGCTCACCTTCCACCGTGTGGGTCCTAGGAATCAAGCTCACTTTCAGTGCCAAGTGTCTTTTATCCCCCTGAGCCATCTCTCGCTGGTCTGGCTGAATGTTTTTAGCCTCTGAAACTCCTCATAGGCGAGCAGGTGCTTGCCTGGTTTTGCATGTTTTCATAGTAAAAAAAGGCTGATCAGACTGGAGTGTAGGCAAGAACTACATGGGCTTCTAGAATCGGACCCCCAGCTTCTTGTCTTGTTGTTACGACTCCTGGTTAGGTGATCACCTTTCCTACTTTGAGAAGTGGAAATAGTCATTGTATTTATTGGGCTACTTCAAGATTTTTGCAGTCTGAAAATAATTGCCATATAGACTAAAACAGAGTTCCCAACCTTCACTGTGATTGACATTTGGGGCCCAACAATTTTCTTTGTTTGTGGGTAGGGATATCTAGTACCTATAAGCTGCATCTCTTACCCTCGACCCACAAACACAAAGAACATTCTGTCCTACCCAGAGGTAGCAACCAAAAATCCCCCAGACATTGTCGAAAGACCCCTGGAGGGCAGAATTGGTCCTGGCTGAAAACTACTTGCTTAGCCCATAACCTATGCCAAAGATCAGGAGGCAGCAGTGCCTGCTTCAGGATAGGATTCCGACCACGAACCTAGGGTAAATGTTGCTTTCCTAAGCCCCATCTGCACAATGAGAATTGAAATAATGCCATCTCTTGAGGCTGTCTAAGGATTAAATATAATTGTGTAAGAACCATTTGTACAGTGTCTCGGCATGTGTGCACTACAAAAATAAGCTTCTGACCTCACTGTCTTCCTGGGGAGCAGGCCTTGGCCTGTAGGCCTCCCTGTCTTCCTGAGGAGCAGGCATTGGCCTGTATGACCTCACTGTCTTCCTGAGGAGCAGGCATTGGCCTGTATGGGCTCACTGTCTTCCTGGGGAGCAGGCATTGGCCTACATGGGCTCACTGTCTTCCTGAGGAGCAGGCATTGGCCTATATGCTTTGTTTGCAGCTACTCCTGTCCCTGATTCATGGCAGACAACAGGAATAAGTCAAAGCTGGCTTTATCACCAAGTTCAAATAGGGCTCAGAATTCTTGTTTGTTTGTTTGTTTTCCCAGAGCAGAGGACCGAACCCAGGGCCTTGCACTTGCTAGGCAAGTGCTCTACCACTGAGCTAAGGTGAATGTTCAGAATTCTTAACACTGTGTTCTGGAAGCTATTACTGACAGAACGCACAAGTCTGTAAGGGGTGCTGAAGGATCATTCCAGGCTAGCGGGCGTGAACATCCCCATCCTGGGGCTGAAAGAGTCCTAACAGCCCAGTCTCCAGTGGTGACCACATGCAGGAAGGAACAACAGTTGATTGATGATGTCAGGTCTCATCTCTTTTATAGAAGGGAGGATCCCAAGACCAGAGTTTCGGCATCTTTATCATAATCGCACAGCCCAGAGGCTCAATCTCCTGATCTCTTAAATTCTTTTTTTCCATACCTATCATCTAAGGAAGCTGAAAGCATTTTCTTGGTCCAGCACTTGAGCAGAGGCAAGTGGATCTCTGTGAGTTTGAAGCCAGTCTGGGCTACAGAGTGAGTTCCAGGTCAGCCATGGCTACATAGTGAGAATTTGTCTCAAAAAAGAAAGAAAGGAAGGAAGGAAGGAAGGAAGGAAGGAAGGAAGGAAGGAAGGAAGAAAGAAAGAAAGAAAGAAAGAAAGAAAGAAAGAAAGAAAGAAAGAAAGAAAGAAAGAAAGAAAGAAAGAAAAAAGCATGTCCAAAGCAGTGACGCTAGCCTATTCCTACTCACTTTAATGTGAAAAAATGAATCAAAGTATTTTTTGTTGCATAGGATCACATCGGAAGCTCTCTTTCAAAAGTGTTAGTAAGCTCATCACACACAAAAAGAAATGTGCAAGAACTCATCTATTCCTTGATTAAATATAGATCATGTACCACCCTTGTGTAAGAGACCATTCTTAGCAGGCACTTTGTGACATACAAAGATGGATCAGAGGGTGTTCCTGCCTTTATTGCTTCTTACAGTTACCTCCATTGGGCAGATCAAACATGTATATAAATAACTACAATACAAGCTGCAAACTGGAAACTGTCCTGAGAGAGGCACCAAAAATATGTTCAGAAAAAAAGATGAATTTTTTGAGAATTAGAAACAGAGAGGCACTTCTTCCGGCATGGTTTTGTTGACACTTTTAACTTTTGATTTAAAATTTGGGCTTATTACAGTAAAGCTATCCTTGTAAAGGAAGTTGCTAAGTTGTTAGAGTTCCTGGTTTAGCTACAATTCCTGCTTAGTGGACTTAGATACTATCTGTGCAAACTTAAGGTTAAGGTTCATTCAAATTCTAAATGAGTCATTTGTTAAATCAGATGTTTAACATTTCTGGAATGTTCTGGCTTGCTCACCTTTAACAATGACAGCAGAGCTTTCTCCCAAGCATTTGGCAGAACAGTCTCTTAAGCTTGTTATACTGTGGGAACACACATAAAAATGAACATCACAGGGACAGAGGGACAGAAAGGGACAGAATTTCTTTCAGGACTGAACTACCCCAGGGGCACTGAATGATCTCTAAGTAGCAACTTGAGAACACACACATCTCAGTTATCTACTGTAAATACTAGGAACAGCCCCACATGAATGATAGAAAGCATTGTTTGCCAGGCTCTGCCAACCTGAGCTGCCAAGAGTGCTGCTGCCCCTGCCACCATCAGGAGTCTGCCTGTCAAATCAGAAAGATTTGGCAGAAATGCCAGGACACTCCTTCTGTTACAAGCCACACCAGCAGAATGTGTGCTTCAGATTCTGCTGTTCTTCTTGTTATATCATTTCTAAGGCCCGGCTCTGTAGGAATGCTCCTGACATATACATTCCAAATCACATCTGCAAATCTAGCTGCAAGAGAGGCCTAGGAAAGAATGCATTCTGTTCTTTCTGGTTTCTGTGCTGTTAAAAGGCACATGAGAGGGAAGCTGGGTCAGAAACTGAATGAGTTAGCTAGGGATGTAACTGTTGGAAAAGCACTTGCCTAGCATGTACAAGGTCCTAGGTTCAATCTCAGCTCTACAAGTTGAATGAACTAAGCCACAGCACCTTTTATATGCATATATATGAGAGAGAAAGGAGAAGAGAGAGAAGTACAGAGCTTTGTCTGTGAGTGACGGCATGTATGTGGAGGTTAGAAGACAACTTTGAAGAGTTGATTCTCACCTTCTACCTTGTTGAGGCAGGGCCTTCCTTTGTGCTGTGTACTTCAGACCGGCTAGTTCCTGAGCTTCTGGGTTACCACCATGTCTCTGTCTCCCATCTTGTTATAGGAGTGTTGGGATTATTAATATGGACAGCACATGGACTGGAACTCAGGTTTGAGCAGCAAGCACTTTTATCCCCTGAGCTAAGTCCCAGGCCCAGCTTCTCCCTCCTCCATCCTTTCCTTCCTTCCTCTCCTTCCTTCCTTCCTTCCTTCCTTCCTTCCTCCTTCTTTTGTTCCTCCCTCCCTCCCTCCCTTCCTTCCTTCCTTTCTTCAAGGTCCATAGCAAGTATATTAGCAGAAACGGGTTTTTATGTGATACATCCTCTTTGATGAGTTTCAATCTATACTAAGTAACCCAACGTGAATCCATAGCACTTCATGAGTCTCCTAAATTTCATTTCCATATCCACCATTTATTTCCTGGAAAACTGTAATGGATCAGGAATTACTTTATTCTTCTTGTGGTGGTGTGAATGAGAATGGCCCATGTAGGCTCACATATTCGGACACTTGGTCCCTAGTTGGCAGACCATTTGGGAAGGATTAGGAGGTGTGGCCTTGTTACAGTAGGTGTGTCACTGGGGTGAGTTTTGAGGTTTTGAGGTTTCTAAAGACTGTACCATCCCCAGTCTCTCTCTCTCTCTCTCTCTCTCTCTCTCTCTCTCTCTCTCTCTCTCTCTGCTTGTAGATCAAGATGTTGCTCTCTGCTATCCCAGTACATGCCTGTTTGCCAGCTGCCATATTCCTCACCATGATGGTCATGGACTCCTCCTCTAAAACTGTAAGCCCCAAAAAACTCTTTCTTCTATATTGCCTTGGTCATGGTGTCTTATCACAGCAATAGAAAAGTATCAAGACACTCCAATACACCATTCTCTACTCTAAAACAAATGATTAAAAAAAAAAAAAGAAAAAAGGCACCTACCAAACCTCTGGTCATAGAACTCTGCCCCGGTTTCCTATTGCTCTCAGGGTGAAGACACAACCTCTGTGAATGGGTCTCAGGACTCCACATGGCCAGGCACCTCCGACCTCATCTGCGCCACCTGCTCTCCCCTCTTGGGTTCTCCACACTGGCCTGCCTCAGTGTTTGTTCTTCCTGACATGGTCCTGCTGCATGGTGTTCCTCTCTCTTCCCAGCACGTGCTGTTCCTTCCCTTCCTTAGTTAGCGGTGACTCATCCAGGCCACCCAGTCACCCCTTCTTCAGGGAAGTCCCACACACAGTCATCGCTCTGGTTGAGACTGGGAGGTTTGTTGTGTTTGGGGGCTGTTTGTTTATTTCGAGAGCACTGGGCCGCGGTGGAGATTATGTTCACTGTTTTCTGATCAATTTCTGCTCCTTGAGGACTGTACACACCACAGTGAGAAGAGACTTTATGTGTTCTTCCTGTGCCTGTCTCAGCAGCTAGTGGCAAGTTGGCCTTCAATACTTGTTATAACATGAAAGGAATCGCAGAGAGTGAACATTAACAGGGTTGCCCACGTCAGGCCTTGTAGACATGACTGCTCAGGGCCCAGTCCTAGAAAGACTCATACAGCCACCTGACAGTAAGAAAGATGCTGTCTCCTTTAAAACTACCAAGTTGCCAAGGTTACAAATTATGTGACTTTTATTTTATCCTTTTTTTTAAAAAATATATGTCCCAGTTCCTTAGAGTCTCATCAGCTCCACCAGAATATAAGAGGAGACTGAAGAAGCGGCCTCCTTTGTCTATTCCCATCCTGCTAGGGCCCAGGTCCCTTGACATTTCTCTATTTACAGGAATGAAAACTAGAACCTACAGAAGGGTGTGTGTTTGCCTTTCCTTGAAGTGAAAAGTCTCTTCATCTCTCCACAGTATTCTTGAGACATGGACAATAGGGTTCATCGAAAGAAAGTGCTTTGGTCGCAATCCCTGTTGAACCCCAGCAATCTGGTGCCATGTTCAGAGGAAATCAGCTCTTCAGGAAAGAAACTGATGCTCTCACTCTTGTAGATGCTTAAAACAATGAAATGAGTGTGGAAACTGCAAATGAAAGTGTCTGTGAAGAGTGTGTACTTAGTGTAAAACAGCAGTTCACAACCTGTGGGTCACATATCAGATATCCTGCATATCAGATATTTACCTTATGATTCATAACAGTAGAAAAATTACAATTATGAAGCAGCAATGAAAATAATTTTATGGTTGTATATGGTGATATTTTGTTTGTACTCTAACAAATAAAGCTCACCTAGAGATAAAGTGCAGAGCTAGCCACTAGAGGCCAGGCATTGGTGGCACACACCTTTAATCCCAGAATTTGGGATCTCATACCTTTGCTCCAGTACTTGGGAGGGCACATGCCTTTAATCCCAGTACTTAGAGGAGAAAACAGGAAGTGATATAGCTGGCGGAGAGAGGAAGTGATAAGGCGAGTGGAGACAGGAGCTCAGCCCCTTTCAGTCTGAGGATTCCTAGAGGTAAGAAATCTTTCTATGGCTGGGCGGCTCTGCTTCTCTGATCTTTCAGCTTTCATCCTGACTCAGATTTTTATTATTAAGACCAATTAGAATTCGCACTACAGTTGGGGGCCACCGCAACATGAGGAACTGTGTTAAAGGGTAGCAGCATTAGGAAGGTTGAGAACCACTGGTGTAAAGCATATCAACACCTGAGTCCTTTTCTTTAAGAAGTAAGAGTGGTTTTCTGGTCTGATTCTGAAAGTACAGTTTCGCTGAGATTACATGCACATCAGTCAGTGCCTACACGCAGGGACTGGTGCACACCTCACCTATGGGAGTGTCAGGCTCTTTGGAATCTCAGCTACTTGGGAGCCTAAGGCAGGAAGGACAAAAGTTCGAGGCCAACCTGGGCAATTTACAAAGACGCCACCCCAAGCAAAAGTGAAAAGGACCTGGGAATAATGATGAATGAAAAGATACTTGCCTGCCATGCACAGGACCCTATGTTCAATTCCTAGCACCACTACATGTGTATTTTTCTTGCTGGAAAAAACTGTACAGCAAAATAACAGCAAAACAACACTAAAAAACAATACATAATCAGAGTTAAATAGAATAAAATTGCCTATAAAATGTTACCTTCTAAAAATCTGTTCCATTTTTTTCATGTAGCTATAATGTTATGATAAATACATATAAATAAGTTCTATTTAATTTGATATTATGTGTGTTTTCCTAATTGTTGTTCCATGATTATTAATATAAAATCATGAATTTGCCAAGGTGATCATTGTGAAAACTATGAAAAGTATGAAAATGAGCATGATCTTAACAAACTTTTGCTGCTCTAGAAATAACTGCACTTTCAATACAAGAAAAGAAGTTGGAATATTGTCTCTCCCACTTAGTAGCTCTTTCCTAAGCAAAACCAGCTTCACTTTTTAAATTTTTGCTTCTTCGTTAAAAAGGTTATTTTATTTTATTTGCAATAAGTGTTTTGTCTGCATGCCTGAATGCATATCTGGGCACCACTTACATGCCTGGTGCCTGAAGAAGTCAGAAGAAGGCACTGGATCCTCTGGAACTGGAGTCACAGAGGGTTGTGAGCAGCCATGTGGGTGCTGGGAATCAAACCTGGGTCCTCTGGAAGAGCAGTTAGTGCTCTTTAATGCTGAACTATTCCCCCCAACCCTAATTCTTCACTTTAAAATTCACTTTAAAGTTCACATTAATTAACTCATAGTTTATTAATGGACTGAAAGTAGCAATACCATCAGCTAAGGTAAGTCCTAAAGAGATTTAATGGATCTCTATTTTAATGATTTTCCCACTCATACCTTTTAGAGAAATTCCGAGAATGAAGTTATGGATTTAAAAGACAGAGTGTGTCTACAGAGCAAAAATTGCTTTCCAGGAGCCTGGCTCTGTTGGTGTGTGATGTGGCAGTGTGGAAGCCTGTGGCCTATCCCATCCTCTCCCACACCACACAGCAAAGTATCTAATTATACAGTGAGCTAATGGGTGTCAGAAAACCTGCTTGTTTACCCCATAGCAGATCTGCTTCTCCTTTAATGAGGAGGTAGCATACACACCTCCCAGCTAAGAGTGGAAGGAAGTCATAAGAACTCTGCTCAAGGTCAAGAAGGCTGAATGTGCTTCTTTGGGCTGCCCAACTGGGTCCAACACCTTTAACCACAGCACTCCCAAATCGTAAGCAGCCATTACTTTAATGAGCATGAGATTAGGGCCTCTCCAAAAGACCCAGACCTTTCAAACCACATTTTGGTTGAATCTAGAGCCTCACTGAGTCATGGTGGGTGTTTTTCTTTCGTGGTGACTGCTCTAAGCTTGAGTGAGTGTGTGCTCCAATTCTGGACAGTGGGATGTGAAAGTGACTCTTCTGGAGGCTTTGAAATAACTTGTATCCCACATAACATGAACTCGGAAAAGCATTTGTATAAAACAACTCGTCTAACACCAGCGCTATGTTGTAGCTTCTCCGGTGACTTGTCATGCTTCATATATTATTTACTTAGGTATCTATTTTATATTTCCTTTGAATTATAAACTCTGTTTGAATGTACTTCTTTTCTATGAAATACACTCCACAAATGACTTACTGAAAAATGCATAAATACATTTTTCCTCAAAACTATTAACCAAATTCACTTGCAGGTAGTATACATATTTTCCTGTTGTCTGCAAGGATTGTTAGTCTGCAATGAGAGAAATTTGACTCAAAAGCACTTAAACAATTGCTGTGGGATGTTCTGTATATTAAATGTGTTGCTCTGATTGGTTAACAAATAAAATACTGATTGGCCAGTAAGCCAGGCAGGAAGTATAGGTGGGACAAGGAGAGAAGAGAATTCTGGGAACAGGAAGGCCAAGTCAGGAGACGCTGCCAGCCATCACCATGAGAAGCAGATGTTAAGATACCGGTAAGCCATGAGCCACGTGGCAACTTATAGATTTATAGAAATGGGTTAATTTAAGATATAAGAACTAGATAGCAAGAAGCCTGCCATGGCCATACAGTTTGTAAGCAATATAAGTCTCTGTGTGTTTATTTGGTTGTGTCTGAGTGGCTGCAGGACTGGCGGGTGAGAGAGATTTGTCCTGACCATGGGCCAGGCAGGACCAGGAAAACTCAAGCTACAGCAATTCTTATAAAGCAATCATTTAATTGGGGTGGTTCTCTTACAGTTTCTGACGGTCAGTCCATTATCATTATGATGGGAGCATGCAGATGTGGTGTTGGCTGTATCTTGACCAGAAGGAAGCAAGAAGCTGACTGAGACATTGGGCAGTATCCTGAGCATAGGAAACCTCAAAGCTCACACCCACAGTGACACACTTCCTCCAACAAGGCCATACCCACTCCAACAAAGCCACACCTCCTAATACTGCACTCCCTGAGATTATTGGGGGCCAATTACATTCAAACTACCACACACACGAAGTGTGAAATGTGTCACTATAATGACATTAATGCTGTATACATCAGAGCTCAAATATGTCATCAAAAACTCATGTGTGTCTTCTTGCTTTGCCTACTTCACCCACGGGATTTCCTCCTCAGTCTGGATGTAGGACAGATATGGCAGTTACCATAGTAATATCCAGAAAAATAAAACAAAACCAAAACAGCATTCTTTGAATCACATCCTACCAGCCAAAGACTTGTTTTGAAGCTCTGAACCAAGTTATGGTCATGTTTTCATTGATCATGATTGGGGCACATGCCCCTGCATACTCAAAGCAGTTATGAACCAAGACAAAATTTCTATGGCAGATGCTAGGGTTTGGATCTGAAAGGCAAAGAGCAAACAAACAAAAGCCTGGTATTCACATAGTAGACGCAGAAAGGAGGCGGATGAAGCACATCATCTACAGACGCTCTCAAGGCTGCTCTCTCAGCACTTAGGAACTGGAGGAAGCCTCCCTGCCTCTGGGTTCGCAGATGCTGGCAGACACCAGCTGTGCAAGTGGACCTTTGTAAGGGCGGCAGGCAGAGGTCTGCCACGCCTCTCTGCTCATCATCCCCAGAACTTGATGTGCAGCTCATCTACACACAAAGCCTCTTTATAGTAAAATAGTAAATTAATAGCGTGTTCCTGTCTTCTCAAGAGCAGGCTCAACAGGTGCGTTTTCAAGGTCCTTGAGGTCTGGGGTACGTGTGCAAGGCAGGATTCTCGGGGCTTCTTCCAAGCGATGTCTTGTTGGGAAATGTGTAACTAAGGGAGCTGGTATAGAAGCCAAAAGTACACCCAAGACATGTGTGATGTTTTGGATGTGTGTGACCCCCCAAAGATGCATGTGTTGAAAGCGTAGTCTCCAGTGAGCCAGTGTTAAAAGGGTGGAGATTTAAGAAGGGATGCCCTGTGGCAGGTCGTCACATCATTGGGGACACTGAAGAGATAGATAAGCGCTTATGGCCCTAGTCAATCCCCAGGCTCTCTTTCTAGCTCCCTGTCTTGCCACATGATCATCCCTTCCTCTCACTTGTGCTCCATTATGATGCCATCTGCCACGAGTCAATGAAGCCAGGGATTGTGAGCTAATAAACCTCTTTTCTCTATGAAGTACCCAGTCTCAAACATCTTGTCTTAGTAAGGGACAGTACAGTTAGTCAGTGAAATACCAGTCAAATAAAAAAATAACCCATGTATTTACTTATGCTTTTGTTTTCCAATTCTAAAATTAACGTATTTAATTTGTGTGGGGGACATGTGTGGGTCAAGGAAGGAATGTGTGTGGAACTACAACATGCAGTAGTTTAGCTTCTCCGTGCAATCCCAACACTCAGGGAGCAGAGGTGGGCAGATCTTTACGAGTTTAAGGCCAGCCACATTTATATAGCTAGTTCCAGGCCAGCCAAGGCTACATAGTGAGACCCTGCCTCAAAATAAATAAATAAACAAACAAACTAACAGATAAATAAACATTTAATGACATATTTTACATAATAAAATACACCCCAAGTATCATTTTAGCATGTAACTAATTAGACATATTGATTAATAAGAAATGGTGAGTTTGGAACCCAGTGTGTGTTTCATTTCCAGGCCCCTCTGTTGAGACTAGTAATATCCCGAGTGCTGGGTATTTGCTATCATATGAGTTCGTGCAGAGCGCTTATTCTGATTTTTTCAGAGCAGCCTGACTTTTCAATGGTATTTGTTCCTTTGCCATATGTCTTGTCAGAACTCTTTCCCTGGTGGATGGAAATTGAAGTAGTTATGCATTCTAAAGTACTTACTCATATATTAGTAATAAGCAAGAAAATAAGTCTACTGTTGTCTTGCATCCAGGAGAAAGACTGCATCTGCAAGCAGTGTCCATATTGGAAAAACAGAGTCTGTATTGTCGCAAACTGCAGAGATGCACACACAGGGTCATCTCAGGGGCCTTGGCCTTGTCAGCCCAGGAGACATAGTCCCTAGTTTGGAAAGGGATTATGGCAAAATTTAGGGAGACCAGGAAACTAGTGGGCATTAGGGGTGGGAGTGAATGGGCCAAGTAGAGACCCTAAAAGATAAAAAAAAAAAAAAAAATTCAAAAGAGGATGACAATATAATAACAGACAAAATGGACAGGCTTCATAGTTAGGTTTGGGCCAGTTTCCAATAATACTATATCCACTTAGGTTTTTAAAAGAGAAAGCCTGCTTGCATTTCTTTTTTATGTTAATCTGGTGGGGAGGGTGCTGACCACAACACACACTCTGTACTGAGCCTTATCTGCTGCACCTGGCCCTGCCACCACACCTCTGCATTTCTGTTTAAAATAAAGGAACCATGTGGTATATATGAACAGCACACAATTGTAGATGGTCAAGGGCTTTGGAACCAGAAAGGCTAGATTTTTGAAAGTACTTCTTTTTCCTAAGATCATTCTTGTCCCCATAGGAGGCATTTGGGGTTACAAAAATGGGGGGGGGGGGTATGTAAGTAGGTGTTGCTTAACATCCTACCATGCTCTTCCCACCACAATCATTGGCCTAAACTGCCAATGATGCCAAAGTTGAGAAATGTTAATTTAAATACTGGTCACATCACTGGCCATGGGCCAGAGAGATGGTTCAGAGAGATGACCTGAGTTTCAACCCTGGAGCCCACATAGTGGAAAGGAGAGAACCAACTTCCTCAAGTGTCCCCTTGTTAGGATCCTGCCCTCACTCCTGCACATGCGCAGCTTGGGTCTTGCGTTTTATGTCATCAGGGTGCGCTAGCAACTGCGTAAGCAGCAATGGTCACACAATCTGCACCTTAAAAGCCGGATGCGGACCCCACCCTCTCTCTCAGCTCCCCTCTCTCCCCAACCCCACCACCTTTCTCTCTCTCCAGGCCTGGCTCTCCTCTCTCTTTTCCTTCTAATAAAGCTCTGAAAACTAACACTGGGTTCTGTTGTGACCATGACCTTTCCACGAGATAACCAGCGCCATGTGCCACAAACCAGTGCGGCAACCAGCGCCGTTTTATCATCCTTTCACCCTGACCTCATATGTGTACCTAGGTATGTGTGCACCTACATGCAGACAGACACACAAGGTTAAAATGGTCAATGTAAGAAAGCATCGGATCGTGTACTTGAGCTTGGCCTCTCTGAATCTCATTCCATCCTCTCACATGAAGAGGGGAGGAACCCCGTAAGATGGCACGGCTGGTAAGGGGAAAGGCACTTGCCACTAGGTTTGTTGAAGTGAATCCAAGCCCGGCAACCACCATGGTGGAAAGAGAGAATCTCTCCCACCAGAAGTCTCTAACCTCCACAAGCACGCGCGCGCAGAGTAAATAAATGTGATAAAAGGATAGGGAAAAGAATGCCTGTGCTGCAGTAGTGATGCATATGACACTGCAGTGTCACACTCAGGGAACAACACAAACAAGCTGACCCTCAGAACTTGCTGCAAAGCTGGAGGGTGCCTGCAGGGTTAGGATATGCAAACACTGCTCCATATGTGCCTCGGAGCCTCCGACTTGAGGGTGTTGGACTCCCTTGACCACTCAGTTGGATGGGATGGATCACTTGGACACACAAATACAGAGATCCTTCCTAAGAACTCATCAAAATCCAGTAGATTTATTGGCCACAGTTTGCTTTCTTGGTTAAACTGAGGTGTCACAGACAGCTAGCTGGGAGCCAAGACTATGATGGGACTGGTGGCCCAGCATCTCCAGAGAGCTCTGACAGGGAGGATAATAGCCTTACTGGATGTAATGAACCATCTAACGTCACTCTTCCTGGAACAGAAAGCCTGACTCTGGCTTTCCAGAAACACGGGATACTTAAAAGCCCCACTCCCTCGACTGTTGCCAAAGCATACAGCTAATGTGCCAGAAACTCCTTCATCAAATGCTCCTTCTACACATGCGCCAAAGGTCTGTCTTTTTCTTTTATAAACATATTTTCTTTGCTTTTTTTCTTATATCAAGAAATTTTTCATAACTATAATGTAAAAAAAAAAAACCCAATCAAATATGGATCTAAATGCCAGACAAACAACTCCATTTTTCCTGGTTCAGGGTTCTGTATTATTTTACAGACGATAAGTCTGAGTTGTAACTAAAAATAGCAGGCATTTATTGCTTAGGTATGTTGGCTGGGCACCTTATCCCCATTTTACAGTTGAGAAAGTGAGTCTAGAGAGGTCAGGGTGCCACAGAGATGAGAAAGGGACAGTGCAGATTTGAAACTGCAGCTCTTGGGATCTGAAGCCTGACCTGATGTGGCTCCCCCAGCACTGTGGGGAAAGGGGCGATTTAGGAGACTAAGGATGTTGTCTGTGATTTTTGTGATTTTTTTGAGGGCTTTGCAGGAGACAAAGAGTACTCAGGTAGAGGAGCAGATTCTATGGGATGTAATTAGTCAGAATCGCACGCCTGATCAGCTCACACAGCCTCGGGCACTAAGTTTGTTCTCCATGGTCAGAATGATTCTTATTTGGATGATTATGTATCTACCTCCTCTATATTGGATTAATGGATTTCTCTCTCTTCTTCCTTCCCACTCTCTCCCATCCCTCTGTCTCCCATCCCTATGTCTCCCCATCCTTCTTTCTCCCCATCCCTCTGTCTTCCATCTCTCTCTCTCTCCATCCCTCTCTCTTATAAGGGTCTTGTCATGTAACCCAGGCTCAACTCAGACCTGAGATCCTCTTGCCTTAGCCTCCTGAGGGCTGGAATTACAGGCCCCTTCACTGCCCAGACTGAATATTGATTTTTGCTAAATTATCTTCTATCCAGGACCCAGTGCAGAGGTTGACATACACAAAGTCCTCAGAGATACTTTGTTCAAAGAACAGGTGAGTAAGCTGGGCTCAGGGCAAGTCAAAGTGTGGGCTCAGGATCCCATGACCAAGTTCCCAGACCAAGTTCTCAGCACAAAGGAGATTGATTTGCCCCAGAGGGACAGAGGGCAGGGACTAAAAGACAAAGTCGGGAGATAAGGAAGAGGGAGAAGGGGAAGGGAACCAGGGAAAGAGGGCAGGGGTGTGTGTCCTGCAGGACAAAGGATTGTCTCTGGATAGAGAGGAGACAGATGTGGCTCATAGGAAAATGGTGGTTTATAAAGAAAAATGGAAACCCCCATGGTAGGATGAGGTGTTTCATTTTAATTGGACATGTTAATTAGGTGAGCCAAAGGGGACTTTTGATTGCTGGATTTCAATACTTCAGCAGCTGGCCTTTGGTAGTCAGCCTCAGGAGGAGGGAGTGGTCAATAAGGGACTAGACCTTGGTGGTTAGCTTTAGGAATGTGACCTAACAGCTCTTAGCAAGGCAAGGATCGGGGACAGAAGGGCAGACCTGCTGGAGCATGTTTGCCAGGCCTGGGCTGGCCAGAGAGAATGTGAGTTAGAGGACAGCCCGGGCAACAAAGTAAGATTTAAAAAAAAAAAAAAAAAAAAAAGGTAGAAAACCAAGTCCTCAGTTTTAAGTTTAGATAGTCAGTTTAAAAAAGCTCTGAGCCAACATTGTCATGGACTGCTCACCAGACAATCATCATTTCTCCGTGGCCAGACCAGAAGAACATACACTGTGGGGTGTTCAAATCCCATGGCTTCTAGCACAACCCTGGCACCAGAGAGGCACTCAGGCAATAGTTACTTTAGAGAAAACAGAACTCCCCTGCAGCTTTCACTGTTTTCATGGGGAAGGGGTGAGAGATGTCCGGGGAATGTGGAGTGGATGGATAAAGAATTGCTCTTTCTCAGAGACTGAAAAACCCGAATGCCTGTCCACAAAGTTGTCTTGGTTTTGCCTTTTTTTTTTGTTGTTGTTAAATTTATTTATTATGTATGCAGTGTTCTGCCTGCATGTATGCCTGTAGGCCAGAAGAGGGCACCAGACCTCATTACGGAGGTTGTGAGCCACCATGTGGTTGCTGGGAATTGAACTCAGGACCTTTAGAAGAGCAGCCCATTTATACTCTTGGAGAGTATCCGAGAGCTCCTGTTTCCCCGAGTTCTAGAACTGACCTGTTACAGATAGTCTTCGGAGCCCTGAAGGACGGGTGGGGCCAAAGTCACCTTAGAAAAGTGGCAGCCTCATCTCGAAGCCTTCACAGTTCTGTGGCCACAATGTGATTTCTCTCTTCTTTCCCATATCCCAGAGAGTTTTCGGGATGCCTCCAGGAGCCTCCCATGCATGGACAGCAAGGCCACTCAGTCACCCAGGAGAGCTGTCATTTCTTCTCTTTTGCTCTGTCTCATGGCACACCTCTGGGGTTATCTGTCCTTGTCATAGCTGTCAATGTGAACTGTGTCCTGTTTCTGGCTGCCCTGCGCTGTCAACCTCTCAAAGGGCTTTGACTGAAAGAGTGCCTTCCAGGCTTGCTCACAGTGAGACTTCCAATCCAGGGGGACATGGAATAGAAAGCCTTCAGTGTGTCTTTACAAGGCTTTATAATTTACTTAAATATTTGTATATATTTACATTGTATGTATTGGTGTGTTATATACATACATACATATATGTGTGATATATATATATATATATATATATATATATATATATATATATATATCTCACTCCAGTTTCCATATAGTGCAGTCTCTGTATAAAGTTCAATTCAAAGAAATATAATCTATCCACAAAACTTTCATTAAAAGGCATTCCGATTCTTGTACACCCCTCTTAAAGGTAACTCCACACCATTTGCAATGCTTCTTGAGCTGTTTTGAACTTTCCACATGAGAAGTCACAAACCTGTTCCTCAAGCCCAGGTCTATGCCTTTACTGTGCCTTTAGGAACTTGGTTCATGTATATTCTCCTGATTCAACAGTTAAGAGAGGGTGAGGGGAGGCAAAGGCTCACCTTTGTGTGTCAGAAGAAAAGGGAGAGCAGGGGAAATGCAGAGAGCGATGCATCAATAAATCTCTATCTGCCTAGCATATGATTTTATTTTGTAGGGGTTTCTTTGTGTGTGTGTTTCTGTGGAAGGGTGCAGGCACCTGTGTGTGTGCATACATGTGGAGAGCAAATAGCAACATCAGGTGTCTCCCTTGATTGCTCTCAACCTTATTCTTGAGGCAAAGTCTCTCATGGAACCCACAACTTTCCAATTGAGCTAGACCGGTGGCCAGCAAGCCCCAGTGATCCCCCGGCTCCTTCTGCCCAGTGCTGGTACTGCAGGTGTACACACTGTTCGGCTTTTTGATATGGGGGCCTGGGAATGTGAACTCAGGCATTTGGTCAGCTGAGCTATCCTGCAGGCCCTGTGAGGTGTGTGTGTGTGTGTGTGTGTGTGTGTGTGTGTGTGTGTGTGTGTGCCTGTGCACGCGCATGTGTTCATGAATGAGTGTATATTCCTACTTCCAGTACTGTACTTGGAGATTTCTTACATTTTAGCTCAGAGAATTGCTTCTTAATGCATAGCTCCTGCAGTAGTTACCTATTTCTACCTTGGTTACAGCTCGATTGCTGCAAAGAGACGCCATGACCAGGCAACTTTTGTAAGAGGAAGCATTTATTTGGGGGCTTGCATACAGTTTTAGAGGGTTAGTCCATGATCATCATGATGGGAAGTAGACAGGCACGGTCCTAAAGCAGTAGTTGAGAGCTTTACATCCTGATCTGCAGACAACAGCTGGCAGAGAGAGAGAGAGAGAGAGAGAGAGAGAGAGAGAGAGAGAGAGAGAGAGAGAGAGAGATTGTGCCTAGCATGGGCTTTTGAAACCTCGAAGCTCACTCTCTGTAACACATCCCCTCCCATAAGAACATATACACCTCATAATCCTTCCAAACAGTTCCACTGAGAACCAATTATTCAAACATTTTCAAAATGGGAGCATTCTCATTTAAATCACCACAATTGCTATCTAAAAAATTGCCCCAAACTTAGTGGTTTAAAGTAGCATTTATTACCTCTTGATTTCTGTGAATGGCTTTCAGATGCCACTTCCTGGACGACCCTGAGTCCAAGTTTCATAGGAGGCAGCTGAGCTACTAGCTGAGGCTGAGTTCTTTTCCTAATGCTACTGGAAGTGAGGTGGGAGTCTCTTTCAAATGCCCTTATGTAGATGTTAGGTGCCTTAGTCCTTTGTCCCATGTCCATTGACGCCTCTGACCCCCACCATAGTGTTAATCATGGCATAGTGATTAGTTTTCCTCAAAGGAAATGAGGGGGGGGGAGCAGAGGGTGAGGGTGAGGGTGGAGGAGATGAGGAGGAAAGAGCATTCCCCAAGAAGATGTCCAAAACCTTTCTGTAACTCCATCTTGAAAGTGATAGCCTTCTGCTCCCATGTTCTGTTCATCACAGGAGAGGCAGTAGGTTCAGCCCATCCTCAAGAAGAATGGATTACACAAGGTGGTAAATGCCAGTGCGTACGGGCCATCGGGTATGAGGCATTGATGAAGCCTACTGCTATCACCTACCTTATTCTTTTTAGCACATGGAATTCTAGCACATATATTTTTTCTTACCAGTCATGGTTTCTAATTTATTTCATCCTCATGTTTTGCATTTTATCTGATGGGTGTGCCCTTTTCTCTAATGTTTTACAATGATGTTTAACACTTTGTCAGGACTTTTATCTTGCTGCCACCTCACCCAGAGAATAAGACGAGGTAATATACTTTCTTCCCTGCCTACATCTTCGTGTTTCTCAAAGACATCTGACACCCTAGTCTGAGATACAGGTCAGAAACAGACACATGTGTCTTTGGACCATGCAAGATTTGGCTAGTCTGCTTTTTTGTTGTTGGTGGTGGTTTTTCAAGACAGGGTTTCTCTGTGTAACAACCCTGGCTGTCCTGGAACTTTCTCTGTAGCCCAGGCTGGCCTTGAACTCACAGAAATCCACCTGCCTCTGCCTCCTGAGTGCTGATATTAAAGGAATGAGCACCACTGCCCCACTGGCTGATCTGCTTTGAGATATGCTGCAGGCCTTAAAAACACAGGGATTTCAGAGGCTTAGTGTGAAAAAAAAATTTTAAATCAATGGCTTATAATTATTACATTGGTTATGTTTTAAAATGATAATATTATGAATATACTGGATTAAATATAGTATGTTATTAAAATTAATTTTTACCTGTTTCTTTTGGTCCTTTAAATATATCTACCAGAAAAATTTTGAATCACACATTTATTATTAAATTTACACATTTACACTCATGTGTGGCTCACAGACATTGTTTGCCAGTTTGCCTTGTGAGTCTGTCTACTGAACAACACAGCTATGGGCTGTTGTGACTTGATTTTCAACATCGTCTTCATTTTCTTTGTAATAGTTTCTTAGCTCTTGACTCAAGCACCCTTTTTCCACTTATTTTTTTTGCTATGGCAATGGCAACCTTAAGTAATTCTTTATGTAAGTCAGTGCTGAGGATATAGTTTAATTGGTGCAATGCTGGCCTGGCATGCCAAGGCTCTGGGTTCAAACCCAGTGCGGGCAGAACAGTCAGTAGAGGTAAGCTTTTCTAAGTCCTTGCATGTCTACAATTATCTTTATTTTTCTCCTTTTGATTGATATTTTGGATAGGCAGGTACTGCTTCAGTTTATTTGATAATCCATTGCTGGCAGTTTTGATTCACTATTGATAATCTGTTCATTTCTTCCCTGACTAAAGTTTGCAGACTTTCTCTTTTTTTCTTGCAGCCCAGACTTCTCAGGAAGCTACACTGAGGAGTGTTTGTTTGTTGTTTGTTTGTTTTTTTATTAATTCTGTTTGGTATTCAGGAACCCTCCTTATGAAGGCTTCCTGAACTAAAACTCATTACTTTACTCTGAGATTTGTTTTTGTTTTAATTCCACTGATTGCTTTTATCTTTTTCTAAATCTCTGATAACCAGACAACACTGTTGGAAACTTCAAATCTCCCCATGATGACTTTTATCTGCTCTCTTATTTTCCATCACTCTAGGAAAAACACCAAAGCTCAGTCTCCCCCCCCCACACACACACACAGGTTTTCTGTTGAGTCTATTCTTCTGCTGCTAATTGAGTTTGTGTTGTGTTATCTCTTAGTTATCTTTGCTGTGGAATTCTGGAATCGAGGAAGAAAGATAAACTGATACCTTCCAGTCTGCCCTTCAGTGTTTGCTTATTTATTATTTTTGTTTTGGGAACACAGTAGGATTCACTTGGCCTGGGTAAGAAGAAGATAGAGCAAAAGAAGCCTGCATAAGTGTGGAGCTGACTACACCTTCAGGGCACCAGGACTGAAGATACTTGGGACTTCACAATCACCAAGTTGACTGAGCCACTTCTCAGCCACCAAATTCATGGGTGTCATACTTGCAAAGCTCCATTCATTTGACACAAAGATCTTCCTGCACCGAGGAACTGGGACTTGGTTCTGAGAGACACTTGTTAAAGGCTCCTCATGCCACAGGTTGGTACAGACAGAGCTGGGAACCTGGCCAGTGTCAATCCTGACCATTGTACCCCACAGTTCACAAAGGCAGCTTATGTACCTGTCCAGAGCCTAGACAGAGTCAAGAGCAAACATGTGAATGTCCCTTGGAAAGGGCCATTTCTAAGGTCCTTTACAGCAGAACTTCTTAAAATTTTTCACTCACAATCTCAAGCCAAAGTCACTGGGTGGGCATTTTATTTTTAATGAAACTTAAGTCATCAATTCAAACAGTAATTTTAAAAATCAAATATTCTAATACAATATGACCCAAAGATGTACTAATCTGATAGCTTACATGATTGGAATGATGTCTATAATTGAACCACTATGCTTCTGTAAGAGCAGAAAAATCTGTGTGGACAGCAAAAACACTATTGTTTATAGTGCAACATAGTCTGGAATCTGAGCGGAGTTGTCGCGGGCAAGTGTGTTGTTTACTGTTGGCATGAAAGCAAGCTCGGGGCAAAGTGTGTATATTGTGTGTTCAGAATCAAGAACTGCACTAAAGTCATTAGATTCTGCCAGAAAACACCTCACATTCACTAAGCATTTGGTTTTGAATTCATTTTTGGGTTTTGCACACTGAGAAAACGTTCTACAGTTGCCAATATTTTCCAGCCCCACATCCAGTTACATGAACCCACATGGGTTTGCAAATCACAGGCTAAGAAGCTGTACCTCAAAACGTCAGTTGCCACATATGTAGATCATAGCTTCAGATTTTTGAATTTGTGTAATTTAACTTTAAATGTCTGTAGAGATCTGGAAGCTAGGATGAGACCGTGGGGCAGAGGGAGGAGGAGGAGGCCTAAAGAGGAGTGGGACAGCAGCGCACATGCGATGTGAGAGTTGTGGTTTGACGGAGAAATATCCCCCCCGTGGGCTCATGTATTGAACATTTGGTACCCAGTTTGGTGGTACTGTTTGGGGAAGTTACCAGCCCTTTAGGAAGGTAGCACCTTGCTGGAGGAAGTGCATCACTAGGGGAAGGTTTAAGTGTTTATAGCCCCACCCCACTTCCTGTTCTCACTCTCTGCTTCCTGTATGTAGATGAAACCGTGATCGACCAGCTTCTGGCTCCACCACCACGTCTCGTCTTGCTCACCTCTGTGATGCATCTGTTTCTTCAGGAATGGAACGCCATCACGAACCCTTTCTCTCCTAAGTTGCTTTGGTCATGTACTTTATCACAATAACAGAAAAATCACTAATACAAAAGTAGAGGGAGAGAATGCTGGAGGGGCAAGGTTTAACAGAAATGGGGTAGGGAAGGAGGATTAACTAAAATAAGAAATAATATGAAGAAAACATATGGAAACTTAATTGTAAAACTAATTTAAATATAATTCGCCGGGTTATAGTGGCGCACGCCTTTAATCCCAGCACTTGGAGGCAGAGGCAGGTGGATCTCTGTGAGTTCGAGGCCAGCCTGGTCTACAAGTTCCAGGACACAGAGAAACCCTGTCTCGAATATATAATATTTAAAGAGAGAGGTTTAAAGAAAAATAACCTATGTGGTGTAGAAAATGCTGAGCCCAGAAGCCATAGGGTCCTTTTCCTGTGCCTACATGTGTTATTATTATATTAGCTACATGTCTGCTGCTGTGGTAAAACATCATGGCCAAAGGTGACTTAAAGAAGGAATATTTTATTTTAGTTTATGATTATGCATAACGGCAGGGGAGGTGTGGCAGCAGGCGGCCTGCAGGAAGCAGAGATACAACATCTCAAAGCAACAAACACAGAGCAGAGAGACAATCGGAAGCAGGTGAGGCTATGAACTCTCAAAGTCCAGCCAGTTGAATGTGCTTCCTCCAGCAAGGGCCCTGAGGTTTCCATAAACATATGCCACGCAGCACACACACGTGTTTCTAACACCTGAGCCTATGAGGCATAGTTCTCAATTCAAATCACCACTCTTATCTTACATAATTATTGCAAATAGAAGCAAATTCATTTTTTCTGCCAAGAGGAAATTTAATTAAAATAAACTGCTTTATAAAATAGAATTTGTATATCTACCAATTACCTGCAACTTAGAAACACAATGAAGCTTCTCTAAGACAATTAACATAATGGAGCTGATAATGTAGACAGATATGCTGTAGATAACACATTTAAATACTGAAATGGAAAACCACTACATAACCAACATCATATGGTTGTTAGGTATTTAGCCATAAAAGGATTTAAAAAGGAAGGGTCTGTGTTTAGAGCCATTATTTTTCAAACAAAACAAATAAATCTTTAAAGAGGTTAAAAGCCATCGCAAAGCTACACAGAGAACCCTGTCTCGAGAAAACAAAAACAAAAACAAACAAACAAAAAAAGAGGTTAAAAGCCATATCAGACTCAAAGTGGCACTGTGGTGAAGAACTTGCCAAAGTGAAAAACTGCAAAGTCGAAAACCAACTTCTCTTTGAAAAAGCTCCCCCAACCAGGGTAAGTCTGGGTTCAGCCAGGCTTCCGGTGAGCAGGTAATGGAATCTAAGTAAAACAGTTGGTGGAAGTCAAAATGGTTAGGAGAAACCAAAAGCACTCTGGGACCCAGCTCTTTGCTCAGGACTTATTCCAGATATATCTGTGAAAATGTTGTTTTTGTTTGTTTGTTTTGTTGTTATTGTTAGTTTTGGTTGGTCAGTTGGCTGTTTGGGGATTTTTTTTGGTTTGGGTTGGTTTTGTACACAGGGACTTATTGGATAGCTCAGGCTAGCTTTGAAGTTGTAACCAACAACCTCCTGAGAATAATTGTTTGACTTGTGAGCTGAAGGAGATGCTTTTTCTGGGAATATTATTTTTACTTACAAGATGAACAACAGGTATTTGTGGGTATAGGGTATAGCTGAAGAGTACCCTATTCTGAGAAGGCTAATCAAACACTTCTTTGCCAACTGTGTATCTAAAGAGACAGGTTGTCTACATACAATTCTTCAGACAAAAATAACAGACAGAAACTAAGTGAGTCAGGAAACATGAAAATCTAGTTGATATCCATCAAGTCAACCTTCTAAAAATGTAAAACAATGCCACTCTTAGTTTTTTTTTTACTTTGTTTTGCTTTTCTTTGGAGAAATATAGTTAGTATAAAATGTGGTTTATATAAATATTTACCGAATTTGCTATTGTTGTTTTTACATGAATTAATGATTATTAAAAACTTTATTAGTTTTATTATCCAGTGTGATGAACATATTTAATCTTTATAAATAGAATTTCTTTGGAATATTCAATAATTTTTTAGAATAAAAGGAAGTCTTGTGACCATAAATTTCAGCACTCTCTTTCTGAATTTATAGTAAGTAGTAGGTAATGAGTAAGCCAGTGTCTGGAAAGCCTTGAATTTTTTTATTTGAATGCATACTACTAAACTCATTGAGGTCCTTTTGAGACATCATCTATGATGGTTGATTTCATGTGCCAGCTTGGGTAGGCCACAGTTCCCAGATATCTGATCATATATTATTTTAGACACATCTTTGAGAGTACTGGGGTTTTTTTGTTTATCCACTTTGGTTGGTCAGTTGGCTGTTTGGGACTTTTTGGTTTGGGTGGGTTTGATCTTTAAGAGACAGGGACTCCATATAACCTTGACTGGTTTGAAGCTGCAATCCACAGCTTCCCTAATGCTGATATTACAAGTATATACTACCACACTGAATTAAGAAAAACAATCTTGTAAGTGAGAGTAATAATAAATTTGGTAGACTTTGAATAAAGCTTATCACCATCTATTCTGTCAATAAGGCTCCTGCAAATCAGCTGAAAGTCCCCATAGGATAAAGACTGGTCCTTAAATAGAAGGAACTCAGAGGCAGACAGTCTTTGGACAGGAACATCAACACCAGCTCTTCCTGGTTCTCAGCACAAGGCCCACCTTATAGATTTTAAATTTCTCAGCTTCTATAATTCTATGAGTCAATTCTTTAACATCAAGCCTTCACTCAAAATACATACATGCAACTGTTCTGTTTCTCTAAAAAGCTGCCTAACACGTATTAGTCTTATCAGTAGGAGATATATACATACATATATACTTTTTTACACACCACATTTATGTATAACAATAATAATTAAGAAAAAGTCATGAGGCCGGGCGATGGTGGCGCACGCCTTTAATCCAGCACTCGGAGGCAGAGGCAGGCGGATCTCTGTGAGTTCGAGGCCAGCCTGGACTACCAAGTGAGTCCCAGGAAAGGCAAAGCTACACAGAGAAACCCTGTCTTGAAAAACCAAAAAAAAAAAAAAAAAAAAAAAGAAAAGTCATGAATTTGAGGGGAGTCGGGGGGATGCTGGGGGAGTTGGAAAGGAAGAGGGAGGGGGCAGGGAAGAAAGGATGCAAGAAAGGAATACTCACAAGTGAAATTCTCAAAAAAATTAAATTTAATTAAAAATACATAAAGAATTCATAATAGCAGCCAGTACATTCTTGATGGACTAGAGGTTAAAAGCAAGGGAAGAGAAAATTGTTCTAACTAAGTATATAAAATACCTTGAAATACACCAGTAAACATAGATATGGCTATGTGAAGTAATAGTGCTATACCTAATGTCCATGCCTACAACATCTGGAAAAGCACAAAATAGTTTCTCTTTTAAACAGCTCTCCTTGACCCTCCCCCTCCCATTCAAAGGACCGTCTCCATCCCTCAAGGCTTGAACTTTCATTTTCTCAGTTTCTCTAGTTTTGAGAATTCTTTGTAAGTAAGGTGTTAATGACTTCACACTTCCCCAAACAATTTACACCTTAAATGACAACTGAAGAGGGAAACAGTGTTTTGCCTCGAAGTAATTAATCTCTACTATGGGTAGAGAGACCCAGAGCACCTGAGTAGGCAGGGGAGCGCTAAGACAGGGCCTTTCTGAGGCCTACCAAACAGGCTCAAGAAGTCGACTACCTACCTACTCCACCTCTGCCTCCACTTGCATAGAGGGCACTCTTATGGAAGTTTCACGGATGTAGTTGCCGGAGCATGTTGCTGACACATCACAGGAGACAGTGCATGATAATGGTTATGTGAGACACAGTGAAGGCCTGAGCTGGGCACATTGTACAGAAGAGCTAGTGGCTGCCATCCCACATCAGCTCATGGAGCCAGATGTCACGGAGATACTGTCAGGAACTGCACACATGTCTAAATAATTTAATACGTTTTTTATTTCATTGTATGTATATGGGTGTTTTGTCTGCATGCACACCATGTGTGTGTGGAGTGTCTGTGTAGGCCAGAAGAGGGCATCAGAAATCCTGGAACTGCAATTATGGGCCTCGCGTAGGTGCTGGGAATTGAACCCGGGTCCTCTGGAAATGCAGCCAGGGCTCTTAACTGCTGAGCATCTCTCCAGCCACATGTCCAAATAATTTTCTGGACAAAAACTTACAACCACCCATGATACAAACAAGGTAAATCATATAATGTAGCTGTTTTAAAGTCACCTGTATGTGGCCATGCATAGTAATGCACACCTGTAATCTTTGCATTCAAAGGGCTGAGGTAGGAAGATTCTGAGTCTGAAGCCAGCTTGGGCTACATAGTACAACCCTATAGCAAAAAATTAATAAATTAAAAATAGTATAAGCTTCACTGCCAAATACTGTAATATGCAGCCATAACACAATAAGTAGGATTCAAATTTTCAACTGTATAAAAATATGATTTGAATTACTATAAGGGTAATAAAGAGACCATGAGACAATGGCAATAGACTTTTTTCCCCTTGCTTGCCCATTTAAATCTGATCCCAATCCTGGTTTGGTTGCAGTTGCTCACCGTAGCTTGACTATCGATGGTGACAATTTGGGGTCCAGTTGGCTAAGAACTCCAGGACAGAGGGAAGTTCCCAAGCATTCCTTCATTGGCTGTCTTCCATTCTATTGATCTAGCCCAAAGTCTAGACTGAAAACAGCCTCTCAGCCTTCCCTGCCATATAAGGAATTGCCCCAGGAACTTCATTTTCACAAACATTCAACAGGGAGTAGATCCATGGCCAAATAGCAACTACTTAACACAATATATCCGCATTGTCACTACAGTTTTGTTTTTATGTTTTTCATGTATGTGGTGTGTGTGTGTGTGTGTGTGTGTGTGTGTGTGTGTGTTGTGGTAGAAGCCAGGGGCCAGCATTGGCTGTCTTCTCCATCACTCTCCACCATATATCTGTTTGAGGCAGAGGCTCTCATTGAATCTAAAGCTTACTGACTTAGAGGAGTGGCCAGCAGCTCTGGGCATCCTCCTGTCTCAGTCTCCCTGGTACTGGGATTCTGGCACGTGCTGCTGTGCCTAGCATGGGAGCTGGAGAGGAAAACTCATATGCTTACGCTGGCACAGCAAACACTTCTCTAATTTTTATTGTGGAATATATTAAACACAAAAGCACATGCAAATGAGAACTTTAAATAAATGGAGAGTTGGAAAAATAAACAGAACTCCAGGATGAAAGACCACAAAATGAAGGGGAAAGATAAACCATTCTCCACACGCTAATTCACAGATTCGAATTATTCTAACTCAAATCTCACAGGACATTGTTTTGGGAATGCAAACAAACGAAAAAGTTCTAGAATTATTATCCAGCAGGATGCTATAGCAAAACAATGTTGGGAAAAGTTGGAAAATGACAAGAACACATGCCTAACCTAAAAAGAAAACTAAAATAAAACTGAACAAAGAAAAAAGCTACATAAAAACTTACCCCCCCCCCCGTGTGCACCGGGACTCTGCATCACCTAGAGACACCTGCATGCACAGACAGTGTGCACCAGGGACTCTGCATCTCCTAGAGACACCTGCATGCACAGACTGTGTGCACCAGGGACTCTGCATCTCCTAGAGACACCTGCATGCACAGACTGTTCATAGCAGCTCTGTCCACAGTAACCAGGAAATGGAGTCATCCCTGATGCCCAGCAACTGATGGATGGAACATAAAAATGTGGTTTATATACACAATGGAGCTTTATCCAGCTATGAAGAAAAATGAAGTTATGAAATTTGCAGGTAAATGGATGAAACTAAAAAAAAAAATTAAACAGTGTGAGGTAGCCTAAGCTTACAAAGACAAACACCACGTGTTTCTTCTTATATTCAGGTCTTAGCCCTAGCTCTTGAGTTGTATGTGTTTAACCTGGGGTACCAGGAAGGTAGGAAGGGATTAGTAGGAGAGGATTATCTTAAAGGAGGGGGGCCGGGCAGCAGCACATAGGTAAAATATGGAAAAGGGTGAATATCGGGAGTAGAAAGGTTCAAAAATAGAGAAGGATAGGATATGAGAGAGTCAAGGGAACGAATGGGTGGGAGGTTCGTTAGGATGAATGGGTGTGAGCAAACACTCAGAAACCTGCATATCTGGTTATGCTATTAAAAAAACAAGTGAACTGTGAAGGTCAAAAGTGGTAACTCTACTGCTAGACAGTGTCAGTCCTAGAGTAATGAGTCACTAACCCAGAACTCCATATTGATGTAACCAACCGTCCCACCAAATAAGAACACAGAAACAATGCAAAAGAGAAAGCCGAGAGGTCAGAGCTCAGAGCCAAAATCTCACCCTTCCGCCTGCGGTGTCCCAGCCTCCCGAATGAGAGCCCTATTTCCTGACTGTTCGTCTATTTAAAGAGACAGAACAAGCCACAGCTATCTCACCTCACCAGTTCCTCAGCTGGTCCTGTTTCCTCAGACTGGAAGCTTCTGTGTCCTCATCCCAATAGCTCTCAGCTGAACTGTGTTGCTCCAAAGCCTGAAAGCTTAACCAGCCAAATGCTTCTAGTTTCTGGGTCTCACGCCCTATATATCTTTTTGCTTTATATCACCACTCCCTGGGATTAAAGGCTGGCTTTCTGGGATTAAAGGCGTGTGCCACACCGACACACTCTTGCTATGGCTCTAATAGCTCTGACCCCGGGCAACTTTATTTATTAACATACAATCAAAATCACATTTCAGTGTAATTAGATTACCACCACAACTCCAACGCCAGGTGTGACGCTCCTCTATGTTGTTGGTCATGGGTGAGGGGGTGCTGGAGTCGCACTTGTGCAGCAGGGATGCAGAGTGGCTGCCATTCTGTCCTGTGCAGTCGTAGGCTGTGGAGCTAGGCTGGGCTGAACAGAGAGAGGTCTCTGGTTGGGTTGCTTAGGTCACTAGTACTGGACTGACCACGTGGAGGACCACGTGTTTGCTGACTGCTCACTGGCGTGGCTTTCCCGCCTCACTGTGCCCAGCCCTCTGAGACTCACCCATGGGCCTGTGTCACTGACATCTTGGGTAGAGGCAGATGTGTGGACAGAAGGTGGTGGTACCCCCAAGTTAAGCTGTATGATCACAAATGCTCTGGCTGAACTGGGCCTGGGCCTTGGTCGTAGGTAATGTTGGGGACCTGAGAGTACACAGCCCAGTTCTTCTCAGTGCTTTCTGTCATGGGGTGAACTGTGCAGCAGGCCCCTCTTCCGAGGCTTCCAGGTGAAAGGCTACCTTCTGTGATCCAGGAGGGACACTCAATAAAACAAAAACTCCTAAATATGGGAAAGAGATCCGTAAGAAAGAAGGCACTGGCCTGCGGTGGAGAGATGTAAGAACAGTCAGGGAGAGTAACCGGCATGCATAATATGCAAAAAGAATCATCAAAGAACAAAATTTATTAATAAAAAAGCCCAACTAAAATCTGTATCATAGCAAAAGGTTGAAACACAAGTCAGATATCAGCATACATACCCATGAAACAAATTATAACATGGTATTTAATATTTACTTTTAGTATTATAAATGAACTCAGTCTATAAAGGAGGCATTATAAATCAATTAGAAAAGGAATTGCTAATCAATAAGAAAGGAACTTGGTCTAGGTAGTAAAAGGATTCTAGGATTCAGATTCCTGCCTCACAATAGCAAACCAGTTCAACCAGAATGAAAGAGCTAAACATAAAAAAACAGATAACAACCAAAAGACAAGCCAGGCCTGTATGGATCTGTAATCCTAGCTGAGGATAAGGCAGGAAGATTGGCTGTAGATAAAGTTTAAGTCCAGCCCAATCAACTTAGTGTCAGCCTTTTTTGTTTGTTTGTTTGTTTTTCAAGACAGGGTTTCTCTGTGTTGCTTTGCGCCTTTCCTGGAACTCACTCTGTAGCCCAGGCTGGCCTCAAACTCACAGAGATCCTCCTGCCTATGCCTCCTGAGTGCTGGGATTAAAGGCATATGCCACTACAGCCTGGCTGTGACAGCCTATTTTAAATGAAAACAATTATCTATCTGTCTGTCTGTCTATCTATTTATTTATTTATTTTGATGTCTAGAGACATAACTTAGTGGTAGAATCCTTGTGTAACATGTGAGGAGCTCTGGGTTTGATTCCCAGTACTGAAAAAAAAAAGTAATTAGAAAAAGTTATATTTTTCCGTAACAAAAGATAAGACTTTTAAACTTGAAATGAATGGGGGAAATCATTACAGTATGATTCGACTATATAAATATATGTTACAAATAATTACAAAGCTAACAAGTTATAACAACCTAAGACCAAATATGCACATTTCCCCTTAACTTCTGTACTGTTTAAGACACCAACCAGAGCCACTTTGGAGGTCAGAGAGAAGGCAGGCAGGAACTTAGAGGCAGAGACTGAAGCCGGGAGAGCGCTGCTGACTACTGGCTGTTCCTTTGCCTGCCCAGCGGCTCTTGCTCTGGAGCTCAGGCCCACCTGCTTAGAGATGGCACCCCCACAGTGGACTGCGCCCTTCTGCAATCAAGAAACCAGCCCACCACATGCCTGCAGGCCACTCTGTCCTAGGCAATTTCTCCATTGAGTTTCCCTCTTCCCACGTGTCTCTTGTTGGTGTCAAGTTGACAGAAACTAACCAGTACAACTTTTTTTTTTTTTTTTTTTTTTAGGAAACAGCCAAAAATGCCCGATAGTGTGTTTGTAAAACAAGAAAATGCCTGTAGAACGGGACTAAATAATGAAATTATAGAAGAACAAGAGAATTTGTCTTTAACTTTTTTACATTTATTCATTTATTTATGGTGTGTGTGTGTGTGTGTGTGTGTGTGTGTGTGTGTGTACTTACATATGCATATGAGCATATATATGGAGGTCAAAGTAGTTGGTTTTCCTCTTCCACTTTGTGAGCTCCAGGATCAAACTCAGGGTTCAAGCTTGGCAGCCAGCACCCCTACCTGCTAAGCCATCTCAACAGCTCCTACAAGAATCTTTTAAAGATGAAAATTCAGGAGGGGAAATCTATTAAAACAGACTTTGACAGGATACACCATACTGATATTTAATACCTTGTGTGCCAACTTTACTAAACAAGATAAAAGAAGCAGAGAAAGAAAACCTAATTTCACTGGATGCCAAAGGATTCACATTTAAGGAGAAGAGACTATGCCTAGGATAAGCACCATGGCGAAGAGTAAGCTGGGGAGAGGGTATTCAGTTTAGCTCACAGTTCATAGTCCATCTTGTAGGAAAGTCAGGGCAGGTACCTGGAGGCAGAACCTGAAACAGATGCCGTGGAAGAACTCTGCTTACTGGCTTGTTACCCGTGGCTAACTCAGTCTGCCTTTTGTTGTTGTTGTTGTTTTGTCTTTAGAGTCAGAGTCTCTCTGTGTAGCCCTGGCTGTCCTGGAACTCACTCTGTAGACCAGGCTAGCCTTGAACTCACAGAGATCCACCTGCCTCTGCATCCAGGGTGCTGGGATTAAAGGCGTGGGCCACCACCGCCCCAGCAGCAAGCCTGGTTTCTTATACAACACAGACTAGAGGTGGCACCACCTTCTGCATACCCCCATGGGTTGGCTCACCTATATCAACCATTGTTATGCTGGCATCAGGAGTTCCCCCAGAGACCACCAGAAGTCCAAGTTCGTATACAGAAGCAAAGAACCTTTACTGCAAGCTTAAGCTTGGGCTTCCTGTCCATTCTGACACAGCAGTTGGACCAGGGAAAGGGAGCACTGAGCTCAGTTATGGCAGGGTTTTTAAGGAGTAAAGGATGGGGAGTAGGGGAATTCTGGATTCAGGTGGGGGTTGAACTCCTGATTGGGCAGCAGTGAGGTAACAGAAGTTTTGTCACACGGGGATTGGTGCTGGCCTTGCTGCAAGGAAACTGGCAACCCATATACAAGTGATATAAGCTCTCCTTAATGTTCTAGAACATCCATTACTTTCTTGTCTCAATTCTGATTGGTCTCCCGCAGGGTGCAGTGTGTGGCTTTTCCTGGTTATGGTAATGGTGAGGCCTAGTCCAGTATTGCTACTCTGCAGCCTGTCATGGCTGCACTAATGCTAAGTTAGGCCTCTTCACCATTAATCAGGAAAATGTACCATAGACTTACCCACAAGCAATCTGGTGTTAGCATTTTATCAGTTACGGTTCCTCTTCCAGATGAGGCTAGCTTGTGCCAAGCTGACAAAACAAAAACAAACAAACAACAACAAAAAGGACATTTGACTCCTCATCAGCCTGACACATCAATAGGTCACTATTAAACCTTAACCACCTTTCCTTTATTGTTTATTCCCAAGATCATATTAACGTCAATTCCATAATGTAAAACATAAATAACTTTAAAAGTCCCATCGTCATAAAAAAGTCAAACTCTTTAAAAGTTTAGTCTCTTTAAAACATCCAAAGTCTCTTTCAAAGTTTAAAAGCCTCTTTGAAATGTCCAAACTTCTGTAAAATATCCAAAAGCCACTCTAAAATCTCAATCTCTCCAAAATTCCAAAGTCTCTTAGTTGTGGCTCCTGCAAAATCAAAATCAAGTTACATACTTATTACTTCACAGAGTAAGGGCCAGGACACGGTTAAAATCAGATCAACGCAAAACCAAAGGCCAGCAGGTAAAGCTCAGTGTTCCTTCTGAGACTCAGCACTTTCTGGAGTCCTGTCCAGCTCGGCCACCCACAGGACACACACGGCTTAGGCTATTCCCATACCTGCTGCTGTCCTTGTTAATAGTTCTGTAGACATGGATATCCAAAATGCCCGGGTCTCTGTGACCAGACACTCTACCTTCACCATAGCCTCTTCTGCTCTCTCTTCAGGAACTCTAACCCTGCTCCATGGTGTTAAGCCTTACATCTCTCCGTGGCCTCTTCAGTCCCGGGGCTTGTACTGCCACTGAGGCTGCACCTTCACCCATGGCCTCTCCTGGCTTCTCACAGGGCCACGCCTCTGCCACTCTCCATGACCCCTTCATGCCTTCAAAACCAGTATCATCTGGGAGACTCTTAGGCATTGCCCAAGTTCAGCTGTCAGCATAAGGTACAGCCTTGGCGTCCTCTGGATCAGAGCTTCTGTTGTGCTGACCCCGAGAAAACACTTCCCAGAAAGTATGGTCTAATGATGTGGCTCTCTTCTTAAGCACAGCTGACTCTTGAGTCCCAGATGACCAGTATCAACTGTCCCAGCAAAGCAGAAGTCTCAGCTTTGTGCTTAGGGCCTTTGTTAGCCACAGCCGAGTCTTCAGCTCCAGCCCTGATGGAATCTTTGCTTCCCTCTGAACTTCACAGGCAAGGCCTCCGTCATCGGCATCACTCTCAACGTTTTTATCTTCCAAGCTCTCACAGAACAGCCCACCGAGCTCTGAGCACGCAACAGACTTTCTACCCCAAAGTTCAAATGCTACCAAATCCTCCCAAAAGCACATGGTCAGGTCTGTCATAGCAACACCTCATGATCTGCTCCAATTTCTGCCTTAGTTTGCCATTCTATTGCTGTGGTAGACACAAGGACTACAAGATAAGCATTTATTTTAGCTTATTGTTCATAGTCTATTGTCAAGAGACGTCAGGACAGTAACCAAGACAGGAACCTGGAGGCAGGAACTGAAGCAGAAGCCATGGGGGTGGGGTGCCACTTACTGGCTTGTTCCTCAGAGCTTGCTCAGCCTGCTTTCCTATAGCACCCAGCCCCACTTGCCCAGGGTGGCACCACCCACACACCCCTGTGGGCTGGGACTTCCCACATCAATCGTTAATCAAGAAAATGTACCACAGACCTGACAACAGGCAATCTTTCTCAACTGAGGTTTCTCTTCCCAGATAACTCTGGTTTGTGTCTAGTTGGTAAGAAAAGAAGGAGGAAGGAAGGAAGGAAGGAAGGAAGGAAGGAAGAAGGAAGGAAGGAAGGAAGGAAGGAAAGAAGGAAGGATGACGAAACCAACTAGCAGAGTCTCTAGTAAAGGACCCAAGCCAGAATGTTAAACTTGCTTATACAATTTAATAAGAAATGAACAGCTCATGGAAAAGGCTCCTTTTACAAGAGAGGATTACCTCCCCAATGACTGGTGGACAGGAGAGGATTACCTCCCAATGGCCAGTGGACAGGAGAGGATTACTCCCAATGACCAGTGGACATATGAAAACTTGTCCCCTACATCAATCACTAAGTAATGAAAATTAAAGTGACCGTGTTACAGTGTAACAAGCTGGCAACCGGCTGCTCTGAAAAAGACAAGAGTATCAGAAGGTAACCAACATTCCATGAAATGAGAACCTTGTTCAAATACCCTGGGAACGCCTAGGTTGAAAGACCCATTCTGGAGATAGTTCTTCGGTGTCAGCTGAATGTAGACATACCCTGTGGCCCAGCAAGTCCACGTCTAGATGTACACCAGCAAAAATGCAGCCACCAACTGGTTTACATAGACATGCTCATAATCCACAACTGAAAAACGTCCAAATGTCCAGTACCAACAGAATGGAGTATTCATATAGCATGCCAGATTTCTAAAACAGTCCTGGAAAGGAATGAAAACAGAACTGTCTGTCGCTTAGAAGTGGGGAGAGCCATTATTCCTAAAGAAGTTGTGAACAGGGGCTGGAGGGCATTTCTGAGGATGGAAATTGCTGACTTTCTTGTTTTTGATCATTTCAGCAGTGTTTGCTTTGCGAAAAGTCAGACACTTCCTGTGTGAATCCCTATACTTCAACCAAAATCTTGAACACTATCAGATGGTATTTACACAATTTCTAAATTGTCGATCCTCAACATTGGCAACGGCACAGACAACAAATATTTTTATATACTGTTGCAGGACTGTAAATTTAGTCAACCTTCTCAGAAAGCTGATAGCAATATGGACCAAAAATATTCCAACGTTTATGTCTTTTGCCTACTAATTCTGTGTATCTGCATCTATCTCAAGGTAATAATCCACGTGATAAAATGACAAGGAGGGGATACAAACCAAGTATGTTCTCTACAGTCCAAAACATTTAAATACATTTATGAGAGGCTGGAAGAAAGTATATGGAAAATCATGACTGCTGTGTCCCCTTCCCCAATGAAGCCACCATCCTAATGTGATGGTATTAGGGCATGTGGACTTTGAGAGCTGACTGGGTTTACAGGGCTGTGGTGGGTTTTCTGGTAAGGTTAGGTCCTGTCAGAGACAGGAGACAGATGAGCTCTCCTCCTTGCTCCGGTCAGAGGCCACCGTAGTAAAGGAGCTGTTATGAGTCTGGGAGAGAGACCTCTGCAGAGCCAAGTCTTGCTGGGATTCAGACCTTGAAATTCCTGGTTGGGAACTGTGGGAAATAAATGTTTATTGCTTCTGCCAGCATATGGCATCTTGTTATAGCCGCCAAGCACATAAGCATAATGATCTGAAGTCATAGCTGAAAGTATAAATGATTTCAGCCTAATTATTGCACTGTTTTTGAAATTCTCCACCAACCGAATTACATTTTAATTTAAGTTGGGGAAGGGGCATGCTGCGCCATTGTATGAGTGTGTGTGTTTGGGGGGGGGTGACTTATGGGCGCTGGCTCTCTCCTTCCACCCATGTGAACCTGGGGGTCAAACTTGGGTTTTCAGGCTTGACAGCAAGTGTTTTTACCCTCAATGTCATCTCAGTAGCCTTATTTTAAGTTTTATAAATGTAATTCTCACTAATTATGACTAAACCCTCCTACATAAAGGACAGAAAAAGAGAGAAATACAAAGTAAAGGTAAATATTTCTTTTTTCATATATTCTGGCCCACCCCAGTCCATTACTTTGGTTTTTCACAAATGAGCATCAATATCCACTTGCAAATCTTTTTATATATCTTGCTTGGCATATATAAATCATGCACACACAGGTAAGGAAATGTGCATTTACAACATTTGGTGTGTGTGTGTGTGTGTGTTTTAATTAGTGCTTTAAATAAAAACCCACAGGGGAACTGGATATTCCATTTTTTTGTCTGCCCATGCCATGATTTAAGTGTCACAAAGCTACATAAGCAGTACTTTCCTGAAACATAAGCCACTTAGTACCTGTGGCCACATGCCAGGTCCCCACCTGCTTAATACCTGCTTAGCTTGCGACAGCTCCTGTATTGCCATGCTGGATCCTCTAACAAATACATTGTAAAATGCTTTAATGACACACACCAAATAATTAGCAAGTTTGCGTGGTAATCTGTCTATGTCTAGACCAGTCTTTAAAACCCAGTCTTCAGGACTACCGATAACATTTATAATCAGGAATTTGAGAAGTAAACATGATTTTATTTGAAAGGACTCTAGAAGCAATTGTCAATAGGGTTCCGGTTTCCTGGGTATGTTCTTGTTTGTTCATTAGGTTTGAAGCAGGAAGTCTCATGTCTGTTTAATTTTTTATCAGAGATCGCTTGCGAAAGGTGCTTCACTGATCTGGACCACATTGTTACACTGAGCACCATATTTATCAAGACTGCTGTTTGCATAATAGAAAAGACAAATTACTTAGAAATACCTCAAGGAAGCTTGTGTTTCACATGGAATGCATTATTTGTCCGAATACCAGAGGGATCCAACAGCTTTCATAAATATTCCCATGCTCTGAACACATGCCTCCAACAGCAATTGGAGAGATGTTGTGAGCCATGCATCCCTCTATCACCCAAGATGTAGCTCACATCTAGTAGGCTCCCTCTGCTATGACTGTATACTGTCCCATGTTCCATCATCCTGTCCCTTGCTAAGTCTTTAAACCTGGCAGCTGGTAATTTTATGGAGATTTCTCTATCTATATGCACACACTTGTATGTGGATGAAATAAAACTTGGGCACCCACCTGGCTCCATTTTCCAGCAGCCAGGGGTAATTAGGAGTAATTCCAATCTTGGTGGCATCTCTGGTGTCATTAAAGAAGATGCACTGCATTGCCCATGACAACAGCTCTTTGAATGTCCCTTCCTTAGTCCTCTTCACAGCAGTCTGTCCCGAAGCTCCCTTCTCCTGCCTTGCTCCGGTCTCTCCCTTTTCAGTGTCAGTTCCCGTCCTAGCTTCTCTTTGCTTCCCTGGGTGTTGCCTCTAACCTGCAGTTTAGCACCCTGGAAGGGGCAGAGGTGCAGGAGGAGGTAATGGGGAACAGTCTTATTACTCAGTAGGAACAGGAAGAGAGTGATGAGCACGATCTAGATGCTTTTGCCCAATAATTTATTGTAGTTATTAATAGACACTCAGAGACTGAACCTCCTACACGTGAGGTGAGATCTAGAAGTGGGTAGACTGGAGATAGGATTACTTTGGAAAATCAAGGGAAGGAGTCTTGCTTGTTGGTTGGTTGGTTGTTGGTTTTGTTTGAGAAGGAAAGTAACCTTTATGAGTGCAGAGTGTTCTGCAATGTCCCATTAATGCTTTGCACTTAGCTAGGACAGCATTGGTAAGAGGGATTCACCATGACCTCTGTGTTAGTCCTAAGGACTAAGCATGCTCCTGTGGCTAGGTCTAGTGGTGGTGCCTTTAATCACAGCACTGGGGAGGCAGAGGCAGGCGGATCTCTGTGAGTTTGAAGCCAGTCTGGACAGCCAGATCTACATAGTGAGACACTATCCCAAACAAACAAACAAAAAAGCATGATCCCATGTTGTGTCCAACTCATAAGCAGCAAAACATCCTTAGGGAAATTATTCTGCCATCCCCAAAAGTAACCTTCCACATTGACTGGGGCTAATTGGACCGTTCGTGCGGCATTAGGTGAGGCAATTATATTTCCTTCGAGCTTCCAGGGTAGCAGTGACTACTACCCTGGAACTGTACCCTGTCAGAGTCGGAGACGAGAACACCTTTGCAGACTGATTCTCACGGTAGCACGATGCTGCTGAGTATGCACACTGGCTAGAGAAGCGAGGAGGAAGCCTACTGCCCTCGCTAAAGATGAGGCTGAGGTATTTTATATCATTTGTGGCTATTGTAAATGGTGATGTATCTCTGATTTCCTTCTCAGCCTCTTTGTCCATTGTATATAGGACAGCTACTGATTTTTTTTTTTTTTGAGTTGATCTTGTATCCTACTATGTTGCTGAAGGTGTTTATAAGCTTTATCAGTTCCTTAGTTGAATCTTTGGGGTCACTCATGTATACTATCATGTCATCTGCAAATAGGGAAAGCTTGACTTCTTCCTTTCCAATTTGTATTCCCTTAATCTCCTATGTTGTCTTATTGCTCTGGCTAGAACTTCAAGTACTATAAACAGGACCCCAAGAAAGACACAGGGATCACCCAATGACAGAGAAATGGATGAGATCTACATGAACAGCCTGGACGTGAGTGGGGGTAATGAAGGGCAAGGGTCAAGGGAAAGAGAGCTTAGGGAGGGGGAGATCCCAGCTGGATTAAGAACAGACAGGGAGAACAAGGAATAGGAGACCATGGTAAATGAAGATCACATGAGAATAGGAAGAAGCAAAGTGCTAGAGAGGCCCACAGAAATCACAAAGATACCCCCACAATAGACTACTGGCAATGGTTGAGAGACAGCCAGAACTGAACTACTCTGGTGATAGGATGGCCAAACACCCTAATTGTCATGTTAAAAACCCCATCCAATGACTGAGGGAACCAGATGCAGAGATCCACGGCCCCAGGTGGAGCTCCAGGAGTCCAATTGGCGAGAAAGAGGAGGGTTTGTATGAGCGAGAATTGTTGAGACCAAGGCTGGAAAAAGGGACAAACGAATGGAAACACATGAACTATGAACCAAAGGCTGAGGGGCCCACTGGATCAGGCCCTCTGGATAAATGAGACAGTTGATTAGCTTGATCTGTTTGGGAGGCATCCAGGCAGTGGGACCAGGTCCTGTTCTCAGTGCATGAGCTGGCTGTTTGGAGCCCCCATAGGCTCACAGGAGCGGCACTGTTAGGAGGTGTGGCCTTGTTGGGGTAGGTGTGGCCTTGTTGGAGGAAATGTGTCCCTGGGAGTAGTTGGAAGATTTCCTATGTCCCAGCCCGCCACTTGCCAGATCTCTCCCACTCCCACTCCCATTCCCCCAAGTAAAACACAGAGTCTTATGTTAATATAAACTGTATGGCCATGGCTCAAGCCTTTTGCTAGCCAGCTCTTATATCTTAAATTAGCCCATAACTATTACTGTATGTATCGCCACATGTTCCATGGCTTTACCTGCCTCCCATTACATGTTGCTCCTTGGGCAGCTCACAGCGTCTCCCCCCACAACCCCTACCACCTCCTTCTTCCTGTCTCTCTCTTTGAATTTCCTGCCTGCCTCTAAGCTGCCTTGCCATAGGCCAAACGGCTTTATTTATCAACCAATCAGAGCAACACATATTTGCATTCCCCCATCAACTAGGGGCAGGCTTTGAGGTTTCAGAAGCTCAAGCCAGGCCCAGTGTGGCATTCTCTCTTCCTGCCTGCTGCCTGCCAATCCAGATGTAGAACTCTCATCTACTCTCCAGTACCATGTTTGCCTGCATGCTGCCATGCTTCCCGCCATGATGGTAATGGACTACACCTCTGAAACTGTAAGCCAGCCCAAATCAAATGTTTTTCTTATAAGAGTTGCCATGGTCACTGTGTCTCTCACAGCAATAGAAACCCTGACTAAGACACGAAGGGATGTTGACTTTTATTGGGCTCACTGTCCCCAGTCAGCCTGAGTAGGGTTCTGGCCAGCTGTCCCCACAATTGTAGCACATTATAAGGGACTTGGTATATCCAAGTCGTGAATGACACCTTCAGAAGGTCAGAAAGGATGGGCCAAAGGAAAGAGGTGAAGGAAGGGGACACACTCCCACTGAAGGCAGCCTAGCATTTGAAATCAGACCTTTTAAACCTAGTGTCTCTTTAGGGGTATCTTTTTTTCCCCCTGAGACAGGGTTTCTCTGCATAGCTCTTGCTGTCCTGGATCTCCTCTGTAGACCAGGCTGGCCTCGAACTCACAGAGATCCACCTGGTTCTGCCTCCCGAGTGCTGGGATTAAAGGCGTGTGCCACCACCACCCGGCTGAGGGGTGTCTTTTGAGATTCTGCCTCCCTTGTAACCATGGTAGTGATGACTCCTCTAGTTGCACTAAGATGTGTTATTGGTCTCATGACTTCCGACAGTGGGTCACCAGGAGTGGTGGCCATGCCAGCAACCCCAGTACCTAGGAGGTGCAGGCAAGAGAATCAGGAGGTCACGTCATTCGGACCAGTCTGGACTGCATGAGACCCTGCTTGGTAAAGCCATGCCCACAAAACCAAAGCAAGAAACAGACAGAAAACCAATGAGATAGTGAAAGCGTACAGCCTGGGGTCAGCACAAAGTGACAGCGCTGTTGGAAATTTTAATTAAAACTGAGTAATATTAAAAGGCACTCTCACAGCACTCTCTCCTATTAACTTCTTCACCCTCGTGGCACTTGGTTTTAATCATTGAGAAACTCTTACATGATTAAGTGGCTGAGCCTGGTCATTCAGCTAAGGGACTGGCAAGGTCGGAACTCAAACTCCAATCCCCATCGGTTTGGGCCCTCCCCATGCTCTGCCTCCCCAACTCTGCGTCTGAAAACTGCCTTGGCTATATAAATTACTTTCCATGACGTTGCTACATGGCTAACTGAGCAAGGTCCTTAGGAGTCACAGAACCAAGCAAGGCTAAAGATAAATCAGTTCCCCAAGACAGACAACTGATTTTTTTTTTCTGTTGTTGTTTTGATAAATCACAACACAAAGTCAGACATTTTCTCAAGGTCAATGATTGTTTTCTACCAGACCCTGTCTGATGGGAAGGAAAGACACAGGGAGATTTATTGCCAGCCATCTCCTGGCCTGGGAGACCATGCCTGGAGTCCCCCCAACCAGCAGGTGCAGTCCACGTCACTAAGTGGGTCAGCTTCATGAATGGCAAAGTCACTTTGTCCCCTGACTTGATCCTGCCCAATGAAAAGCCTGGTTCAAGGGCTGCACTGGCTGACCAGATGCACCCCTCAGCTCCTCCTGCCTGGAGGCTGCAGTACCCCTGACTGATGCCCACCTGACTGAAGCCCACCTGGATAATCCCCGCCTGGCTGACTTCCCACCTGGCCAATTGTCCCCCTGGCCAATGCCTACCATCTGGAAGCATATTCCTAACTCCAGCCCTTCCCTCCTCCCCTCAGTGCTGACACATGAAGGGAGTCCACGTTTTCCTTGCCTGGGCACCTTCTGAAGGAAGGAGTAGCTTTACCCCTTTCCTCTATGCTTGGCTTAACAGTTGAAGAACCTGATGTGACCAAAGAGAGGAATGGCCCAATGTGCAGAGATGTGAAAACAGATGGAGCGGCAGAGGAGAGGTTCCTGGCTCTCCCCAGAGCTAGAGGAAGAATAGCCCGAGGCAGGAGATGTGCTGTTAACTTCCACTTTTAAAAGTCCTGTGTAATGTGGAGATTCCACCCCTGGGAATTCATCTGTATCCCTTGGGGTCTAACCTGAAAAGGGGCCTGCCTTCTGAGTACCCCTAACAGAGCTCAAGGGGTCTCCAGTGGAAGGAACACACAGCCCTCCTAAGAAGCCCCCAGCCTGGCTCCAGGGATTTCCATGATAGGTAGTGTGATCAGTGCAGGGACAATGTCACCTGACAGAAGCTGGAACCTTGTTAGACCAATCTGGCAGGTGGGACCACGGAAAAGAGACAAGTGCTACACACAGATGTCCCTAAGCTTAAAGCAGGGAACACTGAGGCTTGAAATGCTCAGCCTGGGGAGCTCATATCCAGTCCTTAGAAATGGAGCAAAACTGGAGGAGGGCAAGACATGTAACCCAGGGAAGGAGCCAAAGTGAAATAATGCACATTTCCGTTAGTAAGAGCTTGCAAACCGTATCTTAAGTTCTAGATTCTTATACCTGATCATAAAGACTGAGTTGGGATTCAAGAGGTTTGAAGTCACTACAGGCCTTTCCAGAAGGCAGCAAAACAGAAGGACCCTTGGGATAAAGCTGTTGCTTTTCATTGTATTAGTAGATCATCATGCACTATTTAAGCTCCCTGAGAAGCTGGCTATGGAGTTGGGGTTGCCTCTTCTGACCCAACAGTATTTGTCTTAGAGTGTCCCCCAAGGCCCCTTGCCCATGGATGAGCTGTCCCTACCCCCACCCTGTGCAAAGGGGAAAGGCCTGACAGCTCAGGAGGAAACACCACATCCTTGAGAACAGAAGGAGAGTAAACTGGTAAAAACAGTGTCCTTGAACACAGCTGGGAAGTGAATCGATGCCAGCACCAGCCCAAAGCTAAAGACTAAGATCCCGTCCAACCCATGATAGAAAGAGACCTGTGGTGGGAAGGGCTAGTTAGAAGTCTCACCCAGGAGCAGATGCTCTGCCTGGGACCCTCTACATGGAGCGGAAGTTTCACCTGACTGTTTTGGTTCCTGGACTTGCCCAGTCAGTGTCGCCAGACACCGGACATGTCTGGTCTGATGCTCTGCTATCCTTCGTGCTCACCATGTGTCCCAGTCACTGTTCCATTGCTGAGAAGAGACACCATGACCAAGGCAACTCTTATGAAAAAAGAAAAAAGCATGCAATTGGGGGCTTGCTTGCAGTTTCAGAGGTTTAACCCATTATCACCGTGACAGGGAGCATCGCAACCCACAGGAAGGTGTTGGAGCAGTAGCTGGGAACCACATCCTGATCCATAGGCAGAGAGAGAGGGAGTCTCTGGGATTGGCATGACTTCTGAAACCTCAAAGCACAACCCCCTGTGACACACTTCCTCTAACGAGGACACATCTACTAATCCTTCTAATCCTTTCAAATAGTGACATTCCCTGGTGCCTAAGCATTCAAATATATGAACCTATAGAGGTCATTCTTAATCAAACCACCACCCTCTACTCCCCGGCCCTAAAGGCTTGTAGCCATATCATAATGCAAAAATGCATTCAGTTCAACTTCAAAAGTCCCATAGTCTATCACAGTCTCAACATTGTTTAAAAGTCCAAAGTTCGAAGCCTCTTCTGAGATTCATGGCAATCTCTTAACTGTAACACCCTGCAAAATAAAATAAAAAGGAAGATCTCATATTCCCATCATATAATGGCACAGAATATGTATTACCATTCCAAAAGGGAGAAAATATTAGACAAAAGCAAGACCTAAAATCATCAGTGCAAACTCCAAACTCTGCAACTCCATGTCTGACATCAAGGTCCTCTTCAGGTCTCCAACTCATTTCAACTTTGATGACCGCAACACACTTCTCTCTCTTGGGCTGGTTCCATACCTAGTCTGCAGCTCTGCTTTGCAGATAACCTATGACTCTGGCATCTCCAACATCTTGGGGTCTCCAACACAATCCAGGCTTCACTTATTGGCCTCTCTAGGCCTCCATGAAGAGACATTCCTGACATATTCCTGACCTCAGTGGCTTTCCTTAGATGTGGAGGAAGATTCTACAACCCCTTTCATGTATCCTTGACTCTAAAGCCAGAACCATGTAGCCAAAGATGCCAATTTCTGCTGCTTGATGGGGCTGAAACTTGACCCCTTCCTTCATTTACATTTGCATTAGTTTCCTATTGTGGTAGTTTCCTTCATTGCTTAAGATTTTCTTTCATTCTTTTTCATAAGTTAGAAGCTTGGTGGGTTGGGTCTTGCCCTGAGGTCATCACTCCTTTTATTCCATTTTGCATCGGGCTTTTCTTTAAATCTTTATCTCCTTGAGCACTAGACATGGCTCTATTACACTTCTTGGTGCTCCTTTTCTCCTCAAACTGTACATTTCATATTTCTCCTTGCCCCACTTGCTCTTTTTCATTATAGATCTGCATGAGCGTGCTCATTAATAACCAGATGATACAGTCAATACTAGGCTATCTTGAAATCTCCTCTGTCAATGCAATTAATCCAAACTCTTCAATTTAGCTTCAGGCATGTTTTTTTTTTTTTTTTTTTTGGAAAAGAACAGAAAGCAGCCATATTCTTCTCCAAAATATCATAAGAGCAGTCTCTAGGCCACTTATTAATAGTCTTCTTCTCTGAAACTCTTGATCTGGGCCCCTACAGTCAAATCACCCTCAGCACCACTGTCTTCTATGCTTTTACAAGGATGGCCCAGTAAGCCCTGCATAAAGTGTCCAACTGCTTTTCTAGTCCAAATTTCCCAAAAGTCTTCCATATTCCCCCAACAAGCAGCATGGTCATGTCTATCACAACAATACCCCACTCCTGGTATCAACTTCTGTCTTAGTCACTGCTCTATTGCTGTGAAGAGACACCATGACCAAGGCAACTCTTAGGAAAGAAAGCATTTAATTGGGAGTTTACTTACAGTTTCAGAGGTTTTATCCATTATCATCATGATGAGGAGTATGTTGGCATGCAGGCAGGTGCTAGAGCAATAGCTGAGAAGTATATCCTGATCCATAGGCAGAGAGAAAGAGAGAGGGACAGACATGGGCCTGGAATGGGCTTTTGAAATTCAAATCCCCGCTCCTCCCCATGACACACTTCCTCCAACAAGGCCACCCCCTTTAACCCTTCTATTCCTTGCAAATAGCATCACTCCCTAAAGACTATTAAAATTTATAAGCCTATGGGGGCCATTGGAACCAGAAGTTTCTCCAGCCCTGCTGGGCCCTGTGGTCAGTCCCAAGTAAACATACAGAGGCTTATATTGTTTACAAACTGTATGGCCTATGGGGTCAGACTTCTTGTTAGCGAGCTCTTATAACTTAACTCAGCCTGTTTCTATTAATCAATGCATTGCCACGTGACTTTGTGGCTTACCGGTACTTTCACACCTTGCTTCTCCTGGCTGTAGTTCACAGCATCTCTCCACTCTCCTTTCTCCTCCTGTCTCCAGTTGGAATGTACCGCCTAACCTTATCCTGCCTCACCATTGGCCAAACAGCCTTATTTATCAGCCAATCAGAGCAGCACATATTCACAGTGTACAGAAAGACATACCACAGCAGGCCATTCTTATTCAAACCACATAGCATTTTATCCTTACTTGTTGTATATTGTGTAATATAAATTCACTCCTTCAAAACTGAAACTATGGCTATGATGAAGCAGACCCCTATGGAGCAAAAGCTACATGTAGGGTAAGTAAAAATTGACTGTGCATGTGTGATAAGAGAAAGAATTCACTCTAATTGAAATAGATTTTTTTTTTTTTTGCTCTTACAAAAAAGCTGGGCTTCGCATATAAGAGTGTCGAGATTTAATTCCATATGACATACAATGGGAGTGGTAACCAGGAATCAAAAATGATGTCGTTTCTCAGGCAAACACAGTAGGTATGTACTCATTCATAAGTGAGTGTTCGAAGCAAAGCAAAGGATAACCGGGCTGCAATCTACAACCCAGAGAAGCTAGGTAAAGAGGAGGACACTAAGAGGGACACACATGGATCGTCCCAGGAAGGGGAAAGGGTTAAGATCTGGACAAACTGAGAAGGGGAATAGAAGGGGAGGGAGAGGAGAGGAAGGGAGGTGGGAACATGGGGGAAAGAGGGGGACAGAGACAATAAGAGATATCTGACGGAGTGTACCATTAAGGGGATGGGGAGAAATCTGCAGTTAGGAAACCCCCAGGAACTCACAAGATTGTCCCCAGCTAAGGTGGAGAGGGTTTCTAGAACTAGCCTTCCCTTGCACTCAGATTGGTGTCTACCCTAATTGTCATCATAGAACCTATATCTAGTGACTGATGGAAGCAGATGCAGAAGCAAGCACTTGGCCAAGATCCTGGAGTTCAGTTGAAGAGAGAGAGGAAGGATTATAGGAGCGGGGGCGGGGGGGTGGGGGCCGGAGGGAGGGGGGGCTCATGGACTTTGGACTGACAGCTGAAGAGCCTGCATGGACTGAACTCTGAATGGGGGTGAAAGTTGCTTGGCTTGATGTGTTTGTGGGTCGCTTGGCAATGGGACCAGGACTTACCCCGGGTACACAAATTGGCTTTTTAGACCCTATTCCCTATTGGTGTGATGCCTTACTCAGCCTTGAAGCAGGAGGGAAGGGTCTAGGTCTGGCCCCACATGGTATAACAACCTGTGTTGACTACCCAAGGGAGGTCTTACCCTCTATGAGGAGGGGATGGAGGTGGGATGGGGGTATGTGATGGGAGCAGGAGAAGAGGAGGAGGAGGGAACAGGGGTTGGTATGTAAAAGGAAAAAAATCTTTTTTAATAAAAATTATATATATATATATATATATATATATATATATATCCCTCCCCCAAATTATGTCATTTCTCATCAGGTTTCTCCATGTGTCCAGTCACAAGTTGAGTCCTGAGGCCATGGAATCCCTATCTGTGGTGATATATTGTGTACCCTAATAAACTTTGGCTGAAGATCAGAGGACAGAACAAGCCACTAGATTAAACATAGAAGCCAGGCAGTGGTGGCACATACCTTTAATCCTAGCACTTGGGAGGCAGAGATCCATCTGGATCTCTGTGAGTTCAAAGCCACCCTGGACTACATTGAGATTGACTTAGTCTAGCCAAGACATGGAGCCAGGCAGTGGTGGCAAACACCTTTAATCCCAGCACAAGGAAAGTTGAGACAGGAAATGATATGGGTGTGCTGTGGATATCACTCTATACAAATAAAACACTGATTGGCCAGTGACCAGCAGGAAGTATAGGCGGGACAATGAGAGAGGAGATTTGGGGGAACAGGAAGAAGGAGGGGGAGAGACTGCCTGGAGTTGCTGCCAGGACAAGGGAGTGTAAAAGTACCGGAAGCCACGAGTCACATGGCAAAGTAAAGATTAATAGAAATGGGCTAAATATAAGAGTAAGAACTAAACAATGATTAGGCCTGAGCTAATGGCCAAGCAGTTTAAATAATGTTAGAGTCTGTGTGTTTATTTATAAGTGGGCTCTGGGACTGGCGGGACTTGGTGGCGGGAATTGGAGAGAAATTCTCCAGCTACATGGGTGGGCAGAGAAAGGTGTATAAGGTGTGAGGAGACAGGAACTAAAGCTTTTCAGGCTGAGGAGTCCTAGAGGTAAGATGTGGCAGTGGCTTGTTTCCTTTGTCTCTTTTGATTTTTTCAGCATTTACCCCAATATCTGGCTCTGGGTTTTGTTTTGTTTTTTATAAGACTGTCTTGAATTCATACAACACAGATCCTCCTAGATAGTTGGAAGTAAAAGATGAAATTGATGTGGTCATAGAGAAGTAGTACAGAACTTCCCCACAGGGATGATCAAATAAAATTTAAAGATTGGCAGGTCACTTCAAGAGAAGACCAGCCAAGGACCCCATCTAATTTTCACTTTGCCAAGAAAAGCCTAAACATACAAAGGCTGTGAGTTACAAATATCATACATGTGATATAGAAGACAAAGCCCTAAATCGGACATCTCTGTTAGGCCCTCCAAGTCTTAGGGAGCATGGGGACAATGGCGTAAGAGCGAAGAATGGGGAGTTCTGGGAAAACTCTTGTCTTCTGGACATCACATGGATTCACAGCACCTGAAAAAGATGATGTGGCCTATCAACATTCCACCCTGAATGTGGAGCGCCTCATGGGCCCCACCTCTCCTTGAGGAGCTCTTGGTAGGGATGCTGGGGGAGGAGGAGTCGTTTTCTTTAGTGACATAGTTATTGGTGTATTGCACGTGTCTAGTAAATAACCCCACACCCATGCTCAGAAAAAGCATTGACGTTGGAGGGTCACAACAAAAGAAAACAAAACAGCAACACCCCCAAAAGACTTGAAAGTGGTAGGAAGGGGTTCAGTGGGAGTAGAGGTAGATGAGGAAGGTAGAGTGGGTGAAAAATGGCCAAAATACTTTAAATGCAAGTGTAAAATTATGGAAAAAAATAAAAACAGTAGAGGTTAAAAAGAAGAAATAGAAGGCAAAGTGTTTTGAGAATATGTCCAGATCTTTAAATTGAGTTCATTTGGACAAAATAAAATTCATTTCATGTCCTTGCTTTTCTCCTTGGACTTCATAGTGGTATTTTATGACTATTGAATTTTATGATTCCTGAATTGCTTCCTATTCCGAGATTCTGGGATCTGCCGCTGTTCTGTGCGAGCAGTTTCCCATCTGTCAGTCATGAGCTGATGAGATGGCTAGGTTAAGAGCATACTTAACTTTAATTACTATCCAGCCAAGCAATTGGATTTCAGCAGTCACCAGCGAACTCTATCGGTAGGAGGAAAGTCAATCTCATTTGCCAAGCAAGAGAAAGCCTATTGGCTACGGCCTTGGTCCCAGCAGCCTCTTCCTGTGCCTCATAACCAGATGAACTTAACTCATTACTGCCTGAAGCTCTTTGGGTCATTGAGACCAGGATTTCTAAGCAGTGCATCACAAAGTTACTCAGAAGTACATGGGCTAGACATGGCCTGACACAAGGTGCCCTGTCCAAAATGCACATCACGGCTCAGCAGACTCATTTTACTGTGGATATCTGTGGGAGAACTGGGCTCTTCATTAATGCTAACAGTGGTACTGACTGGATGCAGACTTCCTGGCAGCAAAGAGTAAGCAGAGTCCTTGGAGGCCTGCTGAGTGGTCCCTGAAAGCTTAGTCATGAGTCTCTATTTCCCTTCTCTAAATGGTTCTTCCTGCTTAAACTGGCTAGAGGATGTCCTAGTGAGCTTCCGCTGTACATTTGATACAGTGTAGAGTCATCTGAGGAAGTCTCCGTGGAAGGACTGTCCAGTTTCAGATTGGCTTATGGCCATGTGTCATAGTAAGGGGTTTTTTATTGCTGTGAGGAGACATCATGACCACGGCAACTCTTATAAAGAAAACATTTAATCAGGGTAGCTCGCTTACCAGTTTCTGAGGTTCAGTCCATTATCATCATGATGCGGAGCATGGCGTCAGGCAGGCAGATGGTGTGATGAAGCTGAGTGCTACCTCTTAACAGAAGGCAGCAGGAAGTTGGCTGACAGTCACACTGAGGAAGCTTGAACAAAAGACTCAAAGCCCACCCCCACCATGACACACTTCCTCCAACGAGGCCACACCTCCTAACAGTGCCACCCCAGACTGTCTTGACTGATGATTGATGTGGGAGGGCCAACACCATTGTGGGCAGGCCCATCCCTAGGCACGTGTACCTGAGCATGTAAGAGAGCTAGCTGGGCATTGAGCCAGTGACCCAAAGTGTGGGTCAGCAAGCAGCATTCCTGTATTTCTGCTTGAGTTCCTGCCCTGACTTCCCTGGATGGATGGGTTCTAATCTACAAATATAGGTCAAATAAACCTTCTCTTCCCCAAAGCTGCTTTTAGTGAGGGTGTTTTATCACAGCAAACAAGAGGAAATGAGAACAGAGGGACTCTGTTCCAAACTGACCCCTTGCTGATCCAAGTGTAATTCCTGTATTCGAGGCACTGCAGGTTTGGGGAGAGATCACAAAAACCAAACGCACATCATCCAGTCACACAGACAGGAACCTGGGTGTGGAGTAGGATTTTTATTTGGGCTGCCAGCTCACAAAAAAAATAACACAGAGACTTATTCATTATAAAAGCTCAGCTATGGCCTAGGCTTGTCCCACTAGCTCTTATAATTTAATAACCTGTATTTTCATTAATTTACGTCTTACCATGCAGATTGTAGCTCTCTCCCACTCTGTGTCTGACTTGTTTTGCCTCTCGGGTGTCTCTTGCATGCCTTGATTAGCTCCTCTTCCTCTCTCTGCCCAGAAGCCCCTCCTGCCTCTCATTCAGCTCTTTGTTACACCAATCCCAGCAACATATCTTCACACAGTGTACAATGCTCTGCAGCATGGGTGCACAGAGGAGCTAACCTGGAGGAGATGGGATGAATGCTCTGGAATCTTGAAAACCAACTGGGAGACTGGGAAGAAACAAGGGTAAGAAATTGTTCAAAGCCTTGGAAATGGCAGAGGCAGAAAAGATCAGAGAGAGGCGAAGAGGTTGGGGGTCAGAACTAGGAGAGAGCCGGGAATGTAGCTCAGTGGTACAATGCACAAAGCCTTGGGTTCGGATTTGATCTCCAGCACTAACTAAAACACATGTAATGGCACATGCTTTTAATCCCAGCACTTGGGAGATAGAGGCCAAGTTCACGGTCATTCCTTGGCTTTGGCTGCATAACAAGTTTGAGGACTCAGTCTCAAAAAAAAAAAAAAAAAATGGAGGAAGGGGGAAGTCAGATACAAGATCAAAGATCTATAACGATCTATTGTAGCAGGCTTTCTTGGACAGACAGCCCCAAATCATGACACAGAGACTTATTATTAGTTGTGAATGCTCGGCCTTATCTTATGCTTGTCTCACTGGCTCTTATAACTTAACCTGTTTCTATTCCTCTACATTTTGCCTTGGGCTTTTTACCTTTCTTTTATTCTGTATGTCCTTTTTTGGCTTCTTCTGTGGCTGGCTGGCTGGCAGCTGCCTGGCCGGCCCTGGGCATCTCCCTCTCTCTCCTCCTTTTCTCTCGAGCCAAGATTCCCCCACCTACTTAGTCTCTCTGCCCACCAGCCCACCTGCCCCTCTACTGCCTGGCTATTGGCCATTCAACTTTTTATTAGACCAATCAGAAACCTTAGGCAGCAAAGCAACACCTCTTTACATTGTTAAACAAATGAAACATACCTCTACATAGTTGAAGTAATATTCTGCAACATAAACAAGTGAGACACATCTTACATAGCTAAAGCTTTTGATTTCCAAGTCAATATCCTTTTCAGAAATGTCCATGAACATCTAAATACGTCATGTGGTGGTAAGTGTTATAGCAGAGTAGAAAAAGAGGGCCAGTGAGAAAATGAATGAGCAGGAAGGGGGGTGAGGAGTGTGTGTGTGTGTGTGTGTGTGTGTGTGTGTGTGAGAGAGAGAGAGAGAGAGAGAGAGAGAGAGAGAGAGAGAGAGAGAGAGAGAGAGGGAGAGAGAGAGAGAGAGAGAGAGAGAGAGAGAGAGAGAGAGAGAGAGAGAGAGAGAGAGAGAGAGATCAGATGAAGCTGTCTGGGAGGGCTTTATGACAACCCCCTACTGAGATATGAGATAGACATACTTCTGTTATCACCATAGTCTCCAAGGTGCTATGGTTTGGATCCCTTTGCATCAACCAGCTTTCTGTCACTGTGACAGAGTATCTGAGATAATATATTTTTTTTAAAATCCAGAAGCGGAGAGGTGGGCAGATGGTACGGTAGGTAAGGTACTGCCTTGTTGGAGGGCCTGAGTTTCTAAAGCCCATGCTGAGAAAGGCCAGTGGTGACGGCACACTTGCAGTCTCAGCACGGAGACAGAAATGGGTGGATCCTTAAATAACCCGTATTTTCATTAATTTATTTTGGGCTCACTGGCCAGCCAGACTAGACGACTTGGTGAATGAGAGGCTAGTGAGAGACCTTGTCTTAAAAACAAAAACCAGCAGGGCGGTGGTGGCACACACCTTTAATCCCAGCACTCGGAGGCAGAGGCAGGAGGATCTCTGTGAGTTCGAGGCCAGCCTGGTCTACAGAGTAAGTTCCAGGAAAGGTGCAAAGCTACACTGAGAAACCCTGTCTCGAAAAACCAAAAATAAATAAATAAATAAAATAAAAACCAGAACCAGGAACAGGACAGTGTCTGAGAAATGACAGCTGGGTTGTCCTCCACGTGTGCCATGCACACACATGTACACAAGCACAGAGTCAGAACGAGCTGATGTTCCATAGTTCCCTTCAAGGGCATGCCACCAATGGTATAAAGTTGTGGTGATATTTTATTTGTGCTGAAATGTGGTAATATTTTAATTTGTGCTTTAATAAATAAAGCTTGCCTGGAGATTAGAGGAAAAGGTCAGTCATTATAAGTAAACAAAGAAGTCAGGCAATGGTAGCATATGCCTTTAATCCTATCACTTGGCAGACAGGGATCTGTCTGGATCTCTGTGAGTTCAAGGCCACACTAGGAACAGCCAGGAGTGGTGGCACATGCCTTAAATTCCAACACTAGTTAACCATGGAGGTCTGTACAGACAGACAGGAGTGACAGAGCTGGGCAGGAAGAGGAAGTGATGTAGCTGGACAGAGAGAGCAAATCAGACGGCAGAACCGCAAGGCATATAGGCGTGGTAGATCAGGAAGTATCTCACATTTGGAAGCTGCGGAGTTGGTGAGGTGAGGTTAGCTGTGGCTTTCCCTATTTCTCTGATCTCTCAGGTTTTCACCCCTATATCTGGCTCCGTGTTTTTTTATTTAGTAGGACCGTCTAGCAATTCATCTACACAAAAAGCTTCCTACTAGACTCTGCCTTCCAAAGGCCTGTAGCTCCTCCCCAGAGTGCCACCCTGGGGACCAAGGTTTTAACACATGGACCTTCGGTGGGCATTCCAAACTGTAATTATAGTGACCTTAAAGGGCTGGGGGCTGGAAAATTGTTCCAAGAGGTGGCGAGAGGTGATGAGGTACCTGGGGCTACTGCCCTCATAATGGGTTGGTGCAGTTTTTACAGCACCCTTGAGCTCCCTTGCGAGTGGTTGTTCTAAAGCAATGCCATTCCATGACTTTTAGGACACATGTGGACTCTGCCCTTCCTGCTCTTCTGCCATGTTAGACCTATGGGTCTCCAAGGAAACCCTCACCATGGTTTACAAAAATAAATAAGGGGAATTGATCTTAGAGTTTCCTGTGTGTGTTTGTCTGTGTGCACATGCACTTGTGGAGGCCAGAGGTCAACCCTGGGTGTTCATTCATCTGGAGCCACCAACTTGCCCTTTTGGAGACGGAGTCTTTCACTGTAGACTGGGGATTAGGCTAAACCGGTGGCCAGTGAGCCCCAGGGGTTCCTGTCTCTGTCTTCTGAGCACCAGGATTATAAGTGCATGCCACTGCTCCTGGGCTTTCAGGTGGGGGCTGGAGGGTGAACTCAGTATCTCGATTCTGCGTGGCAAGCACTTTACTGACTGACCCCTCTCCCCAGCCCCTGATCTTGGCATTCAAACCTCCAAAATTGTGAGCTAAATAAACCACTTTTCTCCATAAGCACCCAGCCTCCAGGATTTTGTTACAACAGAGAACAAAAATCATGTGATATGGTTGTAGCATGTTCCTATCCCTTCACTTACTTCCTGTTTCCACTCATGACAGAGGCCCAGTGTAAGTCATTGTACCTTCATGCTAGGAAACAAGAGCAGCTTTACGCTGGCCACTAGCATGAGGAAGAAGAGAGAGCATGGGCAGGTTTCTGAACCTATTTTTTTTTGGGGGGGGGTGCCTTCGTTACTGTTCTATTGGCGTGATGTAACACCATGGCCAAGGGAACTTTTAAAGGGAGGCATTGGATTGGAGGTTGCTTACAGTTTCAGAGGGTGAGTCAATACCCATCATGGTGGGGAGTGTGGCGGTAGGCAGGCAGGCATGGCACTGGGGCAGTAGCTGAGAACTTACATCCCGATCTGCAGACAAAAGGCAAAGAGAACGACTGGGCCTGGTGTGGGCTTTTGAATCCTCAAAGCACACCACCAGTAATACACCTCCTCTAACAAGCTACACCTCCTAATCCTCCCTAAACAGTTCCATATGAGCCTGTGGGGGCATTCTCATTCAAACCACCACAAGGTGAGGAGATGGGGGGGGTGGACAACAAAAATTGCCTTCAAGAACCATGCTTCCTCCTTCATCCCCCAGATCCAATATTCACTTATTCTTTTGCCATCCATTTTTCCCTTCCTTCTCCCATTACTCTGTTGGATTTCTTCATTTACTCCTGTATGTATCAAATATTTATCTAGTGCCTATTATGTGCCGAGCAAGGATTGAAGTGCTTTATGCACATATTACCTCTGTTGATGTGGTCCTTGGGACAGTCTAACAAACTCAGTGTTTTTCTAATCATATTTTTCAGGTGAGAGAAAAGTTGTGTCCCTGGTCTAAGGTCACACCTTACACCCACCCTTCCCTGTTCCTGAAGAGGGCTGCTCCATCCTTTGGTCACTCAATCTGTTGCTTCTGTTTCCTACACACCTCCCAGCTCTCCCGCTCACACTTCCTTTCATTCTGTTTCGTTAGCTGCAGGCTCTCTCTCCCTGGCCACCAGCACCCTTAATTTGGAAAGTCTTCCAGCTTCCCATTTCGACTTCCCTTTCCTGCTCTTCCACATGTTACAGCTGTTGCCCAGGCCCAGCAGGGTGATCTTTCTACAACAAGGTTGAGGAATGTCTAGCATGCCCGGCCTCAGGCTATGACACAGAGATAAAAGCTTCCAGCCATAGTGAGAAACAGAAATGCCTGAGATAGTTCAGATGCATTACTCCAGACCTCTGTTGGAAACACATGAGCACATACGCTATCTCTCTTAAACCTTCTCAAAACCCTTCGGCGAGTTGATTTGGTGTGTTATTTATTGATCCCTCCTCATGCCAGGAACTGGGTTAGGCAGCAAACAGGTAGTGGAGTAGGTAGGTTAGCCCCTGTCCTCCTGAAGTGTGATGTCTAGAATGGGTGGGAGAAGCTGAACAGCTGCTCTCAGCCTTGTTCAAGGTTGCAAGGGGAAGTCGGACAACACACAGGCCCTGAAGGGTCTAAGACAAGCTTCCTAATGCTGCAACCCTATGTTCCTCATGTTGTGGTGATCCCCCCAACCATAAAATTATTTGTGTGGCTACTTCATAACTGTAATTTTGCGACTGTTAAAGAATAATAATGTAAATATCTGTGTTTTCCAACGGTCTTAGGAGACTCTTATGAAAGGGCCATCCACAGGTTGAGAACCAGTGGTCTAAGATTTCATGTGACCCTTGAAAGATGAGCAGCAGCCAGCCAACCAAAGTGAGCAGCAGGGAGAGGCTATCTATAAATTCTGGTCAGAATGAACAAGTGAGCATGGCTCTCATGAGGAAGGCATGTTAAATCCTGCAGATGCAAGAAATATAGTGAGGCTGGGCACCGTGATGAGGATGGGACAGCCTCAGAGGAGGCAGAGGTAGCCAGAAGCCGTGCAGAGTCTGTGGGCTCTGCCAACCATAGTGATTGCCATCCCACGGCAATGAGAGGGCCTGATTGAAAAATCAGAATTACTTGTGGAATAAAGCGCTATTAAGTTATTCCCTTGTAAGTGAGCAGCTTGGGAGAGCCGCCACCACCACAGTCAAGATGCAACACCCTCTGACTGCTCAAAAGTTCCCACCTGCTGCCTCGCATCTCTGGTACCCGGCAACTGAGCTCTGCTTTCTTTATTGTTACAGTGTGGATGTGTCTGCTCTGGATTTCTAGGGCTGTAGAGTGGAGAGCGAATTGAAGGAGCAAGACCAGATGGGAGAGTGCCACTGGCAGGCTTTTGCAGCACCCCGGGTTCTGCATTGTGATGATGGATGCAGGGAGGATAAAAGGATAGATGTAACACACTGTAGAACCCAGATTCTCAGCATGGTCTCCAAGGCCCTGTACCCAGGAGCCGAGCTCTCCGTGATGCTTAGGTCTATCCATACATTTCTGCTGCGGAGAACTGCTCCTATTCCCAGGCTCACCAAGGTCTTCGTGAATCCGGCTTTTTTATGTGCTGCTACTTGTAGCTGAAGTTTTCTCCAGTCCTGTCAGCCCTACGGACCCCCACAACGACTTATAAAATAATCACTCAGGAGCTCATATTAATTAAACTGCTAGGCCATTAGCTCAGGCCTACCACTGACTAGCTCTTACACTTAAACTCAGCCCATTTCTGTTAATCTATATGTCACCACATGTTCCGTGGCTTTACCTGTTGCCTTTACATGCTACTCCCTGGATGGCAGGCTGCCATCTCCTGACTCAGCCTTCCTGTTCCCAGAATTTTCTTCTCTGTTTGTCCCGCCCATACTTCCTGCCTGGCTACAGGCCAAGCAACATTTTATTTATACAGAGCCATATTCACAGCAACTACTATCCTTGAAAGTGTCGCTTTTCCCTACCAGGACAAGTGTAGTTCTTCATGATCCAGATAAAAGGCTTTTCTTTGGGGAATGTTTCCTAACTCTGCCTGGTAGGTCATTCCTTTCTCTACCATTGTATTAAAATGTGTAGTTATTTTGTATTCACGCTTCCAACACAGATTGGAAATTCTTAATGATAAGGACCACATCGCCACCGGGTTTAGATAGCCTTTCACATGATAGGTGCTCAATAAAGATCCACTAAGAAGATCTTTACCTCTGTTTTCTTTTTTCCTTTTTCCCTTTCTGCTGCCCCCTTCTCCCTTCCCTTCCTTCCTACACCTGCTGTGATGTCATAGAAATAAGTGCTCGGTGGTAAACATAAGAAAGCAGGTAGATCAATGGCTTTTCCTCCGCTGGTGGCTTGTTTAGCACCTTCCAGCATTATGAACACTAGTCACTAATGGCGAAGCTTCCTGTTGAGTACCAGCTCAACTTCCCATGTTCAATGACATGGACATGCGATATCATCAGCCATGAACCCCAAAGCTGCAATAGCAACCTGTCTGCGAGACATACCCATCGGTGTCATAGAGGCACAAATGTTATACACGTAACAACCACCTTTTGATTGGATTTAAGGCTGCTGTATGAGGTGGGACCCATACCTGACACCGTTAATGAGTCCAAGAACCTGAGACAAGGTAGGTCATGGCCCTTAAGGGAAAACCTACAATTCTTCTGCTAAATGAACAGAGCAAAAAGCTCCTAACAGCATATTACTATACCCATAAATCAGATCATCACTGAACCCATATCAGGGAAGCTTCTTCTTGCAGTAGATGGTAATTAACAGAGACCCACACTGGACAATGTGCAGATGGTGAGAGACTTTGGAGCACTCAGCCCTAGAGGGATGTCTGTGTCACACACCTCCTCTCAAGGCTCAGGGAGCTGTGCAGAGGAGGACCTAGAGGGGATGTCTGTGTCACACACCTCCTCTCAAGGCTCAGGGAGCTGTGCAGAGGAGGACCTGGAGGGGATGTCTGTGTCACACACCTCCTCTTAAGGCTCAGGGAGCTATGCAGAGGAGGACTGTAGAGCCAAAGGTGGTGGACTGCTCCAAGGAGACAGCGTCTTCCAGACACAACAGGACAGACACACATATGAACTCACAGAGGCTGTGACTGCACACACAGGACCTGCATGGGTTCAACCCAGACAAACACATTGAAGACTGATGCACATATAACTCACAGGGACTGTGATAGCACACACAGGACCTGCACAGGTTCAACCCAGACAAAACATCCCAGCACCAGAAGGAAGTGGGCACAAAGTCCCACCTCCAGCCGAGAAGCTATTGCAATTGGTACCTGCTGGAAGAGGGAACAATCAGTTTTGTCAATGGAGTGACACTAGGTACGATCAACCACATCCCATGCAGGCTGAAGGCTCAGGAGTAGTTGGTCAACATAAAATGGACTCCATGTTTTTATTGTTACTTGTTTGGGTAGATTTTTTTTTTGTTTTTTGTTTGTTTGTTTTTGTTTGGTTTTGTGTTGGCCTGGTTTTGGAGGTTTTGTTGTTTTGTTTTGTTTTCCCCAGAGAAAGAAAAAGTATGAAGTTAGGTGAGTAGGGAGGAGGATCTTGGAGGAGATTGATGCAGAGAAAGGATGCAACCAAAACATATTGTATGAAATTTTTTAGAAAATACGTTTTTTAAAAAAGAAAGCAGGGCTTGCAGTAGTGGCACATGCCTCTAATCCCAGCACTTGGGGTGGGGGATGGGGGTGGAGGGGCAGAGGCAGGCAGTTCTCTGAGTTCGAAGCCAACCTGGTCTACAGAGTGAGTTCCAGGACAGCCAGGACTATACAGAGAAACCTTGTCTCAAAAAAGAAAGAAAGAGAGAGAGAGAGAGAGAGAGAGAGAGAGAGAGAGAGAGAGAGAAAGAGAGAGAGAGAGAGAGAGAGAAGGGAAGGGAGGGAGGGAGGAGGAGGGAGGGAGGGAGGGAGGAAGGAAGGAAGGAAGGAAGGAAGGAAGGAAGGAAGGAAGGAAGGAAGGAAGGAAGGGAGGGAGGAGACAGAGATTTATTCCCGTGAGCATGGTTTAAGCAAACATGCTCAGCCTTCACCTGTGACAGGCAGGACTCGGCTGAGCAGAGCTCAGTTCCCTCCCTGCCGCTGCACTGGGAGCCTCTTCCCTGGCTGCACACAGAGAAGACCGGAACACAAGTCTGGGAAGACTGCTCCGTATGCTCCCAGTCAGCTGGAATCCCTCTCCGTTCTGGTCCACCTCTCCGGTCCACCTCCTTTGGACTGGATAGAAGCTCACAGCCTCCCAGGCACCTTACCCATGCATCCAGGCTCATTTCCCTGCACTGTGTCCACCTCTTATGCTCTCACACAGAGAAAGACCTCCCTGTCCACCCTGTGAAATAGTGGAGGACACGGCGCACAGCCATGCAGATCACCCTGACTGCAGCTTCCTGACACAGCATATAACTGTGACCTGGCCCCGGCCCGGTCCTCTGGGAGCAAAGAAGCCCTCGAGGAGCTCATCTGCACTCACTTTCTGGAAGTTAAAGAAGGAGCTGGCATTTCCTGTTGCTGAGTTCTCTGTCCACTTTGGCCTACTCTCCCCCCCCCCCAGTCCCATTCTCCACCCTTGTTTGCTTAGACCAACCAGGGTGAGTAAGGAGCCCAGAGAGACAGGGAAGTAGATGTTGCCGCATGCATGTCTCAGCAAGTCCTCTTGGCAGGGATTAGTCACTTCTTTTGCTAGTCACTAGAGTGTCCTTTAAAGCACAGAAGCACACATTTACTTCTTGTGTGAAGAAATCCTCAGGTATCTTATATGTCAGATTTTTTGGCCTTGGCGGGGTTCTTTGCACACACATACACACACACACACACACAAAAAAAAAAAAAAACCAGGTAAAACTTTAGCACCCACACCGTTTGAGTCTCGTCACCACACACGTCACCATCTCATATTTTCTACTTGTGTCCTTTTCATGAAATATCTGCTGTCCATAGTTACTACAGTTAATTGATTTTTCTTTAAGATGTTCTTTTGCTGTAGCCCAGACAAGCCTTGAACTTTCGACTCTCCTTCGTCTACTTCCTGTGTGCTAGGATTACAAGCATGTGCCACACCATACCCAGCTGTTTAATTGCTTTTTTAAATGGTCAGATATGCATTTTGCTGACACATTATTTAGCAATAATAATAATAATAATAAAAGGTCGAAGAAGTAAAGAAACTAAACTTGCCACAGATCCTTTCCATTCAAAAACCTTTAAAAATCTGTACCTTGTTGTATCAGATGTTTTTCCAGCTGCTGAGAAACTGATCAGACTATTAACATGCCCACACTAAATGATGAGACAGAGATGTGTATAAGGAATTGGGTAATAATGAAGGTGAATAATGGTCTCTGGAGGAGATATTCCAGAAGGCTTATGGTGCAGCCTGATTTCATCATCGGGAATAAGTGGGCGCAGTCTTTTCCAAAGGAGAAAACAGCAGCCTGCTTCACAGCACTTAGTGTGCGGAGGTCACTCAGGTTTGCTAGCCTGTGCACACCTCGGTTAGCAGCTTTCCTGCTCAAAATCCATGTAAACTTGAGCAAAATGACTGGCTTTGTTCTTATTATCTGAAAAGGAAGGGTTCTTATTATCTGCAAAGGAGCTTTTGTAATATTAATGAAACAGCTCATAAAATGCCTGGCATTACATACCTCCGAATGAGGGAAACTTCCAATAGCGATTCTTAATGGACATGAGGATTTGCAGCTGGCAAGGGACAAGAAAGGCTGTGCAAGGCTGCTCAGGAACCCCAGGATGTTTCAGTCCACGGGAATAACAGTAGATCCACACCTGGACACCATGTGGGGGATAGGTGGATAGGAAGATGGGTGAGCCCGGAGGGGGGTCGGGGGGCAGTGCTTTAAATATTCCACAAAAAACAAGGAAGACCAAGACTAGGTGGTAGTGGTGGCAGAGAAGTTAGTGGAATGGACCTGACAATTAATGAAATGTTAATATAGTATATAATATTAATCATAAAATTGATTTTTCAGCTCGGATCCGAGATATATTGAAGGGGTCAGTTTCACATGGGTTGGTGACTAACTAGATGCATGAGAGATTGACAAGGGTCTGGGACCACACCCAGGGCCTGGCTTGGCGCAGTAGCTAGAAACCAGATCATGTGAGAAAGGAAACCACGCTTGGGCGGGAGCGTTTGTTTGTGAATGTGAAGATCAACAGCATGCTCAGTGTCAGACCGGAGGCTTTAATGTACCGAAGACTCTGAGAGCGAAGAATCATGAGGGAGTGGGTACAGACGGGCAGAAGTCCAAGGGGAGTTCTCCTCTGCTCACATATTTACTACACTTACGTATTGTTTTGCAGAGGCAAATATGGTTTTTATGTTTCTAACCATCTGTCTTTTGCTGGGGGTGGGAGGCAGAGTCAGCTTCAGCTGGGTTTCAGGAATAAGGGAATGAGACTTAGAAACCTGAGCATATTGTAATCAGAAAGAAGGAGGCAGAGAGAGAAAGAGGTTAGAGTCTGAGCCATTGAGAAACTAAAATTATGAAATTTGCAGGAAAATGAATGAAACTGGAAAATACTGTATTAAGTGAGGTGACCAAGCCTTGTGAAAACAAATCCTGAATGTTCTCTCATATGTAGATGGTTTTTACATATGTGTAATCTTATCGTGAGTAGAGGTCAGGAAAGGGACCAGAAAGGGACCCTGAGAGAGAAACTAAGGTCAAAGAGCAATGGAATAGATGTGATATGAAAATGGAAAGAATACTGGTGGGGGTGGGAGGGTACGAGCAGAGACAGGACAGAGAGATGAAAGGGAGCTAGTGAAGTGATCCGTCAAAACTAAGCATAAGGAAGCCCCTAACTTTGAATGCTAATTCAAATAAAGTTAGGGTCAGCAAGAGGGCTCCGCAGGAATAGGTGATTGTGGCCAAGCCTGATGACTTGAGAACTGGATCCACAGGGCCCACATGATAGAAGGAAAGAACTGACGTGCACAAGTCGTCATCTGACCTCCACATGCTATAGGACCCATACGTGCATGCACACACATACGACAAACGCAAACAAGTAATTTTATAAAATTTTAAAGATGCAAGAGTAAGGGCGTGGATGGAGGTGTGGATCAGAGCAGGAGTCCCCAGCTGGGTCTCTGGGAAGTCTCGGTGGAGAAATAATCCTACCGAGCATGCTGTCCCTGCAGCTGGGACAGTAGCATGGGAATCGGTTTTCCTCCGTCTCATCTCAGACAGGAAGCAAGTGAGTTGAGCCATTCAGTGAAAATCTGGTTGGCCTCTCCCGTCATCAGGCTGAGCTGTGGTGACCCCTCACATCTCCTCTTTTTAGGATAATTGTTTGACTTGCAATTGATGGCTCTTAATGGCAATCATAGTCTGCCAGGACAGGTGTAGAGGTGCGGGGTGGGCAAACCAAAGTCTCACACCCCCGCCGCCACCCCTTGCTCTTGCTCCAGGATCCCCAAGGACAATGTCTGGCAATGCAGACATTGCCTCAAGCATGGATAAGCCGGTCTCTTCTCCGTGGGTTACACAACAGCTCTGCAGCTGTGGGGTTATTACATGTGGAACGCTGTATTTTTTACACATGATTATGATGCCGTTGATATCCATGTGTGAGGCCCCAAATTGTTTTTAAAGAGAGAAAGTCACCATCTTGCTATCCACAGCCTTTAATAATTTACCTATCATCTTAGTTAGGGCTCCTATTGCTGTGAAGGGATACAGCTTACTGCCTTGCTTCCCAAGTCTTGTTCAGCCTACTTTCTTATAGAAGCCAGGACCACCTGCCCAGGGGTGGCAGCACTCCAATGGGCTGAGCCCTCCCACATCAATCACTAATTAAGAAAAATGTAGCCGGGCGTGGTGGCGCACGCCTTTAATCCCAGCACTCGGAGGCAGAGCCAGGCGGATCTCTGTGAGTTCGAGCCAGCCTGGGCTACCAAGTGAGCTCCAGGAAAGGCGCAAAGCTACACAGAGAAACCCTGTCTCGAAAAGACAAAAAAAAAAAAAAAAAAAAAAAAAAAAAAAGAAAATGTACCACAGATTTCCCCCACAGGCCAATCACGTGGGGACATTTTCTCAGTTGAGGGTCCCTTTTCCCAAATGACTCTGGCTTGTGTCAACTTGACGTAAAACTAGCCAGCGCACCTATTTATACACTTACCATATTGTATTGATTTTTCTTGTTCATGTTAATTATCCACACAATTTAAAAAAAAAATTTTCAGGAGTAGAAACTCAGTACTATCCAACTTCCTATCCTCCATTCCAGACTATTCATTCACAGTAGGTGCAGACATTATTTATTGTTCAATGAGTGAGTGTGGTGATATTGTGTTCCCCAATATATTGTGTACTCTAATAAATTTATCTGGGGTCAGAGAACGACAGCCACTAAATACAAAGGCTAGAAAATGGTGGCACTCACACCTTTAATCCTAGCATTCCAGAGATAGAAATCCCTCTGGATCTCTGTGAGTTCAAGGCCACATTGGAAATAGCCAAGCATGGTGACACACACCTTTAATCCCAGAAAGCCAGCCTTTAATCCCAGGGAGTGGTGGTAGAAATCAGAAAAGATATATAAGGCGCGAGGACCAGAGACTAGAAGCATTTTGACTGGTTAAGCATTTGGCCTGGTTAAGCTTCAGGCTTTTGAGCAGTAATTCAGCTGAGACCCATTCTGGATGAGGACTCAGAGGCCTCCTGTCTGAGGAGACAAGACCAGCTGAGGATCCGGCGAGGTGAGATAGCTGTGGCTTGTTCTGTCTCTCTGATCTTCCAGCATGGACCCCAATAACTGACCTCGTTTGATTTTATTAATAAGAACTTTAAGATTCATGCTACAAGTGAGTGGTTTAAAGGGGAGAGGGGACACCCATTCACATAAATTCCATGTAATTGTGTACCAACAAGCATGGATTTTAGCAAAGTGTCAGAAGAGCACTTGGGAGTAATTCATTAAAAGTTCAATATGCTATTGATTTTTCCCAAAAAGTTGTGTTCGTCAAGATTTCTTTTTGTCTACAGAGCAGTGGTGTTGGTATAGGGTTATAATTCAAGCTACTGTGAGGGTTAAGGCAAGAAAATCCAAAGCCCGAGGCCTAGCTGGGTTGCAGAGTAAGTTCAAGACCTGGATAACTTAGCGAGACCCTGTCTCAAGATACAATGGGAAAGGCCAGTTGGTGGCATAGTTAGTCTAGTGTCCATGGGTTCAATTCCCAGCACCTCTTAAAATAAGGAGCATTCTGGACGAGAGGTCTATGTGTGGTTCTGTTTTGGTGAAGTTCAAAAAAGACAAAGCAATCTGTGGTAGCAAAACTCAGAGCCAAGCTACCTCTGGTGGGGGTGCTGCCGACTCGATCTTGAAGCAAGTTTAGGCCTGTAAAAGAATTGTTAAAAGTCTCTATCCCTGTGGTGGTTTGAAAGAAAATGGCCCCCAAAGGGAGTGGCACTATTAGGAGGTTTGGCCTTGTTGGAGGAAGTGTGTCAGTGTAGGAATGGGCTTTGAGGTCTCCTATGTTCAAGCTACCATGTTGCAGACCATTTCCTGTTACCTGCAAGATGTAAGACACTCAGCTACCTCCCCAGCACCATGTCTTCCTGCATGCTTCCATGTCCCACCGTGATGATAATGGATTAAGCTCTGAACTGTAAGCCAGCCCCAGTTAAATGTTTTCCTTTATAAGAGTTGGCTTGGCCATGGTGTCTCTTCATAGCAACAGACACCCTAACTAAGACAATTCCCAAAATACTAACATCTTGCAAAATTATAATTCCATGTAAAACTCAACACACTTACACAGGCTAAATGCTGTTAACTGTATTATGCATTCCACCTGTTAATGAATGTCCTTTTTCCATTCCAGGATTCCACATTGCATCTAGATGTCATATATCCTTAATCTTTTTCAATATGTGACAGTTCCCTAATTGTTTTCTTATCTTTTGTGTGTGTGTGTGTGTGTGTGTGTATGTGTGTGCACGTGTGCACGCATGTGCACAGGCACACACCATTGCACACATGTGGAATACAACCTGTGGGAATCAGTTTTCTGTACCCTGTGGTTTGCAGGGATTGTGTTGTCAGACTGGATAGTAAGTACCTCTACTCCCTGAGCCTTCTCACTGACCTTTGCGACCTTAGCTGTTTGAAAGAGTAGTGGCCCAGGGTTTTATGGACTGTCCCTGTTTGGGTCTCATCTGACGTTTAATGTGATTAGATTGAGGCAATACATTTGGGGGATAAACAGCATGGGGGTGTTGCTGAGCCCTTCTTTGTACCCTGTACCAGTGGTCTTTGACGGATGCTGTAAACTTGATCCCTCAGGGTGTGGCATCTGCTGGATTTCTTCATCATTAATCAAGTATCTAAAGTGCAATACTTTGATGCTATGTTTATATATTGATTATTTTCAAACTTTTACAGATTTTTGGCTTTGGTTGGTATATTCTACCTGTAACAGCTATCACTGTACTGTAGTACTTGCCTACAGTTTTTCCCTCTCTTTTTTCCTTTTCCTTTGTAAAAATATTTAATGTAGCCGGCAGTGGTGGCGCATGCCTTTAATCCCAGCACTCGGGAGGCAGAGGCAGGCAGATCTTTGTGAGTTCGAAGCCAGCCTGGTCTCTACAGAGCAAGATCCAGGAAAGGTGCAAAGCTACACAGAGAAACCCTGTCTCGAACCTCCCCTCCCCTGCAAAAAAAAATTTAATGTTTTTGGTTTTTGAGACATATTATCAAGTAGCTCTGGGTGGCCTGGAACTCACTCTGTAGACCAGGCTGGTCTCGAGTTCAGAAATCCACCTGCCTAAGCCTCCCAAGTACCGTGATTAAAGGTGTGCACCACCACTTCCCAGTTTCTTTTAAATTTTTAAATAATTTAATAATGCACATTTATTTAGTTGAATATCTAAGGCATTGTGATCTCATCATGTAATCAATAGAAATGTAACTATCAAGCAGATATTTTCTGTTATTTTCCTTGTAGTAATTGATTTTCAAACTGGTGGTATTTGGATATTTAGTCTTACAGCACAGCTCCATTCAGTCCGGCCACATTTCAAGTCAGCCACAGTGTTAAGTGACCACATGAACTCTTGGACACTGTGCAGGACAGTGAAGAAGACAGAGTGAGTGCCCAGGGTCATCGCTCTTCTCACACTGGGGGCGTCTAAGTCAGCACCTCCGAAAGGACTGACTTTGTTCCTTTTCTGTGTCCCTGCGACAGAACACATGACACAAACCATTCAAGAATGATTTGGTTTTGTTTGTTTGTTTGTTTGTTGTTTGTTTGTTGAGACAGGGTGTCTCTGTGTAGCTTTGGTGCCTGTCCTGGATCTCACTCTGTAGACCAGGCTGGCCTCTAACTCACAGAGATCCGCCTGCCTCTGCTCCCGAGTGCTGGGATTAAAGGCGTGCGCCACCCCTACCTGGCAAGAATGATTTGGTTTCACACTCACTGGCAAAGGTTCTAGTCCATCATGGTAGGAAGGGTGTAGCAAGGCAGGACAGCTCACATCAAGGCAGCCAGGAGAGAGAGAAAGAGAGAAGGGGGGAGGGGAGAGAGAAGGGAGGAGGAGGGAGGAGGGAGGGGAGGGGGAGGGAGGAGAGAGAGAGAGAGAGAGAGAGAGAGAGAGAGAGAGAGAGAGAGAGAGAGAGAGAGAGAGAGCTCCTGTGCACAGGCTTTCTGCTTCTGTTTATTCTATCTGGGATCTCAGCCTATGAGATGGTGCTGTCTTCATTCAAGGAGGCTGTTCTCCCTTAGTTAATTCTCCCTAGAAATGGCCAAACGGATTGTATTGGCCATCTTTCTGATGGTTGTGACTAAATACCTACAAGTATCGCTTAAGGAAGAAAGGAATGAAGGAAGGGAGGAGGAAGAGAGGGCAGATGAACTCATCTTGGGGGTGCAGTGCATTGTGGCAGGGATGGCGTGGTGGGAGGAGTGGAAGATGGGCGGTCACAGGTGTCTGGAACCGGGAAGCAGACAGTGATGCCGCCAGTGCTGTGGAATCAGGAAGGAGACAGTGATGGCCGCCAGTGCTGTGGAACCGGGAAGGAGACAGTGATTGGCCTCACAGACACACTGGGACGGTTTTCTTCTAGGTGATTCCAAACTCCATCAAGTTGATCAGCATTAACTACCACAAGGCCATCATCCCTTGCCTACTTGACACCCAAACTTCCGTTTCTGGTCCTCATGGGCTCTTGGCCGCCTCACAATGCCAAATGCGTTTTGTCCATCTGTAAGAGCCTCCAGAATCTTAGCTATTTTCAAGACTTCTGAACACATCATCAGGAATAGTCACCAGAGGACCCCTTTTGGGGTGCCGATTTTTTTGTGTTAGCCAGTTTTTCATTGCTGTGACAGACAACCAACCTAGCATCTTAAAAGTGGGAATTACAATAATATTTGCTCGTGGACTCAGAGGTTTCAGTTCCTTTGGGTGGGTAAAGAGCAGTGGAGGCGGGAGGCGGAGAGTCTTTTCTTTCTATTTTAAAATGAACGTATAAAGTCAGCATACAAAGTAACAGGTTTCACTACGGCATCTTCATACACAGTGACATCAGACTCTTCTCATCGTCCTCCCCATCCCGCACTCTTTCCTCTTTTTGAAATTAGGATGTTTCAGTAAGAACAAAGTTCCCTTTCTTTTAAAGTTTAATTGAATATAAACTTTAATTAAGGAGGCATGGTAACTTGCTTTAGTTTAAGAATGATAATCAGTTCCATAACTTTGTACTCTATTTCTAAGACTTATCCCACAGTAACCCCTTCTGTTTGGCT